>NC_057727.1:49826802-49946180 GCF_004010195.1 Chiloscyllium plagiosum
ACCTTCATCCCCTCCCCCACCCACCCATTGTACTCTATGCTACTTTCTCCACACCCCCACCCTCCTCTAGCTTATCTCTCCATGCTTCAGGCTCACTGCCTTTATTCCTGATGAAGGGCTTTTGCCCGAAACGTCGATTTCGAAGCTCCTTGGATGCTGCCTGAACTGCTGTGCTCTTCCAGCACCACTAATCCAGAATCTGGTTTCCAGCATCTGCAGTCATTGTTTTTACCACAACGTTCAAGAATAGCTATCGACTGAAGTACGAGCCATCAAGCAGCCATAATAATAGTGGGAGCCCCAAACAGGGACAGAATGGCTCCCTCAAACTGTTCCAGTTTGAAATTCATCTGAGAAGTACAAATAACTACAAAGAACCTTAAGACTTGCTGAGATTTCAGAAGAACCTCACTTCAATTTAAAAGCTTCAATGTTAGTGAAAAGTCTACAGACTTGATTTGAGAAGGACTGAGATATTAAAAAAAACTCAGATTTTCTAATCTTCAAGTTCCGAGATAACATTGCACGCCACTGGAGCGGGTGAGACTTGAAAATGGGTCTCCTGCCTTGAAGGCAGGGACACCACCACCATGCCACATGAGCCCTTACTGTAACAGTATGGTACCTTCATCTGTATTCAGTTTTGTGCATCTAAGATGAGCCAGTGAAGCACTGCATTATTTATTCTCACCTACTCAGTGCAAAAATAACCTTCTTTACTTGAAAACTCACAAAAAGCTTGACTCTAAAATTATTTAATTGGGACACTGACTTTGAGATTAAAAAGACACATAACTCTTATATACCAAATTCCAGATCATGAGCAAAGAAGGGAAGATGTATATTCTCTAGCATTTAAGCATTGTTTATGTTCCTACTGTCCAAAAAGATTCCACTTATCACTCTCTCCTTTGTCTGCCCTATAACCAGATTTCTGCACAAACTGCAATATTTTCATTTTAAATACTATCTTCCGTTATTGCGTCAAGGCTCCAATCAAATTTATTCAACACCTTTTGAAGTTCCATTTCCACATTCACTGTTTGCACTTCCCGTACACTTCATATGCACAAAACTCTATTAAGTTAGTCGGCTATGAATCGCCTTTTCAAATGCTATGCTGGCTGTTCAAATTAAATCATCACATTTTCAGTCAGCATTAACATTACTCTACATGATAGACCGCATAAGTTGACCTAGTTTCAATGTTAGACATTTACAGCTGCCTCATATGTCTTTTCAATGTTTTTGAACAGAGGTGATTACATTGCCAGTCCGGCAGTTCTCTAGCGCAACTACTGCATCATAAAAAATTGAAGGATGATAGCCAAACCTATCACATTGTATTCTTCGACTTCATTCAGCATACTACGAGGTATTCCATTAGAGCCTGGTACTTTCACACCCTGAGTTTCGTCAAGTCTTTTATGACTATTTCAAGCCCAACATGAGGCAATAGCCCAGGAAAGGAGAAGAGATCGACCCCACATGGGGATACAACCCTGAGTGAGAAAAGCCCAACAGGGAGTGGCTGCAGCCCCATGGCTAAAGGAGGACTGTAATGCGGAACCTTTAACTCTCTCTCTTTGTTTCTCCATTTTATAAAAAGAATTGTAATATTAACGTTTAGTTTAGCTAGTTACTTTTTTTAAAACTTTGGGCCTAAGGTGGCCGCGGGAATGGTGACATTGCACCCTTTTTACTGTACTCCTGTATGTGAGTACTTATGACAATAAAACCTAGTTCTAATGCTATTTCCTTAATTTCACAACTAATTCCTCTCCCACCTTTTCCTCACGTACTGTCTCATCCTTAGCAGCAATCAATCATTCATTGAAAAAGCTGAAAAGGCAATATTATCCTTTTTTCCATCACTTCCTTTAGAAATTTTTTTTAGAATCCCCATTGTGTGGAACAGGCCATTTCGGCCCAAAAGGTCCAAAACAACCCTCTGAAGAACATCTGGCTCAGACCCATTCCCCCTACTCTATCCCTAAATTTCCTACACTCTCATGCATACAAGCACTCTCTCACAGACTTAGACCCCTTTACACTCACACACACTGTCTCACAGACACTCATAAACCACTCCCCTTGCCACACACACCCACACACAAATATTTGTGGGGTAATTGTGTACTTGCAGAATTACATTATTTTGCTCAAAAACTGCATGAATCCATGTTAGATTCTGTAAACCCCTTTTTTAGATTAGAATCATCTGAACATTGTGGCACAGACAGTCTCACACAGGGCACCTCACACTTTCAATGAATTATCTGAGCTGACATGACACCAATTGTTAAAGTTCACTTGAGAATGTAACTTTAAAAAAGGTTTGTGATTTAGATATGAAAGAACTGAAACCGACATGTTCATTCTAGAAGATGAGAGACTTAACAAACAATCCAGGTCTTTTCCATGACATGATTTCAGTTACATTACATTGTAAACATTTGCTAAAAATTCTGTGTCTTATGATCATACACTCCACAACCACCTGATGAAGGAGCAGTGCTCTGAAAGTTAGTGTTTCCAAATAAACCTATTGAACTATAACCTGCTGTTGTGTGATTTTTAACTTTCCTGAAAATGGCACCTCCCTGTCTGCCTCACCTTTGAAATACATTAACTGACATGAAATAACTACATTCACACGGGTGATAAAAACTCAACTCACAGCAGTCAAATCTTATCCATTTCAGGTTAGGTATCCTGTGCTGCCAAGACAACCTCTTTTGCAATGCAGATGTGTGCAAATTAATTCTTTCAGGTCTTAATTGTCGAAGAATTTTAAAAGTGAGAAATTAAAATGTAAATTTTGTTTATTTTTTTGGTGAAAACAGAGACAATGAAGGAGACAAAAAAGCAAATTGGATGGGTACTTGAGGGAAATAAACTTATAGTACTACAGGGACAGAGCAGGGAATGGGTCTGATTGGATCGTTTCGCAGAAAACTGCTTTAAGTTGCTGCACCAGAAGGGCTCCTGTGCCATGATGACTGACACTCTTTAATCTTTCTCCCCTCAGTTTATTTATCGTGCTGAAACTGATTTGGCAGTAAATTCATCGACTGTAATTTGCACTTCCTCCTTTATCTAGGTGTTATTAATTTCAGATTGTTTTTGCCTAATTGGCGCTCCTTGGAAAATCTGACTAATTTCATGTAGACTGACACTCTGCCTCTTGTATTTTACAATAGGAGGAAGCTCTGCATTTCTGACAGGAGATTCCAATCAGGACTCCTTTACAGATGTGGAGCCGCACTTTTATTCAAACAGTTCTCTCGTCATGCAGTACTGTCAGGGGAGGGAAAAATTCTCACAGTAGTTTTTTGTTGTATTAGAAAAGTTAAAAGTCCAGAATCACAGACAGCCACTTTGACAGCCGCTGTCCAACGGTAAGCACATAAGGTCAGGTTGGAGAGACAGGAAGTTAGTTTGCGAGGTAAGTAGGGCTAAATATTAAAGAATGTGCAAATAGGTATTGTGCAGGATGCCAGAGAGTGGGGCTGGTCAAGTGAGTAGGAGGTAGAGTGCCAAGTGGGTAGGGCCTCAGGTTGCAAGTGCCAAGCAGACCAGATAAATGATGCAGGCTTTCAGGTAGGTCAAAACGAGAGAGAAATATTTGGTCTGGCATGAGACAGGACTGGGTGCATGGAATCCAGCACAGAGTGCTGGAAGGACATCCAGGGGAAGGAAGTAGCCAGTCCATAGATAGGCAAAAGGCTTCTCGGCAGATCTGCAACAAGCTGCCTGGAGGTGACAAAGGAAGGGGCAAATGATCAAGTAGCAGGGGAGTGAAAGAGCTTTTCGGGGCAGGCTAAAAGGGAGGTCAGTAGCTCTGAAGATTAAAAAAAGGGGTGTTGACTCCCAAAGGCATGGAAGCAGATCAGATCCAGAGCAAAAGTAGGTGAGCAGAGTGGGATTGTGGGAAGGGCATGGATTTCGGGTCCACAACAGTACAATGATGTTAGGCCAGGGTCTGGCAGGGTAGGAGGTCTGGGTAAGGTTTAGTGGGAGTGTGAGAGCTAAGTAAGGGGTCTGTCAAAAATTGATTCAGGGATTACAGTACACATTTAATTGTCTAACTTTTCCTGTGCAATTATATACTTAATGTCATTGGAATCCTTCCATTTAAATGGAGACTTGAGGGTTTCTGGATTAAGAGAAATGCTCAGCAGATTCCTTCAGAGTCTGCTCATCTGCACAACTTCCATCTCCGCTGGAATAAAAGGACTTTCTTGCCATCAGTAAATCCAGTCCATAACGTCTTACCCTCAAGTGCCAGAAGTCCGTCTTTTCCATTGCATTCTTAGCAGGTCACAGCACAAAACATCATCACCTCTAAAAGGGAAAAGGGCAAATCCAAATCACACTGGTTGTGGTTGTTTGCCACACTAGTAACAAAGATACAGCCAGTTTTAAAGTCCAAATTGTCTGCCTCTTCAGAAAAATAACTCCATCAGCTAAACTATTACCCAGTCAATAAAATGATGTACGCACATAATGGGGGAATGTTTGGTCATATCTTTTCCTTTTAGCTTCAAGTCTAATTCTTCCAAGTTCTTCTCCAGCATCCTCTCAATCTCATTATCCTTTTTTTCTGCATTTACATTTTCCTTTGCTTAATCACGAAAAGATTATACAGCAAAGGAGCTTGTTTAAAACAAAAGAACTTAAATCAGAAATTATGCTGCACAATGATTACTAAGTTCACTTTTATTATGCTGAATTACTTTATAATAACATATTTTATCGTGGGTTTAAAATGCTGCTGCACAAACACAAAACACATATTGACTAACATTAAAGAACTGTCAACTCTTGTGTATTGGTTAAAGGAGAAAAAGTGAGGACTGCAGATATTGGAGAGTCAGAGTCGAGAGTGTGCTGCTGGAAAAGCACAGCCAGTCAGGCAGCATTGAAGGATCAGGAGCAGGAGCAGGAGCCGGAACGATGAAGGGCTTGTGCCCGTAATGTCAACTCACCTACTCCTTGGATGCTATCTGATATGCTGTTTAAAGTATAATCCTTTTTTGTTTAAATTAAACTCCATAAATAGAGATAGTTAAATTTAACATTTCTGTGTACGCAGGATTGTCCATTTATAAATATTATGCTGATATTCTAAACTCCTATTTACTTTTATTGAAAGAAATAATTCCTATTTAAATTTGACAATGTTTCGTATAACTCACCACTTGGAACTGAATTTTTAGCGAAGAGTTAGAGAGGTTTGCAACAGTCCTAAATGTCTTCCTATTGGTCTGTATTCAATGGATACCTGATAGACCAAAACTATGGGAATTTCTGAGTATGAGAGAGGAGCAGGATTAAGCCATTCAGCGCCTTGAGCCTGTTCCACCATTCATTTTTTCTCTTTTTAAGATTCGGTGCTTTCACCGCTGTAGTCCGGGTTGGATTCCCAGTCATAGAATCCCTACAGTTCAGAAAAAGGTCCTTGGCCCAATAAGTCCACACCGACCCTCCGAACAGTAACCTGCCCAGACCCATTCCCCTATATTTACCCATGACTAATGCACCTAGCCTGCATATCGTTGAACAGTATTGACAATTTAGCATAGCCAATTCACCTAACCTGCATATCTTTGGATTGTAGGAGGATACTGGAGCACTCGGAGGAAACCCACACAGGCACAGGGAGAATGTGCAAACTCCACACAGATGGTCGCCCGAAGCTGGAATTGAACCTGAGTCCCTGGTGCTATGAGGCAGCAGTGCTAACCATACTGCCCATCCATTATTCATTTATATCAGGACTGATGCAAGATTGGCTTGATTCCACTTTCCTTTTTAACCCAACCCTTTCATTATGATCAACTCACAATCAGCCTTGAATGATCCAATTTCCAATTACTTCTGTGGTAGAAAGTTCCAAACATGAACCACCTGCTGAGAGAACAAATTCCTCCTCAGAAAATGTACCTGCTAGTTTTAAATTCCCCAGGGGGGCTACATCGTCTCAGCATCTACCATGTCAGGCCTCCTCAGGATCTTGTATACTTCAATAAAATCACCTGTTATTGTTCAAAACACCAGAGTACAAGAAATTCACAAATGGAACTTCACTTTGCTGCCTTCTGCCCAACTCTCGCACCCTTTACTGATGTAACAAGATGTCCTTTCTTTTGTACTCCATCCTCTTTGTAACAAAGCTTGATATTCCATTTCTAGCCTTCCAAATTAATTGCTGTACCTGCACATTAATATTTTGTGATTCATTCACAAGGACACTGCAGTATTCTAACATCTCTAGGTTTCAATAATTCTTTGCTTTTCTATTCTTTCAACCAAGTGTTATAATCCATCTATCACATTTTTGTTGAACATATCTATAAAACAGGTATGTCATCTTCAACATTTGAGTCCCACAGCTTTCCAATATTGCAAATTAAACTGATAACAGTGGCCATGCTGAGCTGTTAAATAACAGATGTAACAAGCTCTGCAACTTAAGAGAAAGGGCAGACGTGATTATTAATTTAGGATTCAATAGATCTTATAGAAGACTTTGGAAAGAAGTATCAAGTTACAAAAACTTGGACAGCAGAATTTTGATGATTTCTTAATTACAAAATCCTATGTAATCTCTACAGCTTGAACGTAAACAAAATATTTGGCTCATACTTAGAGGTACTAACAAAATATCTTGGGTCTATATCATAGAAATAGAAGTTCTTCAAACAGTTGTTTTCATTTTGTCCCACTCTGCATCAAATCATGCTGACACAAAGTACATTTGAAATAAATTTAGCTTCTTTTAAGAAAACATGTCTGGTAGTATTGACCACAATACTCTGACATGTGGTAAGTCATGGGCACAGAGAGAGAGCATTGTGCTGTAAGAAGGCAATATAAGTCTAATTTACTTTTTATCAAGACTTTTTGAGTGGTGCTGCACAAAGATCCTGCAGAGATGAGAGGTAGGTAATATTTTCACGTTGTTAAAAATCTCTATCTTCTGTGGTGATTATAATTGGGGGGAATTCCTCTTACCAAAGTCCATATTTACACACTTGGCACTCAGCATCTCAATATCAAGCTTGGGATAAAAATGCAATCTTCTACCAAGTGCCTTCTTGCTTCCCATAGTCACATAACTCTTACTGCCAATTCACTAAGGACACTGTAGGAACCAGACTGCTCAGAGAGCCCAAGCAATGAAAAGAATGAAGACTTGGAGTTCCAGATTTTTCAAAGGAAGCAAATGCCATATAATACAGCTAGATGAAATGTAATGCTTGGACTGGTAATCTTCAATGTGTCAAAAGAGATTTGCAACATGCCACTGCACACTAAACCATTAGCATTGCGCCCATTGCAATTTTAGTTATAAACCAAAGTTTTGATAAATTTCAGAAACAGAAAAGAATTTCAACTCTTTAGTTTGAAAGTTATTGAAACAATCCTCTGAACTAAAAATTAGTGTGTTTAAGAAAAAACAACGTGGAATGAAATGATCTTGACACCAAAATGGAATGTGCTAGACTTTTCATCTGATTCAGGCATACATCTCATCACTGCCCATATCAATCAGATCTGTCAGAAATCGTTATTTGTACATGAAGGTAATGTCCAATACATACAGCTCTTCAGCATAAGCTGATTGCTGTGCTTTCTTTTCTGGTGAATTGTGTTATGGACCAAACCAAATCCCTGCAAAATGTTTTAAGATCAGCTAGACGCTAACTTTTTGAATTTTAAAGGCAAATATAAACTGTCTGTTTCTGATGCAATGCGACTGGTCAAATTTTTCAGCACTGAACAAAAGACAAATGTATTTAAACACTGTAGTTAAAATATAACCAAAGAATGAGGAATTTAGAATCACTTAGCTCTTTTAGAAAACTTAACAGAATAATAGATACAGAAATTATTACTAATTAACTTTTTCAATGTAGTAGCACCCACAAATGCAGTTCTTGGCAAAAAAAAAGGAAAATTCAGACTAAGATTCTCACATGTAGTTTTTGAATCCAGGAGGAAAAAACATCTAGAGAAAATTCAGAGAGGATTGCAGTCTGAGACATTCACTGAAGCTTCCAACTCCATCGAGATCCCAATATCTTACGATGCTGTCGAAAAAAAACAAAACCCAGAATCCTAGTCTGAGAGCTGGGCACCCCCATTCATGCTGTTTTAATAAAACCCCAAAGCCTCCCGAGCTGTTTATTCACATGGTCTTAAATAGCCAGCTCAGTACTTCTTGTTCAATCTCTCTCTTAAAAGAAACTAGGACAAAATAAACTC
Source organism: Chiloscyllium plagiosum (assembly GCF_004010195.1). Taxonomy (NCBI): domain Eukaryota; kingdom Metazoa; phylum Chordata; class Chondrichthyes; order Orectolobiformes; family Hemiscylliidae; genus Chiloscyllium; species Chiloscyllium plagiosum. The sequence goes on from NC_057727.1 coordinate 49,835,077, forward strand.
TTAAAAGTTACAGCATCGTCACAATTTCAAATATTGCAATTTATTACAATTACTTAGCTCTGAGGACTTAGGTGATTGTAATGCTCTCTCTCTCTCGTGTGGAGCTTCTCCTAATTTGCAAAAAAGGAAAATATATTTGTTCTTGGTATTAAATGAAACACCCTAGTTTGCACTTTTCCTGCATTATCCTTGATGAAATTAGTATTAATCTTACCTCTGTCCCCATTGTATCAGATATGATTTATAGTTTTGTAGTGTGAGTTTGGTTGCATGATATGTTCAGACAACCAGGTTTACAGTTTTCTTTAAATGTAGTTCATTTATTATTGGGCTTTCAACTCCTTTCAAAATATAAATAAAAATAAACTAACAAACAAACAAACTCAGCTCCAAAGACTGAGAATAAGAAGATGGCCCACATTTTCTGATGGCTAGATAATGATTTCTGAAGCATTGTTGGGAGTTACACACAGAGTAATCTGTGAAGTCACCACTACAGCAGACTCCAAGGAATTGCTCAAAACATGGAAGATTCTACTGTGCAATTCCCCAACTCATGGAACCATAGAAAAGTATCCACATAAGTGAAAAATTAGAAAAGTTATTTTAATAGTTACTTGGGAAAGTCTAGATTGCTAAATACCAAACCTAACTCTTGAATTGCTATTATACTGAGCTCCATACAAACCTCATTCAATAAAAAGACCTTCTCAAACCCCTTACAAATCCCAGATCTTGACGTGACATACCCAATAACCCCAGAACCAAAACACCTCCACCATTGGACCCAACACATTTGATTTCTTCTAATTCTGAGGATATGATTTGCTCTCTGACCCCCTGCATTCCAAACAACCACCACCCCCACCACCACCCTCCACCCAGGACTTGACATCCCCAGTAAAGGAACCCTGATTGGAATCTCCTGTCAGAAAGGAACAGTTTTCAGTAAAGATAATGCATCCTGGCAATTGATCGCTCCTTGGAAAATCTGGCCCATGATTTAAGAAAATGCCTCAAGCTTGAGCAATGAATATACATTGTTCTGAATAAGTACAAATTTGTAAACATTGGATTTTCTGCCTATAACTCAGTTAGCCATGCATTCCAATCATTGTTGGAAAAAAAATGTCCATCTTCACACTGCACCCCTGTCCATTTTCATTAATAACAAAACCTAGAGCACTATCATGAATGACAGTACAGCTTCAGTCAAATAGTCTTTCCCCACAATGCTCCATTTTCAATTTGCCAAATTACACATGGAACTAATCAAAAATGGAACAATGCCCTTATGGTTTCTTTGGAATCATTTTTGGCAGCATTCAAGGGATTCATTTGAATGGACTCCTCAATGGTTGTTCGATATAATTTCTTTAACACTTCAAATTGAAATTTCAATGGGTATTACAACCTGAACACAATATTTAATCAGTCAATGAAACCAATTTCAAAATCCAGACTTTCAAACACCTTTGTAAAAAATAATGAAAGAACACAATGGCAATCAGCATCCAAAGTAACATTTTAAAACAAAATCACCATGAATTTGTTCAACTCCCAATGCAAATTTTTAGATTTTAACACTGCCAACATGACATTTTAAAAAAATCATTTTTGTATGAAAGAATAATGAAAGTGGCCACAACTGTTTGTCTTTCATAAAATAAACTTCTTTATTGGGCATTGACAGCACTGCTTCTGAATGGCCACTATTTTCACTGCAGAATATTCACATCAGTTTATCGTAAAATTTGGGCCAGACCTCCACAGGAGAATTGAGGAGCATAAACCTCAGCTATTCATCACCATACTCACTGGTGAAAGCAGATAATAAAAAATCTGTAACAAGTGTTGGGCAAAGGAGGGCAGTTATAGCCTTGAGAACTTAAAGGATAAGATTCATCAGAATTCAATGAACCTTTGCATTTTAGAGGCCTCAAAAGCCATATTCTTATCATTACTTCAATATCTGGACAGCATGCTTATTGCTAGTCAATACTTTCCTAAGCTCTTCATTCCACAACATTAATGGTTTAACATTTGCACAAAGTAACCATAAACTCAGATTTTAAAAAATTCAAATCCCAGTAATTGAGAAATTTGGGCAAGTATGTGTCATCGGAAATGAACACAGAACCATATTATCTAAATTGGCACAGTAATGTGCCCATCAGTCTCCTTTCTCTCCCTTGTATCTAAGGATCTAATTTGATTGCTTTCTACCAAGTGGTTTTTTAGATCATTTATTTTAATTGCAACAATTGTTTTAAATGGCATGTGGATATGAACAAAAAGTAAGCAAGATATCTGTTCAGTTATCTAATACATTTTTAGGTCACAGACGAGTAGATCAGTAAACCTAAGAAAAAATATATTGGAAATATTGTACACCTGATGTCAGACATCATCAATATAAAACAAAGGTTTTGTCATTTCTGGTGTCTGAACTTGACCTTGGAAGTTCACTGTGTTACAGTGGAATTGAAATGAACAGCAACATGTCTTATAGCAGATTTTGCATAGAAAAAAAACATTGACGCTGCTTCAGATGTAATTAAACAAATGGAAGGCTAATTAAACAGGAAGCTACCAAAATGCATGACGAAGAACTTTCTGAAAGGCAGATTTTATGAGAGATTATTTTAAAAAAGGCATAAATAGAACTAAAAACGGGTTGAATTTGCAAAGTTCCTGAGTATGAAACCGAGGTAGTTGAAGACATGGCTACAAACATTGTGACACTCTAGCTCAGTGGTTCACACCAGGGACCCAAGTTTGATTCCAGCCTTGGGTGACTGCATATGTGGAGTTTGCACACATTCTCCCAGTGTCTGCATGGGTTCCTGCCAGGCGCTCTGGTTTCCTCCCACGTTCCAAAGGTGTGCACATTAAGTGGAAAGGCGATGCAAAATTGTCTCAAAGTGTCCAGGAATGACACTTTGAATGACTAGGTGGTTTAGCCATGGTAAATGCAGGGATAGGATGGGGGTACAGAGTCTGAACAGGAGGTTCTTCAGAAGGTCAGTGCAGACTCATTGGGCCAAATGGCCTCTTTTCGCACTGTAGGGATTCTATGCAGAGGGATTCTTATGACCTGAATACAAATGGAGAATGGATTCCCAGAATGGAGCAGTGGGATTGTAGGATTAAATAAGACTATACCATGGAGGGACTTAAATGAAAATTTAAAATTCCAAACTTAGAGGTGTTAGTCAGACCAGCACAAACAGTGAGACAAATAATCTTTAAAAGACATTTAGTACAATGTAGCAAACAGGCACCATTTTAAAAATGAACTTAACATTCAGAAGAATGATGGTCACCCTAGAATCATTGAAGTAGTTGAATGTTGAGTTTAGAGGCCTGATTGAAGGCTTCAGTGATGGACAAGATGAGCTAGGGACCGAGGAGGGAAATACTGTGGGATGTACAATTTACACATGGACTATTGCAACTCACCAAGACTCATTCCTTCCCAAGCTTAATCTCTACCATCGAGGAGAGCAGGAACAGGTGAAATTTCACTTTGAAATCAAGCAGCACACTGACTTGGAAATATGTTGTTGCATCTTCACTCTCACTGTGTCAAAACCCATTGTCCATCAACACCGTTGGCACACGTACACAAGAAGAAATGTAGCAACTTAAGAAATCAATTCAGCACCACCTTGAAGGCAATTAGGGAAGGGCAACAGATGCTGAACGTGTCACCAATGTCCCCGTCCCATGAACAAATAAACATAATGAAAAGAGGCAAGTAGATACAGATTAGAGAATGGGCTGACAACAATGGCTTTAGTCTGCTTTATGTCAAAAAAAGCTGCAGAGTTCTTTTCCTTCAGAAGAGTATTAATACTGCTTAAACAATTTTATTGTTAAATTTGTTATGTTTCAGTGCAATGTTGCACTTGTGTGACTGGACATAAGTCTCATTGAGGAGACACTCAACACTCAACACTAACCATGTAAATGGAAAGCCTGTAAAAAAATAAACACTGTGGTCAAATCATTTGAGACACAAAAGAAACCTTTTACCCCAACAAGATGATGCAGCATAGGCCGAAATCTTATCTGGTTTGGAATACCTATTTCCCTCACAAATGTGAAAAAGAACCATACCTCAACATTCCAAAGGGTGTTGAGAAGTTTAAACTTTTTAACTTGTACCCTCATCAGAACTAGAACACACAAAACAGACTTGGGGAATAAGAAAAAAGACATAAATATATACGAATTGAGAAGAAATGCCAGAGAATTACGAATGACTGTCAACTGTCCTTGCTGCATCTCCATACCAATTATGGCCCAACCAATGAGTAGATACAACAAGGACAGTTGACTGTCATTCTCAATTCTCTGACGAGTCAGAGAGATTCTGATTGGTCAGGGCATATCCAAGGCATTGCAGCAAAATTTGGCTGTTGACATGACCCTTTTGTTTTGAATGTCCAAATTCCTTTGCCTAAATAAAAAGTACCTCTATGCCTTCCCACAATGTTATGAGGATGACATGCAATGCAGGATCCAAGCCAAAAGGCACACTTCATCAAGGCACCCAAGCTGCAGAATTTTTACCTAAACTATTCCTCCTTTTTTAAAATGGCACTCACCACTATAGTCCAGTCAGTGAATAAAGTTAAAAATCCCAAAGTGTCTTTAACAAGCTACTGTGGGATATTTAGCACGAAAGGTAGTGTGTGCAATGATGGCGTGGTGGGATAGCAGAGAACTGAATGAGGCAGCGTCATGGTGACAGGTAGCTCAGATGGTGACAGCTAAGTTAGTGAGGCCATAGGGTGGATTGTGAGAAGTTGGAGGAGGTGGGTGATGAGGTCAGATCATATCAGGTTAGCAGTGGTCGGGCATCTGAGTGTGGTGGGACATCAGAGGTTCAGTGTGAATGATTGAGGAGGAGCCTAATGTGGAGTCATTACCTAGAGATGGATACATTTCTTGAAATTTTGCTGGGTAACTACTAAGCTTCATGATACAGAACTCCCTGAATCTCTAACTCAAAAATGAGAATTGCAGACTAGTTCCAGAGGGTGCCACATGCAGCGTAATCACTCACTGGAATCATGAGTTTGCCATGAAGTTCCTATGTGTTTACTGCACCATGGCTTCCAAAGATTTCCAATGCACAACTCCAGGAATGTCAGGTATCTGACAATTCAAATACAAGATCTAGGCCTGAGGAATGGCATGGAAGAGCTGCGAAATGAATCTTAAAAATGTGGCATCAACATCCTGCATGACTCATCACACCTGTCACATTCTGTTACAATCTTAAGGTAGTATGCAGTTCCCATTTGAACAGTAACTGTCAAGCACATTGCAGATTCCACAGGTCCCTGACTAAACAGCAATTATATGAGAATGACCTTTAACACATTTAAACTTACAAATTGGACTTTGAGAGAGGATGAAACTCAGTCAGATCAAACATAACATTCCATTTTTAGGAGTCTAAAATAACAAGTTGCAACCTTTTAAAAAGAAGACCCCAGTGTTACAGCAGGACAAAATAAGACACAGGAGAAGAAATTAGGCCATTCAGCCCATCAAGTCTGCTCTGCCATTCAATCATGGCTGATAGGTTTCTCAACCCCGTTCTATAGTTTGCAACATGATTGTTGGAAATGAATAGTTGATTTGAGGGAGGGGTGGGGGGTGCGAGTAGGAGTTAAGCTGTACTTTAAAAACCTCAAGTTGAGCAGCTGCACAAGCATGGCAGCTGATACCTCTTTTTATTAATACTTTCAAAATGATGCCTTGTTTGATTTTGAATCAGAAATGTATCAGTAACGTACATCAGGCAGAATCTTATTGGGCTCTGGCAAGACCTGTGGCAAAGTTAGACTTGAATCGAAGAGTGTAGTGCTGGAAAAGCACAGCCAGTCAGGCAGTAATTCCTGATAATAGGCTTATGCCCAAAACGTCAATTCTCCTGCTCCTTGGATTCTGCCAGACCAGCTGTGCTTTTCCAGCACCACATTCTTTGGCTCTGATCTCCAGTATCTGCACTCCTCACTTTGTCAAAGTTAGACATAAAAACACTTGACATAGAAATGAGAGCAGGTATCTGGCAACTTTAGCTCACCACTTGCTGCAGAGGACTGCCATGTTGAACACTGGGCACCAACATCTCAGGGCATACTTCAAAGGCATGGATCACGTGCTGTATTTTCAGGTTCTTCACTCGCTGTCGTAGCACTAAGACTCACTCCAAGTGTGCCAGGATCCCTGTCTTGCCTTCCCTTGTCATGACTTGGCGCACTTTGTCCCACAGCCAACATGACCAAACTCACCTCCTTCTGTTTTTTGTGTCATTTACATACAGAAAGACAGGAAACTTGTCACTGTTTGCAGCATGCCCAAGTCAAGAGTGATAGCCTTCACTCGCTGGCTCAGACAGCCCACCACCTGTCTTGACTCTTCCTGCCCTTTTCATATTACAGGTGAAAGTAGGTGACACAGTTATTTTTAACTGGTGAGTGGTGAGCAGTGCGTGGTGAGAGGATTCCTGGCTGTGGTAGGCCCAGAGTGTGGACTCGGCAGGTTATTGGTTGTGGCAGTGACGGTGCCTGATGTGAGGATTCCTGGCTGCAGTAGGCCTGGAGCATGAGGACGCCTTGCAGAAACCCTACGCAGTGTTTGAAGATGAACTCTATTCATGTAATTTATTTTCGTTTTGTAACTTAAAATAGCAGGGATTGTGGCGACAATCTTTTCATTGTATCTTTCGAGATATATGTGACAAGTAGTAAATAAATAACTCATTAATCCAGAATAATCCAGGAATATCATGGTAAAATGAGTTTAAACTTAAATATGAGGGATCCTGAGGAAGTGAGGGGAGGGTGATAATGAGATGATTGCTTTGAGGAAGACACTCTAAATAAAACTCAGTGCAAATTGTTCTTAGACAAGAAACTTGAGGTTCAGGCCAAAATATATCTCCATGTAAGTATATATAATAAGCACTACAGCTTCAACAAATGGTTCTTTTGTTGGACTGAGAGAGATAGTGTGATAGAAAGACAGAAACATAAAAAAAAATGTATTCTTTAATGTAGCCCACGTCTTTTTTTTTCCCTGGAGCATGTCATCCTTCCCCAAGCCTGTTGAAATCTTGCAGCCTGTAAGTTTTCAAAAACAACATTTATTCAGACAAGCTCATCTGAATAATCTTGAGGCAAGAATAAGCTCCTGTGCATGCAGGACATTTGGATTGCAATTATTTCAGCTATAAACGATTTATGAACCCCTTATTTCATGCTGTAATTGTGATTGGTGATCAGAATTTCAAAGAAAAATGAGGTTAATCCAAAATTGAATATCAAGAGCTCAGAGTTAAGAAAGCTTCAACCAGAACTACTTTCTAGTTGAGTAAATTTTGAGTAAACAGCTTTATGCCAAAGAGAGAGGCCTCTCAACTGATACAATTCAAGTTTACCTCTAAAACTCAGTATTTGAAGGAATTAAAGCTTAAATCTACAGCTTCAGTGTCCACATTCCAAAATATAGGGTAGTAGTTTTAATAGCTAGCTGACTATTATGAATTCCAGGATGTGGCAGTGTGTTTCCAGTTATGGGGATGGAGGCTTCTGTCTTATATCTTCAGCAGTACACCTTTGAGGTTTTCTTCAGTATGACTGCCAGCAGGTCGTGTGAAATGGGGCCTATCAAAACCCAGCAGTCTTTTCCTGTGCTATCACTTACTGAAAGGTAGGAAGGCATTTAAAGCAACAGCACAAATGCCTTTGGAGTTAGCATTTACCTCCTGGAGGCCAATTGTTCAATATTATACTGTGTGTGTATTGCAGACAAAATTGTTGTTTAAACCTGAGTTTGCTTCTCTTGCCATTGATTAATAACCTTGTATTGACAAAATAAACCTTAAACAGAACTTCCTTGATGAGAATTGGACAGAAATTGTCCTTTTTTTAAAAAAGAAAACTGATTATGTAATATCACTTTTTCAGTAAAATGCAATAATTAACACTTGTTCCATACCTTCCCCGCAGAATCAGAAAGATAAATGATGAGTATGGAAAGAATTTCATTCAAGTTAATATTTGCAGTTCGACAGTGATAACCTAAAATTGTGACTGTAATATATAAAGTTTGATTGCAACATCCTTATAAATGTTGCAAAAGTGCAATGCTATTTAGTATGCAATATCAGTAACACTACACATCTCGGATATTGTTCAGAACATCCTACAAACTTTTAATTATTTTATTTAAAACTGACTATGCAGTTTTTCAATGGTGTCAACTACTTATATTGACAGCTAAATACAGCAATACAGGTTGAGAGATTCAGTCTAAAACTCAAAATGGCATGAAGGAGCATCTCAATAGCTTTAACATGTCAAACTGCAGTTTGACTGAATTTTAATGCATTTTAGAACTAAAGGACATTGCTTTTTATCACCTATTCAATCTGACATTTATGCTGTACATGGCTAACATCTGATTTCTATGAGCTACCTGAATGAAAAATGCCTGCAAGAAAGTAACAGTTAAGTAGTCACATTCAACTTTAGCAGCTTCAGCAGCTGTACATTACTGGTTGATTTTATGACGAACGTTTCCCTTTTCAGTTGAACGCGATCACGGAGTCATACAGTATACAGCATGGAAGTAGGCCTTTTGGCCCAAACTGGTCCATGCTGACCATGATGCCCACTCAGCTAGCTCCAATCGCTTTGTCCATACCCCTTCAAACCCTTGCTATCCAATTATCTACTCAAAATGTTTTTTTTTTTAATGTTGCTATTGTATCTGCCTCAACCATTTTCCCTGGCAGCCCATTCCACATGCACACCACTCTCTACGTGAAGTTTTCCCTCATGTCTTTCTTAAATCTTTCCCCTCTGAGCTTAATTAGCCCTCTGGTTTTCAATTCCCCACTCCTGGGAAAAAGACTACATGCATTCATCTTATCTATGACCCTCATGATTTCATACGTATTAATAAGATCACCCCCTCATTCTCCTGTGTTCCAAGGAATAAAGTCCTATTCTGGCCAACCTCTCCCTGTAACTCAGGCTTACTTTTCCTGGCAACATCCTTGTAAATCTTCTTTGCACTCTTGCCAGTTTAACTCTGTCTTTCGTATAACAGGGTTACCAAAACTGCACACAATACTCCAAGTGCACACTCACCAACGACTTGTACAACAGTAACAAAATGTCTCTACTCCTATACTCAGTGCCTTCACTCATGAAGGACAGCATGCTAAATGTCTTCTTCACCACCCTGTCCACATGCCATCAATTGGGGATGGCGAGGGCAAAAATGCTGAACATTTGCTGGGGAACCTTTTGCTCACAGATAAATTATAATTATACAGGGAAGGTGATGGCCTGGTGGCATTATTGCTGGACTGTTAATCTAAAGAACCAGATAATGTCCTGGGGGCCTGGTTGCAAATCCTGCCACAGCAGATGGTAGAATGTGAACTCAATTGAAAAGAAAACTGGAATTAAGAGTCCAATGATAACCTTGAATCAATAGCTGATTGTCAAGAAGAACCCATCTGATTCATTGATGTCCATTAGGGTAGGAAATAGCATCTTTACCTGATCTGGCCGACATGTGGCTCCAGACTCACAACACTGTTGTTGACTGTTAACGGCCCCCTGCAGTTAAGCATTGGCAATAAATGCTGGGCAAGCCACCGTTGCCCACATCCAGTGAATTAATGTTAAAAAGCAGTTAATCTTGAAGATCAAAAATAGATTTACTTTATTGGTGACATACTACATCCATAGATTCCATCCTTAATTTCAACAAATTTACTCAGTTTAATGTGCTAACGCATAAGGAACGAATGCAATGACTGAGTGTGGAGTTTTTTCTGTTGTTTCCAGTAATGTCCTCTCAATCTTTCCTGACAATACATACCTTATTATAAATTTATCTTAATTGTTTTACTCTAGTACCATTGGAATACATCAGTTAATTGAATTGATTTGCAAACTGCAATTATTTATTCTGAATCCATATTTCTGTGGGTGAACTTTGTTCAGACTTTTTTGTGCTAACTTGGCTCTGTCTGCTCCTGACACTGTCTTTGGAACAGATTAGGATTTTTATCCTCATCTTGCGCAGGTGACCACAAAATAAATAAATTAACTAAGTGCAATTTTAAGCTAATTCATACAAAACTTATTGCTCTGATTTAAATGAAATTACCCTCCTGTAGAGCAGAATTCAGGCAGCCACGCAAATGGGTAACATGAACAACTGAAGGGACCCATTTCACCCCCTTCACCACTGCCAATCAGGAGCACCAGTATACATGCCATCTACAAGATGCACTGCAGAAAGGCTCCTAAGACTTCTTAAAAAGCATCTTCCAAGTCCAAGACCACTTTCAACATGAATGACAGGGACAGCAGATACAAGGGAACACCACCATCTGTAAGCTCTCCTCCAAGCCACTTACGAACCTGACCTGGAAATATATTGTTGTTTCTTCAGTGTCAAAATCCTGGACCTCATCCCCAGCAAACAGCATTGAGGCTCTATCTATTGCATGGATTGCTGCAGGTCATGAAGGCAGCTCACCACCACCCTCTCCAGGGCAACTAAGAATGGGCAATAAATGTTCGCCTAGCCAGTAATGTCCACTGGATGAATTCATAAAAAGAATGTTCTGAACAGGTCCCTAATGCTTTACAGGACTCTATTGCATAGTAAATGTTGCAGGACTTGCTTTTGGAGTAAATTGTGTGATAAGAAGAGACAGAGGAAGAGAAACACTTTTAATGACACAAAGTAATTGCCATTAAATAATTCAAGAAATAAGTTCATAACTTAATTTATGAAAAGCAAGAGTCAGAAGGTTTTGGAAAATAAATAGAGAAGAGAACATAGATTCAGCACAGCTGAAAACAGGAGGTTCAAAATCAGCAAGATGTTTACTAGGTGTTTAGAGGCTCCTGAATATTAGTGGACAGCATTCGGATGATTTTTCCAGTCATTTATCACAAAAAGCTGAAGAACTTATGAAACACTTGCCTTGGTTTATCTCCATCTGTTGTGCGGTAATTATGATGATGCCTACTCGCTACACACAGGCCAGAAAGGGTCAGGTGATGTGTGACGATACTGAAGAAGCTCGATAAAAATAGATGTTGTTACCTAACCTCTGCAAATTAAATTTTTAAAATCAACTACAGGAACAAAATATGAGCTGCAATTTTGTCCACTTAAAACAGGTCATACTGGAGGCACCATCTTTGATCCTTAATGTAACCATCGGAATCAGAGAATTGGAATGGCCTGTCATATCAACATTAGCTCTAAGGGATAGGTAAGAAAAATGTTTAAATACATAGAACTGAAAGTGTCTTTTTATTGTACACAACAAGAAATAAATTGACACTATAAATGGAAATAAATGCTTTCGATGCGATAGGCATTGCAAGACACTGCTGCAAGATGACCTGCAGAAATCACATCTCCATTAAGTGTCTGCAGCTTGAGAAACTTTGGCTCAAAGTTGATGAGTTTAGACACTGCAATGCATCACAGAGAGTATGGCATTCTGCTTATGTTATGCACTTCAGTTGTCTTCTGTGGTCAGGGAAAAGAAAGGTGTGATGAAGGAATTAAATATTCAAGATTATTCAACAATTAAAATAATGGAGGGAAAAGGAAGAGGTGGTGTGGTGGCTCTATTAATATAGCATGAAATCAGTGTGATAATGAGAAATTATCTTGGGTCAGTAAATCAAAACATACAATTAATTTTGAGTGGACTCAAGAAGTAGCACAGATTTTGTTAAAAGCTATGCATTATGTCAAAGGATTTAATCATGCATTCACCAGTACAATTCAAGAAATGTAACTGTAAAGTGAAACCAACATTTATTCTGCATGAGAGGATAGCACTGATTGAATGCCAAGTGAATCAGGCTTTGTAAAAGATGTCACTATGATAGATGCACCTACAAACAGCTAAGCTTTGCTTCAATTTTAAACCATGCAAGTTGGTTGGTCAAGGCGCTGTCCTTAGACATGACAAATAGAATAACTGTCATCTATTTTGTTGAGTTGTAACAGTTGCTGTGTGGGTACATTTTTTTTCTGTCTCCAAAGAACAGGGTCCTTTGCCAGAGATTTGGCCAACTAACAGAAAACAAGAAGAAAATTGGTCATTTTCAGTTTGGTAAACTAACTAGAAGTGTGTCACTGAGAATATTGCTATTACCTGAACTGTTTGCAAACCATATTGCTGACTGAGATAAAGGAACAGAAGGTATTCTTGCCAAATTTACTGATGATACACAGGCAGGTAGGAGGATGACATGAATCATCTGTAAGGAATACAGATAGATTAAGTGAGTGGGAAAACCTTTGGCAGAGAAATGTGATGGAAAGCAGAGCATTATTAAATGGAGGGAGACTACAGAATTTTTAATTATCTTTCATGCTTTAGAAGGGTTATGAACATTAGTCAGGTTTGTTCGTATTTTTCAGGTTTATCAGAATAACCAGGTTCTATTAGCAATAATAATATTTAGAGACAGTAACGTTTACTGGCAGAAAAAAAGCTTACTAATATTGGTAAGGTTTGCTATCAGCAACATTTACTCAGAGTCAATTATATGAGAGGCAGCAAGGTTTATTATCTAATACATAGATTAACAATGTTGTGAAATCTAACACGTAGAGTTGTTCTGACCTCAAGACTGCACATTCTGTGGTACGTGAAAACTCCATGGCACTTCTATTTCTAATTCCTTATGTTATGAACCAGGCCAGACATCCTCAAAATATTTTAAGAAGGTCACCTAGACCCTAACTTTTCCTTATTTTAAAAGTAGCTGTGAAGTGGGTTTCCAGGCATGACGCAGCTGGTCAAAGCACTCTGCTTTAAGCAAAACAAAATTTATTTAAACACTGTGGTTGAAACACAAACAAAACAAAGCATAATTTAGAATAACCTAATTAATGAAAAACTTAAACAACCCAATACAGCAACCATTACTAATTAACTGTTCCAATATAGTAACATCCATAAACACATCTCTTGGCAGAAAAGTAAATTCAAACACAGGCAGGAGGGAGCAGCATCCAGAGAGAGAGAGATCTCAGAAAAAAACTCAGAGGATTTCTTTAGTAAAGTTTGCAACTCCAATGGACTTGGCTGCTGCAGCTAGAAACAAACTGGGAGAACTAGCCACTCCCCTTCCATTGTTAAACTAGACTCTTTAGCACCTCTGCCCTTACAACCTCTCTTCAAAAAAAAAGACAAAATAACCTTTTTCAAGTGACAGTATTGTTACACTTATGCACAGAAGTGTTATTACCTGCATCAACTTGAACAGTAACTGAGATCACTAAGGTGTATCTATGATTGAGAGGTAATGAATAGTACATTTATAGATGTGGTGACCCCAGAACAGTTAAGTGTATGTTGAGAAAAAGGGAATGATGACCAGACAGTTAAGAAGAAAAAGGTCGGTGGTGCAGGAGCCATTTGAGTGCATTTCATTCTCTCACTGAAGGAGGTTATGGCTCATCGGAACTCGCCATCATTATCAAGTCCATGGCCTAACAGATGCATAAAATACACAGGAAGAGCAACAGTGATCAAAGTTTCATTCACTTGGGGAATAGACAGGCTTTTCTGCAGCCTCAGACATGAATGCAGGACGTGATGTTCATTCTGGAGAAAGTGAGGACTGCAGATGCTGGAGATCAGAGTCAAAAGAAAAGTGTGGGGCTGGAAAAGCGCAGCTGGTCAGGCAGCATCCGAGGAGCATGACAGTCAACAGTTCGAGCAAAAGCTCTTCATCCTGAAGAAGAGCTTATGATGGAAACATCAATTCTCCTGCTCCTTGGATGCAGTCTGACCAACTGTGTTTGTCCAGCACCACACTTTTTGACTTTTATGTTCACTCACTTTGGACAAGATCAAGGATGCCCTTGATTTGCTGCACAACACACCAAAGGCAAGGGGGAAAAGAGGATGAAAAGCCAATCATTGTGGTCCACATTGGTACCCAGTTAGGAAGAGGGTTGAGGTCCTGTTATCAAAATTTAGGGAGTTTGATCAGAAATTCCTGTGGAGTGCCAACTCTGGATAACTGCCAGTATCATGTGCATGGCCGGAAAGATGCATGCATGCATGGCCGGAAAGATGATACAAGAAGGAGAGGATTTGTTTCAAAGGACAGTCAGAATGTCTCTGGGGAGAAGAGGGGTGTATAGTATGTTTAGAGCCAGTGAAAAATCTGATGGAGTGTGTAAAATTAGGCTGCTGAGTTACAGGCTTAGAGTGCCATGTAAAACTCAGCATTGAGCTGTAACCAAGATTGGCTCAAGTGGCAGAACATTTTTTATTGCATATTCTTAGATTGAAAGCACCAAAAGGATAGCAATGGAACAAAATGGTATTGATCAAGGATTACGTTGTAGTATTGGAAGAGAGGACGTACAAGAGGGGTCAAGGGCAGAGACTATTTGACTGGAGTTAAGAAACTGAAAAAGATATATTTAATTTGCTTGGTATTATCCACATTAGCGGTAAAGATGCAAGAAGAACAAACTTACAGAAGAACAACAGTGAGGTGCAGGAGTTATAGAGTAGAACAAGAGACTTGAATTATCTAAACATTAACTGGGTCATAGTAATATTGCTATGGACCAGGCCAAACTCCCTCAAAACATTTCAAGAAAGTAACACAGACCCTAACTTTGTTAGGTTGTTTTAAGCAGGTGTATAGTGGCTTTTCCAGGAGTGATGCAGCTGGCCCAACCATTCAGTTTTAAACAAAACAGAACTTATTTATACACTAACAAAAGAGAACAGAATATACAATAACATAACTTATCTGAAAACTCAAATAGACTCTATTGCAACTTGATGATGCTGTTCCAAATACTTGCAACATCCCCATAAACACCCCCTTGGTAAAATAATTAAAATCACACACAGGTTCTTACAGGAAAGATGTCAGAGAGAGAGGGAGAGAATGGATCAGCATGGAGCTGTTTCTTTGGGTCCAGCAGTTTCTCTGGGTTTCCAGCTAAAACGTGACTTGCAGCTGCAAACAGAACAGCTTGTGAAAATCACTCCAAACCAAACTAGAGAAAAGCTGAGCTGGGACAACTGACCACAATTGGTTGAATGCATCCCTAATGTCAAGGGTTGTCACTCTCACCTCATCTCTGGAATTCATTTCTTTTCTTCACATTTGAACAAAGTCTGTAATGAGGTTGGGAGCTAAGTGACCCTTGTAGAATTCAAACTGGATGTTAGTGAGCAGTGAGCAGGCACCTGAGCAGTTTACTGATGATAATAGATAAATGGGGCAGTAACTGGTAGGGTAGGCATTGTCCTTTTTTATGTAAAGGACATAACTGGACAATTTTCCACATTGTCAGTTAGATGCCAATGTTGTAATTGTACTGGAACAGCTTGGCTAGAGGAAGCAGAAAGTTGTGGAGCACAAGTCTTCAGTACAATAGCCAGAATGTTGTCAGGGCCCATATCCTTTCCAGCATCCAGTGCCTCCTTTTCTTGACAACATGAGATGAACTGAATTGGCTGAAGACTGCTAGCTGTAAAGCTGGGACCACTGGAGGTTGTTGGCTCCTTCACTTTCTGCTGCGGACAAGGTCGAGTAGCTATGTCCTTCAGGACTTGAAAAGTTTGATTAGTCGTGCTGCTGCCAAACCACTCTTGGTGGTGGACACTGAAATCCATCATCCAGAATAGAGTTTGTGGCCTTACCACACTCAGTGCTTCCTCCAAGTGTTGTTCAGCCGAAGGACGACAGGAGATTTTCTTGACCATGTTTAACCTGAAGCCATGAGAACTCATGGGGTCCAGAGTCAACATTGAGGACTGCAAGGACAACTCCCTCCTGACTGTATACCACTGTGCTGCCAGCTCTGCCAGGTCTGTCTTGCCAGTGGGACATGACATATCCAGAGATGGTGATGGTGGTGTTTGGGCCATGGTCTTTCAGGTATGATTCAGTGAGAATGACAGTGTCAGACTTCTTCTTGATTAGTCTATGAGTCAGCTCTCCCCATTTTGGCACTGGCACCCTGGTGTTAGTAAGAAGGACTTTACAGGATTGACAGGGCTATTTCTGCTATTGCCTTTTCCAGTGCCTCAGTTGTTTCCAGGTGATTTGGCTGGTTTCACTCGAGACTTTGTAGCAATTGACACAAAGGAATAGCTTGCCTGCCCATTTCGGAGAGCAACTGAAAGACAATCACATTGCTGTGGGTCTGGAGTCACATGTCAGCCAGACCAGGTTAGGGTGGCAAATTTCCTTCCCTGAAAATTCTGTGGATCAGGCCAGACCCCCTCCAAACATTTCAAGAAAGTAGCCCAGACCCTAACTTTGCTAGTTGTTTTAAGCAGGTATACAGCGGATATTCCAGGAGAGATGCAGCTGATTAAACCACTTTGATTTAAACAAACCAGAATTTATTTGCAAGATTACTGAATGAAACACAAACAAAAGAGAACAGAATACAGATTAACTTAACCTATCCAAAAACCCAACAGATTATCCCAACTCAATGATGCTGTTCCACACACTTGCAACAATTCGCATAAACACTCCTTGGCACAAAAGATAAAATCAAACACAGGGTCTTACAGGAGAGAGGTCAGAGAGAGAGAGAGAGAGTACCAACCTGAGAACCTGCTTCTTTGGGGTCCAGGAGCTTTTTCAACTGCACTGCTAAAAAACAACTAAACCAGAGAAAAGCTGACGTGGGAGAACTGGCTGCTCCCCTTTCATTGTACAAGTGTTTTTTTTCCAAAAACCTGAAAACCTGTTGCCTGAGGCAGTATCTGTTAGCTATAATCAGACTGGACCAAAAATCCTTCAAACCCAGACTTTTCTGAGTCTGTATCATTTACAACTCCTCTGAAAAAAAAAACAAGGACAACATAACATGTTAAAGGAGAAGCTTTCATCACAAAGGACATTAGTGAACCAGATTTCTTTTCTCCCTGACCACTGACAATGGTTTCAAGGTCATCTTAATTCCAGATTTTCTTTGGTGATTTTACTGAATTCAAATTCCACCAACTGTTCATAGAGTCATAGAGTCGTAGAGATGAACAGCATGGAAACAGACCCTTCAGTCCAACCCGTCCATACCGACCACATATCCCAATCTGGTCCCACCTGCCAGCACCTGGCCCAAACCCTTCCTATTCATATACCCATCTAAATGCCTGTTAAATGTTGCAATTGTACCAGCCACCACTACATCCTCTGGCAGCTCATTCCATACACGTACTACCCTCTGCGTGAAAAAGTTGCCTCTTAGGTCTCTTTTATATCTTTCCCCCCTCGCCCTAAACCTAGGCCCTCTAGTTCTGGACTGCACGATCCCAAGGAAAAGACTTTGTCTATTTATCCTATCCATGCCCCTCATAATTTTGTAAACCTCTATAAGGTCACCCCTCAGCCTCCGGGGAAAACAGCCCCAGCCTGTTCAGCTTCCCCCTGTAGCTCAGATCCTCCAACCCTGGCAACATCCTTGTAAATCTTTTCTGAACCCTTTCAAGTTTCACAGCATCTTTCTGATAGGAAGGAGACCAGAATTGCACGCAATATTCCAACAGTGGCCGAACCAATGTCCTGCGGTGGGATTCAAACCTGGGTACCAAGAACATGAGCTGAGCTTCTGGATTAATAGCCTAGTCCGTTGATACTGCCATTGGGCCATGCCCTCCCTGCTAACCCTGACATAAATACCCAGTTAATTACACATTTAGCCAACCTACACATTTACCCATCTCATCTAACTCTCCCCTACCTATGTAACTACTTGTCAATCTAATTACCCCAGCCACTTCCCCACCTTATCACCTACTGTCCTATCCATTCATTTTGTTATCCATCAGTTAATTCATCCATTTACTAACATTCCAAATGATCCTTTAAATTTCCGAGTGGGAGTTAGGTGCCATTAAAAAGGGGGAATGCTCAGTTTTTCCCACCTCTGCTCTGCTCAGGTAGAGTTTTCAGATGGAAAAGCAGAAACTCTCAGAGCTCAATAGAAGTGTAACAGGGAATTGAGAAGGGCGATTTTACAAATGGAACAATAATCCACCATTGCTCTGATGATCTGAGCCATACCTATGTCTCAAATCTCCTTTGCACACATCAGAAACATGATAATCCTCTGTTATATTAGGATTAATGAGGATCACTATTAAAGTTGCTCCTTAGTTTTTCAATTTTTCATATTTTCTTTGCAAACTTGTTTCTCCATATCTTTCCCAGCTGTTGGTGGACTATAGAATACGGACCATGACATTGTGGTATCATTGCAATTTTTCAGCACTCTGGCATCTTAATTCCATCTGAATGTATTCTGTCCTCTAATATGCCTCTCTCTCTCCCTAAGAAAATCTGCCCCATCTTTTTCCTTTCTTTGCTATCTTTCCTGAGCATATTTTAGGATGAATATTTAGAATCCAATACCTCTGCCTTTTTTGAGCCACGTGCCTATTCTTGCCACAATGTCATAATATCAATTAATTGTGGGCACTAGCAACTTGCCAACTTTGTTTGCCACCTACAGTGTCCTCACTTGCGCACAGCAAACAGCATTTAAACAGATTATATTCTCCCTTACTCCACTAAAAGCTTATTGTTTCTTAATTTGTTCCTGATGAAGGGCTTAGGCCTGATACATTGATTCCCCTGTTCCTCGGTTGCTGCCTGACCTGCTGTGCTTTTCCAAGACTAACTCTCAACTCTGAGCTCCAGCATCTGCAATCTTCACTTTCTCCTATCGTGGTTGCTAGTTTAGTTCCACTTCTCGAAAACCTATCTTGTTTATAATAGTATGAACTTTGACTGTTTTTGCCACTGGTTCCATCACCCTCCCTCAAATTCAACTGATCACTCACAGCCCTTGTGACCTATTTTTACCCTGGGATAATTTTGGACTCTACATACTATTGCTTTAATCCAACTTGAACTTTGGTCATCTCGGTCAGTGCTTTTTACACACGTGCTATTGAATATCTCCTTCATGCCTTGGTCACCAATTTCTTTTCCCCCCCGTTCAGCCTGTCTCCTGTTGCTCCTCCACAATACTCAGGGCAGAACAGGCATAAAGAGCTGGTTGGCTTACTCCTGTCCTTGTGTTGTTAAGACTATAAGAAACAATAACAAGAGTGAAACCATTTAGCTCCTTGAGCCTGCTCCGCCATTCAAATTGGATCATAGCTGGTCCAACATTCCTCACATCCGCTTTTCTACTCTGTCCAATAACCCTCAATTCCCCCACTAATCAATAAAGAATCTGTCTCAGCTTTAAATATACACAAGGATCCTGTCCCTGCAGCTCTCTGCAGAAAGTAGTTTGAATGACTCAACCCTCAGAGAAGAAATTCCTCCTCATCTCAGTTTTAAATTGGCATGCCCTCTAGTCCCAGACTCTCCCATGCAGTGGAAGCATGCTCCCTCAGCATCTACCCTGTTCAGCCCTTTAAGAATCCGATATATTTTAATGAGATTACCTCTCATTCTTCTAAATTCCAAAGACTAGAGTCCCAACTGTTGAAGCTTACTCATCACACAATGCCTCCATGCCAGCTGTCAGCCTCACGAGCCTTTTCTAAAGTGTTTCCAATGAAATAATATATTTTCTACAATAAGGGGACCAAAACACAGTAGTCCAGATGTGGGCTCACTAGCATCTTGTACAGCAGTAAGATTTCCCTACTCATACTCCAACCCCTTTGAACAAAGGGCCAATATTCTATGAGCATCCTTGTTTATTTGTGGAACATATGTGCTAGTTTTCTGTGTTTCATGCACACGTAACCCCAAGTCCCTTGGCGATCCATATGAATAATGCTGTTCTTTTGTTCACTCTTCCAAGATGACGACTTCCACATTTTCCCACCTAATGCAACAATTTGCCAACATTTACGTACCTATTAATATCTCTCGATAAATTGCATTCATCTCTCAACTTGTCTTTCCATGTATTTTTGAGTCATTGTTAAGATGAGACAAAGAAGGGAAGGGGAACAGGAAAACAATTCTAAGATCACTGTCAACTCTTGACACTATTTGCTCCTGGATGTGAACTCGTGTGGTGAAATATTAGTTAAATCCATAATGTTATAGGTGAATTTATTGTTAACCAGTATGTTAGTCTGTTTTCTCTTAATTGTTAATAATTGATGGTTTCTCATCTCAGAAGAGAAAATGTTGCAGTGTTACAATCGGAGAAACCATTTTTTATCTGTTGTCCACTAAAGTTTTATATTTTCATATTTTATTTTGCACTGCATCTGTTGGCTTTTATTTCAAACCATTAGTATCACAAGTGGAACACATTCTGGTCCATAGCATTGATCTCTCTTATCCTATGAGTTTGCATTGTTGACAGCAAGAACCAAAGATTTGCCAGAATGACACAGCAAACTCTCATTACAAAGTTAACTTTTACAGGTGCAGCACACAAACAGAAATGATATTGCATTGCCCTGCGATCCAAGTCACCGACCATTTTGTGAGTGGTTAACTTCGATTATATGTGCCTGACAATCTCCAAAAAGTTTGATTTTAATGATAATCGACAGATGAGCAAACAAACAAAAAATTATTTCTTGTCATAGAACTCAATTCAGAACTGACAACAATGAAATAGAATCATCATCAGCCTGACCTCTTTTTTTCAACATCAACATTTGACAGTTGCAACTGAGTAGATATCAATTGATGCTGGTCAAATTATACCTGTTTACAGCAAAACCAATATTACAAAACTGGTTTGATACATTTTGACAACTTGAACTTGAACAATGTGTGGGAGTACAATGTCCACCACAGACACAAACAACAGTTGATTTTGTAAAATAAGATTACAAATGCCTTTTCTCTCCAAGGAAGTCATTCTACAATTCTGTTCCACGTGCATTGGCCATACTCCAGTCTCCACATTACACACCTGCTTGGTCATTGGTAAATCAAAATCATTAATCAGATCAATGGTCAAAATGATTGCAGCAGAGATTAATCGAATCCACACATAACCTCAAAATAAGTGCCTATGTTGAGCAATGGTTAAGAGAAGCAACTCAAGCATTTTATTTTCCCTCTAGTCACAGAGGCCCATTACAGAGCCACTGGACATGCCTTTGCTATTACAAACTTGCTGCACAAGTTGTTAGTCTTTGGACTTCAGTGATACCAGTCCGTAATCCAAAACGTATTTGATAAGAGGAAGTCAATCAGATTTCTATCAATGTCACAATAATAACTACACTTTATTTAAGTCACAAATAACAGGCTATGCGACTGGGACAAAGGTAAACTATTGCTCCTTCTTCTTAAAAATGTGTTGCTGGAAAAGCGGAGCAGGTCAGGCTTATGCCCGAAACGTCGATTCTCCTACTCCTTTGATGCTGCCTGACCTGCTGCGCTTTTCCAGCAACACATTTTTAAGCTCTGATCTCCAGCATCTGCAGTCCTCACTTTCTCCTGTTCCTTGTTCTTCTCAATATGACTGAAATTTTTGGCAGCATCTTTTTTGAATGCATGGCCACTGTTAATCAGCTGGGTCAAAGTTATCACCTGGTTCCATTATTGCTTATCTATTTACAGTAACATCACTTATGATTATACAAAAAAAAACAGAAATTGCTGGAAAAGCTCAGCAGGTGGAGAAATCAGAGTTAACATTTCACATCCAGTCTTCTGAGGAAGGGTTACTGGACCCAAAGTGTTAACTTCAATTTCTCTCCACAGGTGCTGCCAGACCTGCTGAGCTTGTCCAGCAATTTCTGGGTTTATTTTGTTTTATCATTTTGTTTTTTCACTAAGCTCTGCTGTTTGTTTCAGATTTTCAGCATCTGCAGTTCTTTCGATTTTTACCACTTAAAATGACTCCTTTTCTTGCTCCCACATTGTTGAACTCTGGTATCCTAATGGTTTTATCCTTGTCTCCCTTCCAGTCTTTGGCTACATGTTTCCCCCAAGCTAATTCATCTGAACACACAGCATTTGATTTCTTATGTACATTGGCAACATCCAATTGTACCTCACCATTATTTCTGTTCACTGCTCCATCACTGTAAATTATCAGATCGACTTATCTGATGACCAGTATATTGTCTTCAATTCTTGCTTCAAGCTCCATTCTCTAATTTTTCTGACTCCATCTGTCTCAATGATAACAAACTGTTGGGGGTTAAACTAGTTGTATTTTTTTGCAACGTTAGTGTCATATCTGATCCTTGAATAAGCTGTCCACCGTACAAGCATACCATCCTTAAAACCACCTATTTTCAAATCCATTACATCATCCATGTTCTCCCCGCTATAAAACGTCTCAAGTGCTCATTGATGTCTTTGTTACTTTAGTTTCAATTCTTTCAACACAGCACCTACAGCCTCTTAAATGTAAATAAACTTGACTTCCAATTATCAGAACTCTGCCCCCCATCCTGAGCCCAATTCATAGATAAGCCCATGTTCTTGTTGGCTGACATAGCATATCTTGATAGTAAAATTCTCTTCCTCATTTTTGTGTTTCGCCATGGCTTTTGCCCATTCCCATCTCTGTACTCAATCCCAGGCTCAATACTACTAAATATCTACATTCATCAAATTCTAATCACCTGAGCTTTGCCAAGTTTATTTGTTCCACTATTGATGTGCTGGTCTTAAAATGGTTCAGCTCTAGACTCCACAATTCCCTCCATAAATTTCTCTAACTCTCTATATCTACACCTATCTTTAAGATAATCCTGAAGACCTACTTGTTGGCTAACCATTTACCCCGCTGGGTAAATATAACTTGCTGGCTAATTTTGATTTATAATGCTCCTATGAAGCATCTTGGGGCATGTTATTATTTTAAAGTGGCTACATGAATATAGTTTGTTGTTGCAATATCAATTCAAAATATCGATACTTAATGTTCTGAACAATGCACTGTTGCTCTCTCGCAGCACTCCATTAGTCTCAGTATAGATTTTAATGTTTTCCTCAGTTATCAAAATGATGAATCATATACCTTAGAAAGATTAGGCATCAAATAGGAAAACAAATTCAACCAGGTTTTTTGAATATCAAGCAAATTCATTAATTTGCTATGAAAAGAGGACTTCTTTGACAAAGTGTAAACATAGAACTATAGACAGCAGGAGCAGGAATAGGTCTCATGTGGCCTTTAACACCAGCTGTACCATTCAATATGATCATAGTTGATTTTCTATCTCAATGCCATATTCTCACATATTTGAATTAACATGGCTGAGAATTGATAATATAAACACCCAACCTTCTGAATTGATCCAATATATAAGATACACAAAATTAAATTAAGACAGGAAAAAATGAAGTTAATCTGCAAGGATTCATTTTGGGAATGTAGAGATTGGATTGAGGTTGGCTAGGCGGATATCATTGAGTATGGGTTCCTGAGCCAATCAAGAAATCCTGGCTGACAGAGATTTACAAGTGTCTCAGGGATTCTTCTCACTCTAGGGACTAGTTCGGAGATAGCTCGTCAGACTCCATATAATGCACATGTGTAAGTAAATGGTGTATTGCTGATGGGATATCAGTCTCTATGGAGTTACTTCAGGGAGAAATAATTTCTATATCTTGTAGGCAAAAACTACAAAGTATAAAATGTTCAAGATCACTTTTGGTCACCGTCAGTGCACATGCAGATGGATGTCACTAAACACAGGCAGTAGTCACTGTGATTTTTGCTCAGTCACGAAGCATTGAGAAATCTTTCAAGAGAACAGTCTTTTCATGTCTCATAGTGGACTCAACCAAAAGGTTTTTTCAGAATGGCAAAGAGAGCTTTTCTGTTTCAGTAGGCTGCACCCCAACTGAACTCCAATCGAAATTTAAACAAAGCCATAAACCCAGGAATGTGATTTCCAGTCAATAAATTGAAACAATTAGCTTAAGCCTTTTGATTTCCTACAAGTGGCTTGAAAAAAATCTCATGGCTTTTCCGTGACCATTTCCTTTCAAGTGCAGCTAAATCTTCAACACAAGCCACCATTCATAATTCTTTAAGCATAAACTTCCAAAATAAAAATAATTGAGACTTCTTCATAAACTTCAAAAACTAAGATTTCATGAATACATATTGCAATCATTGAATCTGGTGTTACGAGCAATGCTTTTTAGCCCTGATAAAAGAATAGCTCTTTTGAACAGTACTCTAAACCAGTGATTCTCAACAGTTTTTTTGGCCACAGCCCCCCAGGAGCTCTTCTCAGCTTCCAGAGCCCACACCCTCCACAGCCCCCCACCCTTTCAAAAAGGGATACAACATGAACAGACAGACACAAAATTATTAATTACTGAACATTCTGTGGGCCCCTTCAAATGTGCCAGGGATCCTAAGGGGGCCAGATGCTCCCCCTGTTGAGAATGACTGAACTAAACACTCAAGCTCTCAATTCTCTTAACCTGAGGCAGATATGTGTAGATGAGGGGTAATAGCCTTAAAACAACAACATTCTTTCAGCACAATTTGGAATATGAAGCACGTTTGTATTTCAGAACATTTAATACATCAGCAAATAATCTTGATTTTTCAACAAGAAGCTGCAATAAAATTGTGTTCTGTCCAAGTGCAGCATTTGTTTAATGTGGTGCTGTTCAAAAATCTTCAAAGGCTTGGGGTGAAACCCTGTTGAGGTTACAGGAATCTCACTTTCCAGTTGGAGAGCCAGCAAGAGTTCCCTTAATGTCTCTCTTCTGAAGGGCCTGTGAAACCACCAGCCAAGCAGGCAGTGGTGATGGGCCTGCCATGGAATTAAGAGCCTGGGATGAGAACTGCACATGCCAGAAGCTAGCACCCATGGATAAGCTGGCACCTCTTTTGCTCAGTAGTGCTATAATAGAGACCATGGTTATCACTGGAATGACAGACACCAGAGTTCCATGATGGCCAAGTGATTAAATAATTGTGTGGGTGGGGGGGAGCAGGATGGGTGCGGGGGAGGGTTAATTTAGTTAGGGAGTCCTGAGACGGTGGAAAGCAACATGGGCACGAGATTAGTTTTCTGGAAGCCTTTGCCCTTCCCAAAGTCCAGTTCCTAGCCAAGCATAGTGCCTTTGATCAATAGACCTCTCCCCCTGCCATTACCAAGATAACAAATCAGCTATGTAATTTTATCTGCCATGCAAGTTACACGGTGACAGATAGCAGTGGGACAAGTCACTTAAGTGCCTCAATTGGCATGGAGTGGGGAGGTCAATCATGGGCCTCTCCATCGATAGCTTCATTCTGGCAGAGGTGAGAAAGTGACAGGATTCAGGATTCATCATGTAGCTTAATTAAATGACCTGCCCATCTCCCGTTTTACTCTCCGATGTAACAGAACAGTCCCAATAAAGTGCTGTAGTAGAGAGTTTTTACATTTCTTTTAAAATATGCCGAATGAAGATGATTCAAGGTTAAAAGGTTGATTCTAACATTCTTGTTTCATTTGTGTGCACCCTCGGGCTAGTTGTGCATTTTAATCATGACAGACAACATGCTAATATCTCTGTTCTGACACAAAACTTTGCAAAACAAATGATACAAAACACTTTGTTTAATATCAATGAGAATTTCCAGTGATTGGCAAGTAACTTTGATGTAACTGGGTTTAGGTCTATTTCAATATTAATTCGGAAATTACGAATAATGTGAACATGCTTCTTTCTGAATATTTTTTCACTTGACTGATGCTATTAGGAAGCAAAACCAAACTAACAGCTTCTAACATGGAAAGAGGTGATTAAGCCCATCAAGTCCATGCTGGCTATTTGGAGAGCAATCCAATCAGACTCATTTCCCCTTTCGATCTTCACAGCACAACGTTTTTTTTTTCCATCAGATTCACATACAATTTCTTTTTGAAGTAATTCATTGTTTCTGCTTTCAACATTCCCGTAGTTCTGTGAGTTACAAGTCATTAACATTTGTTAGATAAACAAGTTTCATCCACACATTGTGCTTGTACCTATTGCCCAAGCTTGATATCTGCATCCACTGTACCAATAGCTGATGGGCACAGCTATTCTACCTCAACCAAAAACTGTCAAACTTGTGTCTACAAGAGCAAAGAACAGGAGTAACCATACATCCTGTAGAACCTGCTCTGGTATTCAGAATGATCATGGAGGCTCTCGGGTTTCAACTCCACGTTTCTATCTGATCTCCCTATCCCTCAATTCCTTCAGAGACAAAAACTCTGTCCCTGTCAACTGTAAATGAATTCATCAATGTAGCATGCACAACTCTGAAGTAGAACATTTCACAGATTTAAAACCCTTTGTGTGAAATCAGTCCTCACTGATCAGTACCTTATCTTGAGAATGTGCCCTCATGTTCTAAGTTACTTGATCAGCAGAAACAAACAAGCAAACACTCCATGATTATACTATCAAGTTCTTGTAGAATCTTCCTTATTTCAATTAAATCTCCTTTCATTCTTACAATGTGAAGAAAATGAAGACCCAGTCTTACTCAGCCTCCTATCAGAGGATAACCTTGTCATTATGGGAACCAATCGAATGAACTTTTGCTGTACCACCTCCAATCTATTCTTAAATTTGATGACCAAAACTGCACTCATTACTCCCTTAAAAATAAAACAAAGAACTGCAAATGCTGGAGATCTAAAACAAAACAAAAATTGCATGCAGAATTCAGCTGGTCTGGCACCATAAGTGGAGAAGAAGCAGGGTTAATGTTGTTCCATGTTTAGTTTCAACAAAACACTGTACAATTGTAGCAAGAATTCTTCAGTCCTGTTTTCCAATTCCCTTCCAAAAAACCGCAATATGCCATTGCCTTCTCCATTGTTTACTGTACACATGATAATGTACTGTAGTTCTTATACAAATAAACCAAAGTCTCCCTGAGTATGAGCTTAGATAGGTTTCACATCTTTTGTAAAAAATGTTCTCCTTCTCCATTCTTATGGTCAAGATGAACAACTTCATACTCTACTTATGAAGGCCAAGATCCTGATGCCTTATTAACTGTGAGTAAACAATTGATGTTAAATGATCTAACATATAATTCCTTACATACTTTCTGCAAATTTGTAGTAATATGATCTTCTGAACAAAATTAATACAGAGTGTAACAAATTGTAGAGATTGCATAACTGGACTATTGATTCAAAAGGCAAATAGGTAATATTTCAAGAAGTGCATTCAATCTAAAATTGAACTACACCATGTTGTCTGATCTGCTGCATCTAGCATTTGTGGTATTTTATTTTTATGGCAGTTTGAGATAGAAATCGTAAATTAATATTCTGGAATTACGAAAAACAAACATGAAGCAAACATACTTTTGGAAAATGTATTAAACAAAGGACACTCCTGTCCTTAGTCTAGCTGACTAATGTGAGAATCTCTAGAAAGCCCGCAGAGATATTAGACATTTGCACAACTAAGGAAGGAAGAACAATTTTAAACAGGTTTTGAAGAGAGAGAACATATCAACTGTGTGTTGATAATCGCCAAATGTGTGAAAGGTGAAATGAATTAAAAATTCTTAATTCAGAAGATGTTAACAATATTGCAATACTTGCTTGATACATCTTTTTGCAATCAGACATTTTGTGGGTTGAACAACCAACATGTTTAAATTTACAGCACATTTTATGTACACTCAAATTTCAGGTGATGATTTACCTCCTTGAAGTTAACTTGATTTGTCTGTTTCTGATTGGAGTACCCATAGAATTGTTTACTTTGTGTCTTCACAAAACTTTTATGTTCCTCCTTTGAAATTATGGTGATGTGTTCATTGGATTTGCAAGCTGATTATCAATTTGTTCAACATTTGTTATCTAACCACTAAGGCCTGGAGTGAAAGTTATACTTAGAGATTCTGGTTCAGAGCAGGAACTCTACCGATTAAACCAGAAGACTTTCTCCACCCTCAGTCACACATGGACAAGATAAACTGCCCTACCATTCAGACATATTACACATTAAATAGTTAATACAAAAAATCAATTAATATAAAAGTTCCCTTTTTTACATGAAGATCAATGAATTAGAGTCAATTTAACTTTCTTTTCGACCACCAGACTAGTTTCAAATTTTATTTTCCTTGATGACTGTAGCACATTCCAAATCACATTGAGGATTTCGAATGGCATGTGAAAATAGATTGGCCCGCGAGGGAGAGTATTAGTCATCACTATATATTCTTTTCTTTAAAAAATGATTATGTTGATTTCACATAAAAATGATGGCTTATTAGTAGCTTTCGTTATTGCTACTTTTACATAAACACAGTAAAGGAGAGTCAATAAGCTTATCCTCTCACATGACATATAGATTATTTATTCACAAAAAGATCTGTACATTTGGATAGAGACAAGCTGTTGATGCTCTTTAAGTAAAGTATATTCTATTTAGGCTTTCCTTATTGTTGTTTTACAATTGCTGTTCAATATGAAGTTCATTTTTTTTTAATTGCAACAAATTAATTGTGTCTATATTGTATACACGCACAAGAGGAACACATACATGTTTATGTGCTGCAAATCCAAAGTCTGTTTTTCGCAGGGATTGAGGCACTTAACATTTGTCGAGTGCAAGAATCTGATTCAATTTAATGGTCTTTAGGTCCATTAGCCACACTGAATAATTAACCAGTTAAAAAGGCCTATCCATAATTAGCAGCTCTTTCATAAAAGTACTCAGTTCAGCTTTCTTTACTAAAACTGCTCTGTAAAAATTATGATAATTGCAGATATACTCAGTGCATTAAATCTAACTTTTCAAAACTAACTGACTGCCACCAACTGTGCTGACTGTAGATACACTGAGGACAGATATGCTTTTTCATGTTGCTAATCATTGTGAAAGTTCCACAGCAGGAATAGTAAAGTTGCAATCATAGCTCTTTAGCAACTGTATACACAATATAAGTGGAACAAAAAATTCAGAGTAACAAATACATCAACAGCTCTGCAATATAAACAATATGAAAAGAAAAATGTTAAAAATTCTTGGCTTGATCCAGACATAATAGTGAACATACCATATTATATTTGTCTACTCTCAGCATCCAAAGTACAATCTTCAGCCACAACTTTGTGCACCATGTTCAATGATCTATGTTACATGCTCTGTGGTACGTCTCTTTTGCTTGAGAAATGTTCACGATTCATTAAATTTCACCCCGTTCTCCAGCTTACAAAATGCCATGAAGAAAACATATTGTCCTATCTGTACCACAGGCATCAAATGGTGAATGCTCATTCACATACTCCAAGTAACTCTTATTTTGTTCTATAAGCCAGCAATAATAACAATGCTTGATATATTGAAACAATAAACAAACTTTTTTCTGAAAGATATTTCAACAGGACAGCTTGAGAATACCAACTCTCCTGACAAAAGAAATATGGAATCTTTCTTGCCCAATTCAATTGAAAGTAGGTGATTTAAATTTTAAAATCATTCTAAAGGTAATTCCAATTTAATTACTGAATTTATTCTCGCTCCCTCACTTTACAGCCACCTATTTGTCAAACCCTCATTTGTGTGTATTCACTCTTTAGGGAGAACACA
The DNA here is from genome assembly GCF_004010195.1 of Chiloscyllium plagiosum. Lineage (NCBI taxonomy): Eukaryota > Metazoa > Chordata > Chondrichthyes > Orectolobiformes > Hemiscylliidae > Chiloscyllium > Chiloscyllium plagiosum. The sequence continues at coordinate 49,864,674 of NC_057727.1, forward strand.
TACATAGATAAATTGCTTGTCCAATCTGTAGGTTTTAAAAGTATCTTCATTCTATCCATCAAATGAGAAAGCAGCCTTCCAGGATCTGAGAGGTACTGTGTTGATTTTTCCCATAACGCATGCTCCACCGTATAATGAGAGCTGATGGATGCACCTTGGGTGAAACCTCACAATGTCATCACTGGGACATGAACCAAATGCAAATTTTGACACTTGTAGGCTATAACTAAGCTGCACATAACACAACAAAAGTTAGCAATATCAAGAATAAGGTTCTGAAATCGTTATTGCTCATTTAAATTGATAAATATGTAAAACATAATTTTAGTCACTGTGTATGTAAGGATAAAGGGGAGCAGAATTAGGACTGAATTAAGAAGGAACTTCTTCACCCAAAGGATTGTGAATCTGTGGAATTCCCTGCACAGTGAAGCAGTTGAGGCTACCTTGTTGAATGTTTTTAAGGCAAAGATAGATGGATTTTTTAAACAATAAAGGAATTATGGGTTATGGTGAGAGAGCAGGTAAGTGGAGCTACAAGAAGACCAGCCATGATCTTACTGAATGGCAGAATAGGCTTGATGGCCAGATGGCCTACTCCTGCTCCTGGATCTTATGTTCTCATGTTGCTAAAGCATGAAGATCTGCCAAATAAGGTGTCATATGGTCTCAGGCAGGGGAACAGCTTTGGACATTGAAGGAGTGAGACTTAACATCTTTCTCAGTCTTGTCACAATGTATTTCATATTAATGCAACTGATGCAAAGTTCCTTTCAAACAATCTCTTCTCACTAACAAGCAATTTTCCTTGATCATACAAGCAAGCATTGTTGATTCATACCAAAACGAAATGGTGGCAGTAAACTTAACAGGTGTATCTTTCACCAAGTTGGACTGTGATGAAAATCCATAGCATAATCCCCATAGTGTGGGAGCAGGCCATTCAACCGATCAATTCCACACCAACCCCTACCAACGCTCTACCCTATCGCTACATTTCCCATGGCTAACTCACCTAGCTTGCATACCCCTAGACACTACAGGCAATTTTGCATGGTCAATCCACTTAACTTGAACTTTTCTTGACTGTAGGACGAAACCGGAGCACCCAGAGGATACCCATGCAGACACAGAGAGAATGTACAAAAACCACACAGACTCACAGTCGCCTGAAGGTGGAATTGAACCTGCTCCCGAGAGTTGTGACGGAGTAGTACTAACCACTGAGCCATCGTGCTGCTCCCAATATCACAGACAACATTATTTAACAAATTTAGCTATTGGGAGTTTTCCAAACACATGCATATACTAACGTCGGAATGAACATAACATCACAAATTGACATAGCTTAAATGGAAATAACTGTTTAACAGAAAAGGTGAAGAAAATAAGATCGTAAGTTTTTTTTTGTTTTAAGAAATAGGAACCAGGCTAGGCCATTTTGCCCCTCAAACTTCCTCCATCATTCAGCAAGATTGTACCTGATTTACCCTAGTCCTTAAAATCTTCACCACGTCAGCTCATCATACCTCTCAAAAATCTACCTCTTCATTAAATGCATCGAGTGACCTTGCATTTACAGGTCACTCTAGTTGAGAATTCTGGATATTCACCCCTCTTTGAGAGAAGAAATGACTTTGCATCTCAGTTTTAATTGAGTGTTCCCTTATTCTGCAACTACAACACCTAGTTCAAGGTTATGCCACAAGTGGAAACATCTTCTCAACATCTCACCTCATAAGATGCCTTGGAATATTGCATGTTTCAATAACATGACCATTATGCTTCTATATTCTCATGAATAAAGGCTGAAACTGTTTAACCATGCATGATAAGTCAACCCATTATCTCAGCTTTTTTTTGGAACTGCTTACAATATCTTTTCTTCAAATCGGATTCAATAAGACAGTACTTAAGGTGCCCCTCACTGACACCCTAGACAACTGCAACAAGGCCAAAATTCTATTTGCCATTTAATGAGCACGATTTGAATTAGTAATTTGGTACATTTTATTTGCATGTTAAATTGTCCTATGGCATTAACTAGCATTTAAACAATAACATTTCTCTTTCATGCTAAAAAAAATAATTGGGCTGTTCTGCAGGGCAAAGAATCTGTGTTTATTTCAAATGAATTGAACTGATGCAGTATGTTCTTTTGCTTTAGCAGACACTGCCTGGTCAATTGGGATAGGATAGTCTGGAACAATTTGGATGCTATCCAATCTTTTGGCGTGAATTCGCTGTTTCCTCCCAAGGTAATTTGTTTTGGTTGTCTAACATGTCTTTAGATTGATGATCTAAGTGATTCTCTAGCTTTTAAAGACAGTTGTTTTATGACAGTGTGAGAAATTGGGTATGGTATAAAATTCTATCAATTTTTTAAACACTGTTGCTTTGAACAAATCATTGAAGTGGAATAATAATTTCTCACAAAATCCAGGTAATCACATGAATGGTAAGCATTCTGAGTTTAGGGGTGGTGGAGTTAGCAGATGTTACACATTTCTCTCAAGGATAGATCCACTTCAGCTAGCGGGTTCTGGAATTCCACAGTGGGCAATCACAGAGTTTGTGGTTATAAGATCGAGGCAGTGACTAAGTTGCAATTAAAAGAAATGCTGTTAAGATCTTGTGGCACATCACCTCTGGCTGAGATGGACTGGGTCTATGTGCTACCTGCCCTGGAGCTGTGTCACATTACATCTGAGCAGACTGATTGAAAATGATAATTTCTTGACTGAGTTTTTGGAACAGTAGCACATTCCAAGATTCTAACTGCAGCACCATTGACTGTGTCAAATTCGAAAAGAGGCAATATTACATGAGATGCAAAAGGTATGGTGCTGGAAAAGCACAGCCGGTCAGGCAGCATCTGAGGAACAGGAGAATCGACGCTTCAAGCATAAACTCTTCATAAACAAAGTCCTCACTTTCTCTTAATATTACATGAAAGACAGAAATAAATTGCATTTATATAGAGTGCCTTTCAGGAAGTTCCAAAACAATTTCCAGCACTGTTGATTTGGACATGTAAAGTTTCCACAGCCCCAGACAAATACAGCTCAGTTAGCTGGATAGCTGGCTTGTGATACCAACAGTATTGGTTGAGTTCCTGTCCCAGTTGAGGTTATCATGATGCTCCCACCTTCTCAACACCACCCCTCATCTTAGGCGTAAAGACCATCAGGTTAAACTCACCACCAATTGCCATCTCTCATGAGAGAGTAGCATTGTGGTCCCTGGGACTACGGTAACTTTTAAATTGTAGTCACTTTTGAATTACAGGAGTATTTGTTAAATGAAGGGCCAAATATTTGCATGAGAATATTCTACAAATCTGTTCATGACTGGATCAGTTTTTTTGTTACAAAGCAATGCTGATTTATTCCTCAATGCTTCTTAGCCCATGAGGAAGGATGTTGCTATAGTGATTGGAATCAGGACCAGGAGGATCTTATTGACTATGAGATCCCTGACTGTGTTGTTGACCTGTGCCAATAAGGGAGCCCTGGCTCACATATATAAACAGGAGATTCAGAAGGTTTCCTCATTGTAGGGACTGGCTCTGAGCTGGCTGGTACTGCACACATGTAAATAAAGGATGACTTGGTGACAGAATGATGTCTGTGCAGTTATTTCATCTTTGTTCTCCTTTGAAATATGCTATGGGATCTTTCCCATCCATTGGAAAGGGCAGTCAGTAACTTGGTTTTTCTTGTCAACTGAAAATGATCCATCCAACAGTGCTACATTCCTTCAATATTGTCCACAATCTGCCAAGATTATGTGTTTAAGTCTCGGACTGGGTCTTGAAAAAAGCAACTTTTCTATCTTAGAGGTAACAGTGATCAGATATTCTAACAGCCAGATATTCATAGCAGCACAGACAGGTTGTGTCGGGACTGTGTCAACAGAAGGGCAACTCTGAAGGAATTCCTCAGGATATTGAAAATTCCCTGCTTCTGGAACCTTCCACGAAAGCCCTTCATATTAGGAATTCAGAATTCATAAGGTTACAACTCGTGTTACCTTACTTGCTCCCCAGGAAAAATGATAGAATTGAAGATCTACTCTGACTCTAGGATAACTATTAAACTGAACAATCAACATCAGGAACACTCCAATTATACCATTTCACACTCGCTTTTAAGAGGTTTGCTGGACACAAACTTCAGAATAAGGCACTTAGTCATGTCAAAGGGAGTGCAGCTTGAATGATGATTGTCTCTGCTGCTGGATGACAGGATTGCTGGACAAGTTTGTGGAAGAGAGCCCTGTTCAGGAATCTCCTGAGAAGATGGGTATTTTTAAATCCAATCCATTTCTGATGCATGATTGGAATCCCTGAGTGTTTGTGTCTTACAGTTTGCAATAGGATTTGTGACATTGCTGATTAATTCTCACTATTTTTATTTTGGTTGCACATGGAAACTGAACACACAGAAAATTCCAGTAAGAACAAGTTAAGCGTATTGAATATTGAATTCCCACTTGCATCGAATATTCAAATACTTCAACTTCAAATTTATCAATCTAAGAAAGCTTGTAGCCTTACATGTGACACATTTGCTGCAGGATATGTGGGAAAGTACTCGACCACAGAGTGGGGTGGGGGGTGGGGGGCAGCATTGGTTCAGAAGAATTGGAGATATCTATTCTTATTGTCAATGGATTGGTGTAAATAAGGTGATAACATTTGTTCACTTGTGGAATGTGTGGCAGTACTTCCTTTTCACGTCAGGGGTTAGAGGCACACATATTTCACAGTTGGATGTCGGATAACTATATTTCTGGTTATATCGAAGACTCTTAACAACACTCATACTCAACAGGAAAAGAACTTGTAATTTGTTAAGCTGAGTGAAATGTACATGTAATAGAACAATCCTGATACATTTACCTGTACATTTACATAGCAGATTTGAATTTATGAAGCTCAGCTCCCTCATCTTGACTGTTCTGGAATGCAAGTGTCTCATTGCCCTTACAGGCTAGGAAATAGGAGGGTTCAATCTGAGACAGTAAGGAAGTTGGAAGATGTTCCTGTGCGAGTGAGAAAGAGAAAGTATTCTTCTGTAAATTACATTCTCTGACTGAAGGGTTCAAGGGACAGAGACAGAGAGAGAGACACACAGAGACAGATAGAGACTCAGAGACAGAGAGATGAGTGATGGGGAGATAAAGAGGGGACGGAGAATGAAAATTTGGCATGGGGTCAGTCAAGAGAGGCAGAGGAGACTGAGGTGTGTGTGGAGAGGAAGTGAAGAAGGTGGGGTGTGGTGAAATGCATGGGTGGTTGAAGGGATAGTGAGGCAGTGGAAGTCTAAGAAATGATGAGGTACGAGGGGTGGCAGTAAAGATTGGAGGTGAGAAGGGATCAGGGAATGGAAGAGACTGAAAGGAAGAGACAAGCAGCCTGAGGGGACAGAAGGAACTATGGGTCACAGGCACAAAATCTGAAATACACAGCCTGATGGAAATATTGAACTGACTGCCTGCCTTCTGAGAGTGGATTCTTGGCATACTCTTCCTTTGCTGTCACACCTTTGTTTAAGCACAGATATTTGAGGATCAGTCTTGGTTTTAATATTTTTTAAACATTCACATGATTATCGTTGCAAATACTGAGCTGTGTTGATATTTATTAAGAGCAGCTGACAATAATTCAAGAACTGTTTTCAATCCAAGAAAATGGTTTCATACCAATGCTCTCGATGCTTTTAGAAAAGAGCGGACAGTGCTGGGGTTGATGTGCCTGATTTTCCCTTTCATCTCCATTGGATTTAGCTCCTTCCCACTCCCTCCCCTCCCCCTCAAATTTGGTGGCCTTCATTACCCTTAATGGGTTTTGTAAATGACTTAATCAATTGGTAAATACGGGCAATATACAGATGGTGGTGAACAATTAGGAAATAGTATAGGGTCTTCTGGCAAGGGATAGTGTCCCTAATTCTAGATCAAAAGATCCAGGTTCAAGTATCACCTGCCCCAAATGTGTGTTTGAACAGGTTACTTATAAATACATAAAAATATCAAAGGGAAAAGCCTTTCAGTTCACATTATGTGTTCTAAAACTTATGTATAGACAAAGAACTGGCTTCAGTATTTAAAAATAAAGTACATGTTTCAGAGGGTCTCTTGTGGTGTGATGGTAATGTATAGTTTGCATGGTGGCTCAGTGATTAGCACTGCTGCCTCTCAGCACCCATGTCTATATGGATTTCCTCCCAAATACAAAGATGTGCAGAGACAGTTTGTTTTGCTGCTTTAAAGAGTGAGACTGCACAAATTGCTAAACTGGTGGCCCATCAGCGAAATCCCAAGAAAAGGCATGGTGGACAAACATTGGGAAGTTCCCAAGTGCAATTAATGTGTGTTTCGCCAGCCACCCAAGTTGGTAAGTCGCCCTCAACCTTTATTAGCTGTTTGGGAAATTAATCCTTCTAGGGAAAAAAAATAATGTGTAAACTTTGCTGAAGCTGAATTTTGAACAGTTTCAAAATGCCAAGTTCACTTTATGCTCTTTTACAGCAGGTTTCAGGTTAATGCCTCTAATCTGGGGTTGTGATGGTGGCTATAAACACCGAGAAACTGATTTGAGGCAGAGCATCCATTGTGTGTTGTAGATCATTCACACAGTATTTTACATTCATAAGTTGCATTTGGGAATTTGTGTCAAGACCATAATTTAACACTTATTCAGTGTTGTGTGTCTGCTTTTGTTCTGAACTTTGGTAATCTGAACAAGGTTCCCCATAATAGACGGGCTAGCAAGGTTAGATCTCATGGAATAAAGGGAGAGCTAGCCATTTGGATACAGAACTGGCTCAAAGGTAGAAGACAGCAGGTGGTGGTGGAGGGTTGTTTTTTCGACTGGAGGCCTGTAACCAGTGGAGTGCCACAAGGATCAGTACTGGGTCCACTATTTTCCATCATTTATATAAATGATTTGAATGTAAGCATAAGAGGTATAATTAGTTTGCAGATGACACCAAAATTGGAGGTGTATTGGACAGTGAAGAAGGTTACCTCAGATTACAACAGGATCTTGATCAGATGGGTCAATGGGCTGAGGAGTGGCAGATAGAGCTTAATTTAGATAAACGTGAGGTGTTGCATTTTGGGAAAGCAAATCTTAGCAGGACTTAGACGCTTAATGGTAAGGTCCTAGTGAGTGTTGCTGAACAAAGAAACCTTGGAGTGCAGGTTCATAGCTCCTTGAAAGTGGAGTCGCAGGTAGATAGGATAGTGAAGAAGGCATTTGGTATGCTTTCCTTTATTGGACAGAGTACTGAGTACAGGAGTTGGGACGTCATGTTTCAGCTGTACAGGACATTGGTTAGGCCACTGTTGGATTACTGCATGCAATTCTGATCTCCTTCCTATTGGAAAAATGTTGTGAAACTTGAAAGGCTTCAGAAAAGATTTACAAGGATGTTGCCAGGGTTGGAGGATTTGTGTTATAGGGAGAGGTTGAATAGGCTGGGGCTGTTTTCCCTGGAGCATCCGAAGCTAAAGGGTGACCTTCTCAAGATTTATAAAATCATGAGGAACGTGGATAGGGTAAATAGACAAAGTATTTTGCCTGGGGTGGGGGGAGTCCAGAACTAGAGGGCATAGGATTAGGGTAAGAGGGGAATGATATAAAAGAGACCTAAGTGGCAACTTTTTCATGGAGAGTAGTACGTGTATGGAATGAGCTGCCAGAGGAATTGGTGGAGCCTAGTATAACTGCAACATTCAAAAGGCATCTGGATGGGTATATGAATAGGAAGGGTTTGGAGGGATATGGGCCAGGTGCTGGCAGGTGGGGCTAGATGGGTTGGGATATCTGGTCGGCATGGACCAGAAGGGTCTGTTTCCATGCTGTACATCTCTATGACTCTATGTACAGATTAGGTAAATTGGCCAAGCTAAAGTGCCCAGAGTATCCAGGGATGTGAAGGTTAGGTAGATTAGCAATGGGAAATGCAGGGGTTGGTCCTGGGAGGGATACTCCTTGGAGGGTCAGTGTGGACTCAATGGGCCAAATGGCCTGCTTCCACACTGTACGGATTGTGTGGATTTTATGATAACTACCTCTGAGCCAGCAGACCCAGGTTCCGGTCCCACCTGCTCCAAGTGTGTAATAACATGTCTGAACAGCCTAGTTATAAAACATCAAATATTGGTGTCAGTGTCTTTACAGTTAGGTGGACACTGCAGGAATTTGAGTGCATCATTTCCCCATCCAACTTAATCTTAATTTACTTCCCATAACCTTTCCTATCCTTCCATCACTTTGTTATTGCTACAATGCCCATTGGAGGTGGGTACTCATTAAATGGTCTTTTAAATAGTAACCTTGATGATTGGTTGGACAATTTATTTGGAAAATAAAGAGCGGACTTGTTTTCTTCCCCCGACCCTTCCCTTTTGATTATTGTTGCATTTTTCCTGAGTGGACAGTTCTTGTCCTTTTGTTTCCATTCACAGGAGGTGGATGTCACTGGCTAGGCCAGCATTTACAGCCAATCCCTAATTGCAGGGAGAGCAGCTGACAGTCAACCACCTTGCTGTGGGTCTGGAGTCACATGTACACCAGTCCCCTACAGTACATTAGTGAATCAAGTGGGTTTCAACACTAATTGGTTTTATACTCTTCGTTCAAATTCCACCATCTGCTACAGCAGAACTTGAACTTAGATCCCTGGAACATTACCTGGTTCTCTGGATGAATAGTCCAACAATAACATAAGTAGGCCATCATCTCCCCTTAACACAAATGTAATAGGTGATCTGGTGATGATTTTTAAAAAGTGGTTTCTTATTTTGTGGTGGTGTTGAGTCCATGGAAAATCTTAATGCTTATGGCAGATTTCACTCCTTGTGTAAGTCATTTAAAAAACTTGTTTGTTTTCTTTTGATTGCACATCAGCCCCATCTGCAGGTCGGAGGACCTCCTCATAGGCTAGCTGCAAGGATTGGCACCAATACCCTTCTCTGCCTCACTGAACTGGTCCTCACCCTTAATAACTATTCCTTTAACTCCTCCTATTTCCTCCAAGTCCAGAGGGTGTCCATGGGCACCTGGATGGACCCCAGATACACCTACATCCTTGTTGGTTATGTCGAACAGTCCCTCTTCAGTACCGACTGTGCCCTAAATCACCTGCCATTACATCGATGACTGCATTGGTGCAGCGTCTTGCATCTGGCTGAACTGGAGCAGTTCATCAACTTTGCCCACAACTTCCACATCGCCCTCAAATTCACTTGGTCCACATCGGACACCTCCGTCCTCTTTTTTGAACTCTCCATTTCCATTTCCGGCAACAGTCACCATACAGACGTTTAATACAAACCCACAGACTCTCACAACTACCTAGACTACACCTCCTCCCACCAATATCCTGCAAGAACTCCATCCCCTTCTCCCAACTCCTCTGCCTCTGCTCGGACAAGGAGATATTCACTTCCAAACATCCCTGATGTCCACCTATTACAAACAATGTGCTAGTCCCCTCCTCTGTCATTCAGACAGCCCTCCACCACACCACCTCCATTCCCTGTTCCACTGCTCTGGACCTAACCCCCTCCAAATGCAATAAAGACAGAGACCCCCTTGTCCTCATCTCCCACCCCACCAGTCTCCACATCTGACACATCATCTTTTAACATTTCTGCCAACTCCAACTAGATTCCATTACTAAGAACATTTTCCCCTCCCTGGTCCCTCTCTGCCTTCCACAAGGACCATTCCCTTCAACAGTCCTTGGTTTGCACCATTCTCCCCACCAACCCCCCCTGAACCCCCAGGTACCTTCCCCTGCAACCGGAAAAGATGCAAAACCTGCCAGTACACCAACACCTCACCTCCATCCAGGGCCCCAAACATTTCTTCCAGGTGAGACACAGGTTCACCTGCCTCTCTCCCAACCTCGTTTACAGCATCAGGTGCTCCTCCTGTGGTCTTCTCTACACCAGGGAGACCAAACGTAAACTAAGGGAATGTTTTGCCAAGCATCTCAGCTATGCCTGCAGGGACCGACTGGACCTCCCAGTCACCGCCCATTTAAATTCCCCTTCCCACTCCCTTTCAGACATGACCATCCTTGGCCTCCTCCATTGCCACAATGAACCAAATGACAAATTGGAGGAACAACACCTCATCTTCTGCCCTGGAGGACTCAACATTAAGTTCTCCAATTTCAAATAACCTCTCTTCCCCCAACTCCCTTCCCAACCCCTCCCCCTCCCTTCCACTCCTCTCAGCTGCCAATCAGATTAATTCCTCCCATCGACCAGCCAGGCCATACCCTTTGCTTGGCTAATGTAAGGACTGCAGATGCTGGGGATCAGAATCAAAAAGTGTAGTGCTGGAAAAGCACAGCAGATCAGGCAGCATCCAAAGAGCAGGAGAGTTGACATTTCATGCATAAGCCCTTCATCAGGAATGGGCTTATGCCCGAAACGTTGACTCTCCTGCTCTTTGGATATTGCCTGATCTGCTGTGCTTTTCCAACACCACACTTTTTGACTCTGTCTTCACCTATCCCCAACTTCACCACCCTGCTCCCCCCTGCCATCCCATTTATCTGCAGCCCCCCTTACACCCACCTCAGTCCTGAAGGTTTACACCCAAACCATTGACTTCCATCTACTGATGCTGCCTGGCTTGTTGTGTTTTTCCAACCTCCTGCTTGTCTACATCAGGCTTGGCTAAAGTAGCCGTTAACTGGTTCATGAGCAGGCTGTGAAGGTGTTTCTAGTTCTTGACTGCTTGCATCTTTTTTACAACTATGCCCATACCTGTGAAGAGAGAGAACTCAGTGTCCACCAAGACCCTTGAAGACTTTAGAGACCAGTGGGTATGATTAAGGGGCTGAAGTGCCTGATCTCCTCAAGCAACAGCATTTTTATTTAGTTCCCTTCTTATTTCCCCAACTCCGTCTTCATTTTGACAATTATTGCACTACCCCTGAGAGAGTAGTGCTTGTTACTTCATCGTTCAAGAAATCAAAATGGGTGATTTTGTGTTATGTTCTAAAAACAGTAATGTCTTCCTGGGAACGTGGGGGATATTTGACCTGTTTCTGGTAGTTAAAACTTCCTTTTTGGAATCTAAACCAGGAATTAAAATTGATGTGTTTAATGAAACATTAAATATTATGCAGAATATAACATAAACAAAGATAAAGAAGGATGGGATAAAGAGAAAAATAAAGAAATAACGAAACAAAGAAAAAGTAAAACATTCTATTTTCTATCTACATTAAATAAAATCTTTAAGTGAAAGCAGTTACATGTTTCTAAAAGTAATACCTGGCATTACGAGGTTGCTTGGCAATAATTAATATGCACATTACACTATTGGTTTGTTTATGCTTGAACACACCACAAGTTTAGTGGGTAACCATGTCCTCCATTTTTTTTTACAAAATCATTGAATTGTCACAGCTCAAGAAGAGGCCATTCAGCCCATTGTGTCACTTCACCACGGACAGTGTACATGGTGTCACTCCCCTGCCTTCCCCTGCAAAACCCCAACAGATAATCAATTTCCCCTTCAATATTTTAATTGAACTGGCCTCTGCCACACTTTCAGGTAGATCATTTCAAATCTGGAAATAAAAAGCACTGGCAGAAAAAAATATTGCGTTCACTCATGCCTCCCTTGCTTCTTTTGCCAATTTCCTTACATCTGTGTCCTCTTGCTCTCGATCCTTCCAACAATGGGAACATTGTGTTAAAACAAAGCTTCTTGACAAAACATCAATGTAGCTAAGTTTATGGAACTTTGAGGTATTTCCTCAATTCCATATTTTACAAGTGTAGAAGGTTGAAGCTGCTGTTCAGTTCATTCCACAATATTGGTGACGGCCATTAATTTCACTATTTTTCTTGTCATAAATTCCACATTGATGTTATCACACCCCTTGATTGTATCAAGACATTCACTGTTAAAACTTGTTATCAGGTTTTCCATGATATTATGTCAAAATCCCACCTTGATATGTTCTTTTTGCCAAGAAACCAATTACAATGTTCTTTTCAATTAAAAAAAATCGATATGATCTACAAGTTTTCCATGAATAAGTAGTATATAGCAGTGCTAAAGCTGGCACATCCACAGGAAAATAACTTGTGGTCCCTAAATAGATAAGTACATACACGTAAGTATAAACATTTTACTTGGAGAGAAATAAAAACAACAGACCAATAGAAATAGACATAGCTGTCCATGCATTTAATTGAGCAATCTCAGATTTATGATGCTAGGGTTGGGACACAGTAATATATTGCCAGTGCAGTCAATTGTTGAGCAATTAGATTGGACCAAAACAATCACTGACCAACTCCACAAGGTCAGAAATTAGTAGTAAATTACTTCACTAAACGTTTGTATAAAAAAATGGATTTCTAATCTATTTTGACTTGGCACACTATTAAATAAATTAGATCATTTAATTAAGCTTGGAAAAAAATCTTTGAACTTAGAATACCAATGTCTTATTTGGGGTTTTGGGTATATTTGCTAAAGAGATTTCTGTCTTTCTTTCAGTTGGCAAAAGCTTATTAGTCTGCTTATTTTAAGTATTTGGTTTTAAACAAGACAAACAATGCATGGGACAAGAGTTTAAATACATAAATAATCTGGAGTAGCTAAATCGTGCTGCTGTCCTCGAGTGAATTTAACATCTTAACAGGAAGATAGCCAGTTTGCTTTAAATCTGCACTCTCTCATTAACAACAAAGCTTTCACTGAGGTTGTAAATAGAAGGAACCAGCTTGGCTACCTGTAATTGAACACTGAAACTGTTCATTTTAACACTGTCATCCATGCAATTAATGATACAATGGAATCTCATAAAAAAAACTATTAAATGTTAGATAACACATACCTTTTGCTAATATGTACTAGATCGCTCAGATTTCACACTGTGTGAATGTTTCATTTCTTAGATCCATTACTGAGGCAGTTTAATTACAACATTCTCGGAAACAAATGTTCTGAATATTCATTCACAATTTGAGGAGTTCCATGTCCTTTGGCTATCCCACTTGATTTTAGGATGTTGCAAGATGCTTAACAGCACCACAGATGCAACTCCTGAAACAAAGGGCAGTTCGAAATACCTTTACTCACTTGCCTGGATCTGTCCCTATCTGTGAGAACTATGAATGCAAAAAAAATACTTCCTCTTTACCCTTTTGTCTCCAAACCTACAGTATTTGTCAACAAAATAACCTGTCATAAAAGACACAGGAAATATAAATCCTAAGCAAATCAAACGCCTTTTAGTCAGCAGTAATACAGTGAATATTATTTCACAGTTGCTACAAATAGAGAGCATTTTCAATAACTGAGGCTTGTATTTACAGCTACAGTTGAGTTTACAAAAACACAATAATCCTTTCATAAACAAAGATACCACACGGTTAACTCATTTTCATCACAATTGCAAGCTATGCTTTTCAGCATCTCAGCAGAACAGCATGCTTAGATTCTAAAATACCATACAGCTGCACCCCAATAAAAATATTTCTGTGTACTTACAGAACTAAATGGCAAAGAGCATCAGTTTCCTTTCCACTTTTCTGTAACGGCAAATAGAGGTGCAGGCTCACAGCAAGTCACTGCCTCAACTACACTGATCAACCAGGCATAACAGGCCCTTATGGGTTGTCTATGCAGCTGGGAGATAATGGAACCATTTTCTCAGCTGGGACCAGACACTTAACTGCTATACACTGTGTGCTGTGTGTCTGTTCACTGGCACTAATCAGGAAGTACAGTGCTTCTCAACCGCATTTCCCGAAGCACCTACACAATTAGCACATGAATCACATGGACACGCAGCGAGGTCTTCAGCTGTTCTTAACTAGATTCCCAAACTGAGATTAGGATTTGAAAATGTTAATTATAGTTTGTAATTGTAGTTTGTAGAATCTCATTGTCAGAAGCGTTATGTTCAAGCACAAGTCTGCTTTATTCTGACATCAACATCAATCTTACTATCGGTGCATGTTCCTGTTGTTATACACATGTCCAAGTATAAATGTTTCAATAGCTATTCCATGAATTTACTTTACCTACTTCACAGTATTTACTAAATATAAACAAAATCATCATAAGAAAAAACACAAATCTAAGGACGAAAAAGCATTTAAATCTAACATAAAACTTTACAATAAACCTGCCACATATTAATTTTGTCAAATATACCTTTATGTGGGCAGTGGGGTTGAATATATATTTTAATTGGTTAATATTAAAAATAGTCATGTTAAATTTGTGGGTTTTAAATATTTATTTTTGGTATATGAACACAGAACAGATTCTTTGACCCCTTTAATAGTGACATTTAGCCAACTCGCCACATGTGTGTTGCAGAAAGCATTATTCATGTGAATATGCACTTAATTAAATGTCACTAAACTTTCAAAAGGTTGAAGATGTTATTTGCCACAGTGCATTAAATGGGTTTGTACTGTAGTCCTGCTTCAAACCAACGTGGTTATTGGCACGCACGACAGTGTAATTTATTTTACTATACTGGCAGTTTGATTACACTGGTTTTTCCTGCAATAAAACAATTTCCTGCTAGAGCAAAGATGATGTTGACAAAGTGCACTCATCTCATTTTGTGATAACTAATGTACCAGCACATCGGAGGAAGAGGATTCTGAAAGCAAACACCGACAGTGTCTTTTACCAACAGGTTATGTGTCAATGTTAATAAAAAGCAGTTCCCTCTGCCAAATCTCAAAGCTATTACAGCTTTTCTCTACATAGTATTTTTTTCTCTTCTTAAAAAAAAGAGCTTATAATTATATTTCTACAATTGTCAATGGCCCACAACCTGATTCACAGCATTTTTTTCTGAAGTGCAGCTAAGGTTCATCAATCTAAATACTAAGCAGTGATCTCCCCCTGGTGTGTGAATTGCTTACATTGCTACACTTCTTTAAACCTTCTCAAAGGTTGTCAGATCAATGCCCTTACTCTCTTTAAACAGCGATTGTTCAAATTTACTCTATTTCAAGCAAGCCACAAGTGTTAATAAGCACAAAACACTGTGGATGCTGGAAATCAGAAACAAACAGAGTGAATGCTGGAGGAGCTCAGGAGGTCTGGCAGGATCTGTTGAGAGAGAAACCGAGTTAACATCTGTTTCTTTATCCACAGATGCGGTCAGACCTGCTGAGTATCTTTCGCAAAATTATTCGACGAGTGGTTAGAAACAAAACAACAAATGCCTTCATCCACAAACAATGCAACAACAAAAGCACACAATCAATGGCTCTGATTGTAATAGGTCACTAATGCTTTGTTTAATTTGAAAATCTTTTCTATTATGAGAACAAGGCTACGTTAAATGTGTAAACTGTGGTATAGTATTTGGGGTGAATTTGGATCTGGATCTTGATTTGGCAACTGATGAGTTTTTCTGTGTCTGAAGTTTATGGTTAACTTGTAAATATTTCTTAACCATAGCGATTTCTTTTAAAAACAGTTTTGAAGGCTGGATGTCAAGTGAATTTACTTTAGAACTTCTGTGACCCAGCTTAGGAAGTAATTGGCCTGAAATATTAATAGTTAATTCTGGATTTTTTTTAAACTGAAGGGCAAGATCCAAAACTAAAAGACTTTTAATGTCACTGTTTAGACTGGGTAGGGGTTTAGTCCCGGGAAGACTTTGGAACAAGATGGCTGCATATAGCAGAGCTCCTTAGAAGGAAATTATTGATTTAGTGAGGTAAATTACTTTGATGTGAAAAGTCAGTGTTTATCCCGGATCTGAAGTGTGAGAATAAAATCCCAGGAGTGGTTACTGAATTTAGAATGTTGACTCTCAAGGTCCGTGGTCGCTCCAGGAAGGAGTTTAAAAGTTTATCACATGACTTAAATCTACCATGTTGTTCGACAGAGTTTTCTAGTGTAAGTGTAATATGAGTGCTGTTTTTGGTAACTGTACCAGCAGTGGGATTTTGGGTATTTCGTGACTGGAACCAGGACCAGGACCTCTATGACTGAGGTTCTTGATTGGGGTTGTTAACCTGGACTAATCAGGGAGCCCTGGCTGACATATAAATAGGAGATTCAGAAGGTCTCCTCAGTCTCGGGCTGGCTGCTCAGAACCTATGTACTGTACACATGTAAATAAAGGGTAATTTGGTGATGGGATATTGACCTCTGTGCAGTTATTTCAGGGTACACTACAAAAGTTGTTTTGTTCCTTTCTAAAGTTATGGACTAGTGTTTCGCAATGAATGGACAGGTACTTTACCTGTGTGTTTGAAACCTTTGAACTTATCTTCCAAGTTGATAATTTGGATTATTTGATTTTTTCTTCATAACTTGTATATGAAACTTTCATTTAACTGTGAAAGCAAAATCTGCAGCCCATTTGCTTATGTTTCAGCCAGAGACCACTTCATTAAAGCCAAAATAAATAAATTTATAATCTGTTAAACCAGGTTCCTGTTGGCATCTGACTTGTCTGATAATAACATCAGCTGGGATCATATTATAGAAAAGAAAAATGTACTTTTCTAAATTATTTCTTGACACATCTCTGCCCTATTCCTCTCTGTACTTCAGTTTATTCAGAAGAAGTTCATGATTCAATACTGCCGTTTTGTTTTAAGCACAAGGGTAACAATTCTAATCTATCCAAAATGTAAAGGCAAATGTGGCAGGGAGGAAAATAAGTTATTTGCAAAATATTTTTTAATTCGCTTTGGCATACTGAAAATTTGAAGGATGTGTTCTAACTGGGAAATTTCTTAGCAGGGTTCAGTGGAGTTATGAAGGAATGAGAAATACTTCTCACTTGTATTTATAAAAAATCATTAACTTCAATTCAGGTTCAAACAAAAAAAGTTTACATTACATTCCTTGAACAAAGAATCAGTGAACAATCATATTTTCACTTAGTTTAGCATAGACTGAGAATGAATATAACTATATACCATAGACATATAGGAAAAAAACTTAACATATGTGTAACTCTGTAAACATATGTATAAAAAACATGCACTTGCATATTAGAATAAACCATAATTCTAGTAGATAACATGATGGGTGTGATCCTCCTTTCCGACTTGCTCTTCCCTTGAACAACAGTTTTTTTTAAACTTATGTTGAAGCTCAAGTTATTTTAACCCCAATGGGAGATCCAGTACATTCCTTGTTCCTTCAGCCTCTGTGACTTTGTCTTTCATGATTACAAACTCCCCTGTATAGCCTTTGCAGATTATAAAATACATTGCAGAAACTTCAAAATACTAAATACGAAAAGATTTTGTGCTCGATCATCTGAAACACAATACCCTCTCGTACGAGGGAGGGCAAGATCAGAACAAGTGCATAACTGTGCACGTAATCACATCCAAATCTGATCTGTATGATTACGAGGCGAGAGAGAAAAGTTTGCTCTGAATCGTGACACTGCATCTTCTACAGAGAAGGCCATCAATAAGGCAACAACTGGCTTTCACGTACAAAGCAATTGCTGGTAATTCTATCCTTCAGTTCTTCATGGGGACCTCAAATATGTTTTTTGCAATCATTAAGATATTTGCTCTGTGATTTTCTGGAGTGAGTTACAGCAATAATTATTAATGGAAGCTGTCTTCTACAAAACTGACCTTTTCAAATCATCTTGAGCAAATCTGTCTCACAGACCTCTTCTTTGCAAAAAACCTGAGCCCTCTACTGGCTAAATCTGATTATTTTCTTTTCTACAGGGCACACAGATCTCCTTTTTATCAAAGTACAACAAGCAGTCAGAGTTCACAAAGTTGCAGGAATAGATATTTTGGATTTTTGAGTAAACTTCAATCATAACTTCTAAAAGCATCAGTGGAAATGATTGGAATTCTGAATAGTTAAAACCAGAAAGGATCCTTGAACTCATTCGAGAAGACTGAATAAAATCACTTCATTTCGTTTTTCTACAATAACAGAGATGATAATTAATTAATCAGTATTTTCAAGCAACATGCTATATATTTAAGCACCAATGGCATCTACCAATTCCAATCAGTGCCCAGAAAGATATTTCTAAGATTTTATGAAATAATGAGCACTAGATTGAGAAAAAGTACATACATATCAAATATTCACCAATGGTTTGCGCTAACTGAACTAGAGTTACACTTTGGATGAAATCAGCTTTCCAAGCACACATTCTGTGGAACCTTATATATGTCTAAGCGACATGGGCTATGACGAGATTTATGGCACAATTGGACAAGTTTAACGAGGCCGATATCAATGTCGGGAGCATTTCACTCCAACTTTATGTTTTTGATGAGCAGCAGGATGAGTTTTCCATGAGGCTTGGGTAAGTTGTCAATGAAGGGCAATTATTCTTTGTCAAATGTCTTGTTAATGGCTCACCTCAGTTCATTACTATTCAGCTTTTTATCTTACCAAATGCATCAAATAAGACATATTTTGAAAAAACAAGGTTTGGAAATCAGCGCAGGTAGCTGGCAAACTCGGATCACCACTTAATTCAAAGTATTTCCACCTTCTGTAAGACTAAGCAGCATCTCAGCGTACGATCCATAAGCATCAGCCGGATGCACCTCTCATGCATGGACAATGGCTTCTTTTGCCAAACCCTCATAACCACCATGGAGCCATTCCAATGTCTTTACATGTTATTTAGGTCGCACTGACCTGAATTGCAGGGTGCACGAGCAACTAGCTGAAAAGCTGCAACTGGGACATTGCACACGTGGAATGGCATGCAACTTAAGGGCTGAACTGGACTGCATCTCAGGCCTGTTCACTTGCCTTCTTCATGCTTGCATGCTTAGCAGCACAGATATTTGCTCATGGCATCTCTACCTTGCCTTACCTACATTGCCTTGCCACATCAGTGCAGTGGCACTTCAGCCAGAGCGAAGGTCTAGCAGTGCTGCTGTATTGATGTGACCTTTGGTGCAGACACACTTGCAGGACACTTTTCATGCCTCAGTAGGGATCATTCTGGGATGGGGAGGGGGCGAATACTTTAATGTATGGTTCCCAGGTGCATCACTTCACAGCCCAAAGCATGTGTCAGCCCAAATTGACAGCAGAATCACATGTCACCAGCAGAGAACTGTCAGGCATCGTCTCAGCCATGTCAAAGGGTCTCTCATCAAATTCATTCAAAGGTTTGGGGGAATATGGTCCTGTGGCCATGGGAGAGTAAGTGTTTTTGGAGCGCTGAAGGCAGCTCCTTTTTGATGTAATATGCTGGGATGGCATCTTCAACAATTTGCTGGACATGTTGAAGTGAAGCTGATGAATGATGGAGGCATGCCCTCATTATCTGGGTCCTACATGTCTCATTATATGGAGAAGTGTACTTCTTCAATAATTACTGACCATGCCCTAATAGCACGCTCATGTCTGTTTCTAGCCCCAACTTACCATCCACTGAACAACTCATCACTCAGTAGACAGGTGTCAAAAGATCAACATGCCTGGTGTCTTCATCATATTTAAAAGGGCACTGAGTAACTCAGATGAACTCTGGCATTGCGAAACCACATTGCTTGGGAATGTACATACCATGCGAAAATGTTGGAGAAGGGGGTGACAGCACCATGATTCTCTGACAGAGATCTCAAGGTCTTGGCAGGTAACGTGTTGGTGAGAAAGGATATCCTCTTAATGGAAAACCTGCAGAGACACTACACCACCAGATCTGATAGCCTGGCCCAAGGTTGCAAACCAATTCAGTTGGTCTGAGTGGTATGAAGGAATGGCCAACAGTCCCATCAGAAAAGCCCAGACAATGGCAGAAAGCACTTGGAAGGTTGGAGCGGTGCTCAACATTTTCTCCTGAACCGCTATGAGAAAAGAATCCTGGCCCTTGCAGGCCAAAGTGGGAACCTTCATGCGTGAATGCTCAGAAACCCATGTCCCACTGACAGAGTAAGTACCACTCCTCATTCCACTTGCATTACTCCACTGTCAGTGCCATTAGCTGCACATCATTGGCTGTAACGTATTCTCCCCCTTCTGCCTTCCAATTACCAGTGAGATTTCTGTGAGTTCGACAAATAACAAGCTCGTTTGTCGATCTCTGAGGATGAGACGATCAAGACCAGAACCATTGACACGGCTGCCTTCTGCACCCCTGCCTCCCACACTGACCTCTCAGTGGATGTGTTAGACTTAAAGTCTGCTGAGCACTCCAATGCAGAGACAGCCCAGGATGCTGAGGGATTGACAGATATGAAGTGACTGCTCAGCTCCAGACAGGACACAGCCCTGTGGTCTTGGCAATCAGAAACTTCATCCACATGCACAGGGAAGAGCAGGGACAACCAAATGTGCTCAGAGTGCAGCCATCCAGATTCCTCCATCGACAGGTTGGTGGCTGCCATAGAGAGGAGAAAGGGGGAACTGCAGACACTGGAGATCAGAGTCGAAGAGTGTGGTGCTAGAAAAGCACAGCCGGTCAGGCAGTATCCGAGGAGCAGGAGAGTCAACGTTTGAGTGTATGCTAATGAAAAGCTTATGCGCAAAACATCGACTCTCCTGCTCCTTGGATGCTGCCTGACTGGCTGTGCATTCCCAGTGCCACACTCTTCAATGGCTGCTACAGACAACCAGACTCAAACACTGACATGGTCTGCAGGAGAGGCTCACATATCTACATTTCACTGTGCCACCAATTGCTTCTCAATACAAAAGGCATGGAAACACAGGAAATGAGAACCTGGCTCACACTCCTCACAAGGAGATAGGGTGTTGCCAGGAGTTCCCAGACGAGGAGGAGACACACAGGCCCTTCAGATATCTCCTGTCTCAGGATACTCCAGTGGTGACTGGATCATTCAACCTCCAGGGTCGAGGGTGTGTTGCTGGAAAAGCTCAGCAGGTCAGGCAGCATCCGAGGAGCAGGAGAATTGACGTTTCGGGCCAGAGTCCTTCATCAGGCCTGCTCCTCGGATGGTGCCTGATCTGCTGTGCGTTTCCAGCAACACACTCTCGACTCTGATCTCCATCATCTGCAGACCTCACTTTCTCCATCATCCAACCTCCACCCTGGCCAGTACCCACAAATTCTTGGAAGTTCCAATTGAGGAGGTTCCAGTTGCCTCTGGCATCAATTGTCCCCCTTCATAATAGCCAACTCCCAAAGAACTAGCAGCCCCAATCCCAAAGAATAGTTTCCTGATTCTCCCTTTGTAGATGTGGCTCCCCTTACGCTCCATCTCCACTTCCCTAGATAGTTTCTTGGGTGGTCCCAATGAACAGGCTATGACTCACCCCTTTAAGTGACCTAATTAGAATGAGGTCTGTGTGTCTCTTCGAGCTGATTGGCCCTAGCCCCTGGACTGGCCACCTTGTAGCCCCAAGACTGACCAGGACCACTTCATGTACCTTTGATTGAGAATACCCCAACCAGGAGCCTATTCATTGCCAATCTCCTGGATTGGTATTGGAGGCTGCTCTTGACATTCTGTGCTGGGACTCCTTGATTGATGGAGACCTCCATGGACTTCAGTGAGGAATATTCCCAAAGACTTCAAGACATGGCAGCCTGCTTGCAACATCTGCAGTGTGTTTGACATACAACCTGCTGGTACATGGTGCAGATGTGAAATTGATGTAGCATAGTGCTGTACAGGAAGATGTCTGCTTCATTGACTGAGGACTGCTAAACAGTAAGACATGCTGCCTGGTTGTTAGCCTGTACTAATTGACAGAGCAAGGCAAGGCAGACATGCTGCAAATATGGAGTCAGGTGCTTAGTCAATGATTGCAAAGTGAGCAGTCCTGAGGTTGTAGGTTGTAACCCTACATTTATTGGGTCAGCTAACTTGAGAGAAAGATCATGAGAATCGTGCCCGATTAAGAGGAAAATCTGTTTGGATGGTCACCTCGCTGTATTCTGAAGGAATGTGTGTGTTTAAATTGAGTGTTGTAGCTCAGTAAGCGATGGACTGAACTGGGGACACCACACCTCTTTCAACTCCCTGTTAAAATTAGATTCAGGTTACTCGGTATGATAATTGACCATTTGACCACAGCATAATGCTGTGTAAAGTCACTGATGTTCAGGACATCAGCATGACTCTGGAATAATGCATAAAAGGGAAATGCAGGTGGAAGGGGATGCTATTTCTCAATCCCAGATACAGTATGACTCCCAAAAGAAGCGAGCAAGACTTGGAGACCTCAAAAGTGTCACTCATAAATAAGAGTATATGTTTTTCTTTAATTCATTCATCGGATAATGACATCACCGGCCAGGCCAGCATATATTGCCCATCCCTAATTGCCCAGATGGCAATCAAGAGTCAACTACATTGCTGTGGGTCTGGAGTCACAAGTCATTCGGGTAAGGATGGCAATTTCCTTCCCTCAAGGACATAAGTGAACCAGATAAGTTTTTCTAACCATTGGCAATGAACTCATGGTCATCATTAGACTTGTAATTGGAGTTTTTTAATTGAATTTAAATTCTACCATCTGCAGTGGCTGGATTCTAACCTAGGGCCCCAGAACATTGCCTGGGTCTCTGGATGTATGGCACCCCCTAGTCACTCGCGTAAATTCACCAGTTTGGACAACATGGAAGTCTGATGGACCTTGGTATATGATAGTGGATGACCATGTGTTGAAAATGAATATTCCAGCATGGGTACCCATTTGCAGCAGTGGTGTTTTTGACAGCAGCTGTACCCTGCGAGACAGAACTATGTACAGTATTGTACGTCAAATGTGATCTGGTCCACACCATTGATGGCTAAGGTCCACGGTAGGTTTTTGTTCATGTTTCATGGACCTGTCTGTCGAAAGAGTTTCACAAGAGTCCCTGCATATTCAAATGTGTGTGGCACAAGGGCAGAAAGAATTAAGTTCCCCAAACAGTACAATATTTGGATGACCTACCGCTCTTCTCAGAAGCTTAGCCCTTCCAGTAATTGCAACTATTGCAGGATTTGGGATCAACCCCAGGAAGGCTCAGACAAGGCAGAGATTCTAGGATTGACCATTGAACCTGGGGGAGAGGGATACGGAGGTCGGGAAATGGAAGACAGTACAAGAAATGAAATGATCAGTGTATCTGGGGACTGATCATTCCTGAGGTTGATGGGATACTGCAGGGAGTTTCATAAAGCCTTGATAGCCTCCATACTCCAGCTGATCTGAAAAGGGGTGGTGTGGGAATAAACAGAAGCACACGAAGGTGCCTTCCGCTGACTTAAGTCTGATTTGCGGACTGTAGCTGCATGAGCAGCCATACCCCAACTGAGGTTTCAGCCCGGAGATTGCGGCCACGGACTCAAGCCTTAGCACAGTCCTAGTGCAGGCGGGTGGGCCCTATCAGGAGCATTTGCCTCCCATGTCATGTTGGATATGGAGAAAGCATATTCTGTGTGGGCAACATTTTCTGGCTCCTTTCTGAGCTGTGAAACATTTTGCAGTTTACATCAGAACATGCAGTGTTACCCTGATCACATCAACAAGGCTTTTGTCACTGGGGAGGGTCATTGATGACACTATGAGCAGTGTTGAGAGCCTTGTGGACCTTGCTCCTAAATGCCAAACCATTTAATGAACCAAAGTTGGCAGGAAACAATGATTATGATGGTGAGGCACACTGAAGGTATGGGACACTGAGAATAGGATTCATGCAGGCACATAGCCAGAGGGACAAAGCATCTTTGTGATAACTCAAGCTTGGTGGTAAATGGGAAAGAAAAAGAAGGTGTGGTATTTATGACTTGGAAAGAGGAATGTAGTTGGCCTTGAAGCTACCCTCGACAAGCAGGCTGGGCTGCTGGTACTCAGGCCTAAGAACTCCCCATGTCCTCCATTATCTGTTGGGACTCAATGTTCATGTGCAACATGTGTACAAAATGTATGACTACCTGGCCCCAAAGAGCATTCGCCTTGGCTGCGGTCACCAGCCCAATGCTTCCGAACAGTTTTGGAAGTGATAACAAGAACCCAGAACAACAATACATGTACTCGAAAGCTGGAATCTGGCGGGAGGGGAATAAAACAGCAATCACATTGGACAAAGAGGGGACTGAAGGGTAATAGTAGCAGCCATCAATAGTGAGGAAGGATCTGTGTCTCTACCCTTTTCTCCCTTTTCTCCCTGAGCTGACAGGAGTCCAGCATAAAGGTTATAATTGAGGCAAAACAAAGAGGAAAATATTAGAGAGGACTCTGGCAGACTCATGATATAGCGGTGAAGGCATGCTTGGTATTCAAGGAGACAAGAGAGTGCTGCCTAATGGTTACCAACAGGAGTGAATGCAATTGGTCCAGGGAGGCTCCGGGTGTGGGACATCTAGGAAGTGAGAGAACCTGGGAATGTGGGTGATAGCCAGGGATTAGGTCAGCCATGGAGTCCCATGCGAAAGGATGTTTGGTCTGTCTACAGGATAACCCAGACCCTCACATAACAGGAAGGTCAAACCCAACAAGTGGGTGGTTCATGGTGATCCACACAGATCAATTTCAATGGTCTTCTGTGTGGATTGCCTGGTCCTCGTGGATAATTTCACAAAGTGGGTGGAGGACTTGACTACAGCTGTATGGATGGTATGAATACTCATAAAGGATTTATTTTCATGGTGGGTTTTACCTAAGATAAAGGAATCGGATCGGGGAGCCATTTTATGGGACTGATGATGCAAATCACCCTAAATTTGCTGGGGATAGAGGGTAAATGGCATACGTTTCACAATTCTCAATCTTCAGAAGTAATGGAGTACATCAACAGGACCATTAACACAACAATATGAAAGGAATTCTAGTGTTAACTTCAGAAATATGGGATAAAGCATTACACTGATCTTCATGAATATACGCGAATAAAAAACTGTGGAGACAGTGTACTCTCCCCTTGAGTTAGAAACAGGTAGGATCTTTCAGACCCCCAAACAGGACCTCACACCAACATTGTTGAATCAGCTGACATGAGAGGTGAACAAATATAAATTGGCTTGTGATCTGTGGCTGCAGCTGCAGCAATTTCACCGATAGCAGCCTGTAACATTGGAATGAGACATCAGCAAAATACATTGTTGCTGATGCCAAACAAAACACAGAAGTGGGATACTGGGGATCAGCTGATGGTATGGACAGATGCAAGGGTGGGAGTGTTTGAGCCCCTGTATAGGAGCCCACACAATATTGTGGAGAAAGCCAGTTAATCCCTGCAGAACTGGGATTGCAGGTCAATGGATGCCACATGTGCATTTGGACAAAATCATGGACATGACATGACAAAAACCCAAGGCTTAAAAGGTTAGACCAGTTTCTAGCCAAACATCTAAATCAGCTACCAGATTTCATTATAATCTTTGTGAAAAACAGAATGAGGTATCCCTTCACAAAGTGGAGAAAGAGGGCACTTAATTGATCAAGCCTACACCAACCTTCCAAAGAGCATCTTACCCCGATGCTAGCCTCACCCTATCCCTGTAATCTGCATTCCCCATGGCTAATCCACCAGGCCTGCACATCCCTGGATACTATGGGCAATTTAGCATTTCCAATCCACCTAATCTGCACACCTTTGGACTAAGGGAGGAAACACTCACAGGCATGGGGTGAATGTAAAACCTCTGCACAGACAATCGCCCGAGGGTGGAATCAAACCCAGGTCCTTGGCGCTGTGAGGCAGCAGTGCTAACCACTGTTTTGCATAATGTTACAGTTGCTGATGTGAAACCACTTGACATTTACAGAATGTTACAGGCTCTTGAGCAGGCTTTCTATTTTCCTCATGAATTACTTTTAAACCTAGTGTACTTCTAATGGGCTTCAACAATCCAACTTCACTGGCAAAAATGAAGCAAGGAGAAATATGTATTGCGCCCCCATTTAAAATTAGGAAGCCATGGGGTTGGCAATGCAGAGGAATGTTTGATTTCTTCAAAAGAAACCTCAGTGTGACCATCCATTATCCATGCATGCCTCGAATATCTGACCAATATTCAGAAAATAAATTTGTGTCTACCGAGGATTTTACCAGGAAAATTCCTGCAGTGACGCCCTGGGAATGATGTGATTAACCTCCAAACACCAAGGCCACCTTTCTTTGTATTAAGTTGTGATGCTAATCAGTGAGGGGGTTTCCCACTGACTCTGACTTCAGCAGAGCCTTGGCTGGAACATGGGAAATAGAGCTCAAGTGGGATCAGATTGACATCACAATTGACTGAACATGATATCAAGGAGGCCTGGCAAAACTGGAATCAGACTTGGCTATCAACATTGGATGCTCAATGGGCTCCAGTTGATCTTAATAATATACAGATGTGGTTTCAAAGCCACAGGGCTGATTGACAGTGATAAGAAATCTTGCTATTCTTCCTCAGAATACAGGAAGCAACACTTGGGTCTCCCAGACATACAATGTCAACCTGAGTCCCGGGTATGTTCCCTGACCATTACCATTTGAGGCAGCTTGTTGTCAGTCCAGTCTGGGATGGCTTCAGAAAGAGTACAATTTGACTCAGTCATCCAAGTATTATCTCCAAAATCCTTACAAGATTTATGTGAACAGTGAAGACTAAAAATATCTTGAGCTAAATGCAGCTGACAATCAAACATGTTCTTAAAAGTATATTCCCTGGAATTGAAGAGACTTGCCACCTTGCTGATAAAAACAAAAAGAAAATTTGAGACACATTGGATGAGCTCCATGGAATCTTCCATCAAAGAACAATGGTACCAGTAAACAGCCATGTATCAAAGCCTTTGAAACAGCCTTCTTCACAATAGACCATAATGAGTATTCTCTGCAGCTTGAGGAAGCAGCTTGCAGTAATTAACATTTTAAGTGACTGCCAGACTCCCACAGCAAGATTTTGAAACACAAGAACTTTCGTATTGCTTACAAAGGACTGAAATGCATGACACATTTTCTCCCCTGTTAAAGCAAGGATTCTCCCTGATTTCCTCCAAAATTGTTATATCAGAACACACATTAAAGGCAATTATAATTGGATGTAAAGTGCCTTGAGACACTAAAGACAAAACAAATACAAGTTTTTTTAATTCAAACTGTATGACCCCCACTCCAACCCAAAGATAATTCTGTGATTAAGATGCCAGTGTTTGCTGACAACAGAAACTCTACTATCCCCTGAGTATTTCTTAAGCAACCTATGTGGACCTGTTAGAACACATCTCTTGGTAGATTGGACTTCAGCATTGACAGCCTGACAGAGGGCTAGGGAGTCTATCACTATGCTTCATAATCCCCTCTCCTTCCTGTCTAGTCACCAGTCATAATTCTGTAATTTCAGAAAGCTGGAGATATAAACCAAATATACAGGTAAAGACCCACATAGTGACATAACCCACTGATTAAGGTTTTTGTCACACGAAGACAGAATTGTTAAAATCAGTTTGTAAAACATCTGTAAAATTCTAAGAATTGCATGCAGTTTCACTAATTCAATCAATGTACATCACTGGCTCGGATTATATATATTTATCACTATTTTGCTGCCGCCAAAACACTTGGCTTCGGCTTCTGTACTTGACACTCTTCTGTAGCACTCAGTTCTTAATAAAGCTGGCGGATTGAACATTCAGCATCATTGCAACACTTCAAAACTTCAAAAACCCTTCTAGTCATTCAAGCAAGCAATGTTTATTTCAGTGTTTATTCTACTTCAATCGTCTTTCTTTTTCTTATCGAAACATACTTCATCAGTTTTGCCAGTTTCCTGATGTTCAGATCTTTCATATATCAGGACAGCACAGAATGAGGTCAATCAGCACATCAGTTGTGTGCCAGATCTTTGCAAGCACAATCCAATTAGTTGTGTTTTCAAGTTCATTTCTCATATACATGAAATATTTCTTTCCTTCAACTATTTGTCCAACTCTTCTTAAGTTACTTCCGAACTCTATTTCTGCCACTGTCAGGCCATGAATTTCAAACCATAATTTATTATCAAAATTGCTTTTCTTCAAGATATATCAAGTTCTTTTTCAGTTATCTTAAATCTGCGCACTTTGGTTATTGACTCTCAGCAATTGTGTGGTTTCTCCATATTTTAACGAGTCAAACCCATCATTAAGGTGGTCTGGTAGTTCTCTGGTTAGCACTGTTGCCTCACAGCACCATGGACCCAGATTCGCTTCCAGCCTCAGGTGGCTGTCTGTGTGGAGCTTCTATCGGTGTCTGTGTGGGTTTTCTCCCACAGTCCAAGGATGTGCAGGTTAGTGAATTGGCCAAGCTAAATTGCCCATAGTGGTCAGGGGTAAACTTAGGGTCTGGGTGGGTTACTCTTTGGAGGGTCAGTGTGGATTTGTTGGGCTGAAGGACCTGTCTCTACAGTGGAGCGATTATACTACTTTAAATGCCTCAATAATCTCTTCTTTACATGGTCAGCTTTCAGAATAGATTAAACTTCTTCACTCTTTCTATAATTTACTATCACTGGAAACATGATGGTTCATTTTTAATTTCTACTCCCAAGCCTTCAAGCCATTTCTGAAGAATGGTATGCAGAAATGGACACAATATTCCAACAGTGGCTATACTGAAGTTTTACCAAATGTTCAGCGATATTCATAGTATCCCTACAAATGATATAAAGGCCATTCAGCCCATCAGTTCTGCACTGACCATCTGAAGAGCATCCCACCCAGACTCGCACTTCCCTGATCCCACATTTCCCATGGCCAATCCACCTAATCCACCTAAGGGAGAACATGCAAATTCCACACAGTCACCCAAGGCTGGAGTTGAACCTGGTTGTGCAGGAAAGGTGGATTGGCCATACTAAATTGCTCCATTGTATCCAGGGAAACGCAGAGGATGTGGATTAACCATGATAAACAATGAGGCTACAGGGATCGGGCGGAGTGAGGTACTCTTCAGAGTGTCAGTGCAGACTTGATGGGCCAAATGGCATCTTTCTGCATTGCAGGAATTCTATGATTCCATAGTAGGACTGTATGATCTCGAAAGTTTTGGCTACAAGCATCCCAAGTCTCTTTCTTATATTATGTCCTTTAATATTGTAGTCATAGAGTCAAACAACATGGAAACAGACTCTTTCCTGACCATAATACCAAACTAAACTAGTCCCACCTGCCGCTCCTGCCCCATATCCCTCCAAACCTTTTCTACTCCTGTACTTATACAAATGTTTTTTTAAATGTTGTAATTGTACCGACATCCACGACTTCCTCAGCAAGTTCATTCCACACACGAACCACCCTCTGTTTAAAACAATTTGCCCCTCATGTCTTTTTAAAATCTCTTTCCTCTGACCTTAAAAATATGCCCCCCTGGTATTGATATCCCCCAGCCTAGGAAAAAGAAAACTGCCATTAATTCTATTCTATATCCTTGATAATTTTATAAACTTATATAAGGTCACCCCTCAACCTTCTACACTCCAGTAAAATATGTCCCAGCTTATCCAGCCATTCGTTATAATTCAAACCTTCCATACCTTCAAATATTTATAATAAAATTAAAACTGAGAGCACGGTATATTGTTCTCTCACAGAGACCAAGATGTGTGAAACTATTATCCTTCTCCAGTTTTCACTCTTCTAACAATCTTCAAACTTTTCAACTAAAATTTGATTAACCAGAAAAAAAAATGTTAAGTCGAGTAATTAATAGTCTAAGTACAATATTAACATTAATATCGTTAACGACAACCAATGTCTTTCTTCCAAAATATAAAGCTCTAAAATTGCATGGTAAAGGTTATACATTGATGATGAAGACTTGAAAAAGGTATTTTTAAAATATTTTTCTTACTTTTATTTGTTCTTTTTTCTCCTTTAAAAAATACTTTCTTTATTTTTTTATTTTCTGGTACTTGATTTGACATTAACTTAAATCCCAAGTGGAAAAGCAGCCTTTCTGCAAATGGAGAAAAATTGCTATGTAGGGGGGAATGATGAGGGTTACGGTTACAAAGTGGTGAAAGCTCTCAGGACAGAAATGCAGCTCACCTGCATTTTGATTCAAAAACAGACAATGAACCGCCCAAAACAAGTCGACACAGCATAAAATTAAGGCTACCCATGGTACAACTTTTCCTTCATGGTTTGCATAAACATATCATCCATATTGCACCAGTTCAAGCAGCTCCTTATAGATTTGGAGAATTAAAGCCGTTTTCAATTTCAATTTTGAAGTGACATGCCACAAACAAATTTCTATCCATTGCTATTATTAAAATATTCTACTTTCGATCCTCTCTCCATTACACATTATTCTTATTTAAGCCTGAATTTTAATTTACAGAATGAAAAGTCTATTGCTAATTAACTGTGAGTTAAATGTGAGTAGACCAAAGACAGGTGTTAGTTGAAATGGTATTTTTGGGCCTGACTGATAATTTTAAGGCAGGTTGTTTCTCAAATCTATATCAAGGAAAGAAATTGAGAGCAAATCAACACTAGCTCGGAACATATCACAGAGTGAACTGCAAATAGATTGAAAACCAAACTCAAATTTAGTGCAAGTTGGATTTCAATATTAAGAAAAACCATAGGTTCAACCATAACCTGACTGTTAGTTATGTACAAGAAAATGAAGCTTGAAGCTAACTAAACCTGGAAACATCAAGAGAAGAAGCAATAGGTGTGGACTAAGGCAAATACTAACCTCTGATCTTGAGGAGAAAATCCGTCAGTAAGAAAGAGATCAGTTAATGGAATGAAAGTTTGACAATCTATCGTCAGAATGAAGAGAGATATAATTGCATAGTGGAAGCAGAGACATGAGGAGTTATCTGAGCAGTTGCAAGGAAAAGTTTAGACAGGGGTGTTCAGAGTAATTTGCACCAAGCAATTTGAAGATTCTGGACAAAGCTATCAAATTTCAGTGGCACCAAAAAGTAGGATGATTTGAAGGGGAGTGAATGTGCAACACAACCAGAAATATAGCAGTCTAAGTGTTTATGATTCAACAGTTACAGTAACTTAAACAATTTTCCCGAATGAGGCTGACAGTACCAGATACATCTTTTCCCTTCTGACTGTAAGGGTAAGAAGTAGATCATGTGGACAATCCAAAGATTTTCGAAGCCAGACAAGGTACAAGCCAGTTAACGTATTTCATATAGGAGCCATGGGCCAGATCGTGAAGTTACCAGATCATCAGAGATTGATTCTGCACATTGGGATGATATTGAAGCCCTGACCTCTGTGGGAACCCCCTGAGTAGTTCAAACATCAATAGACAACTTTCCTGCTCCCCAGAGCCCTCTGTACATTTCACATATCATCCATCTGCCTAAACAAAATGCAGAAGTATTCCCCCAACTCAACAATGTATTACCTCTCCCACCCCATGCAACATGCCCATCTCATGAATCACTCAACAACCCATTCTACCCAGCTACTCAACTGACCCACTGACCCATGACTGCATCTCGGCACCCATTCACTTAGACTTCATCCATTCAATTACATACCAACTCACCCACCAATACACCTCATACATTCATTCACACACAATCATCTACCCACCAAACCCATTCACTCACTGCTTCATCCATTGAGCAACTCACCCATGGACTCAATAACATCCAGTGATAGACAGAACTTAAACCTTAGCAAAATATGTTGGCTACTGCTGTGAAAGGAGGGTGTGCTATGCATTTCTGTGACACTCAGGAACAGAAGATGCCAGAACAAGTGTTCCAAAATGTCTAGTCAGGAGGTCTTTGCTGCTGTTCACATGATGCAGGCCAATGACTTAGTCTGAAGATCTGTGACTGAATTTCAGACCGTCAGGGTGTAACTTTCTGTGCAATCACGAGGCGTGGGCTGTAACTGAGGATGTGAAGATTGCAAGGCATTGGGACCTGTTGACAGAAGGCTAAACATTCATCATCACTGAGCAGCACTCACTCTGCCCTGATGTCGCTAAATTACTGACTTAATAGTGGAATAAGGATGGGACAATGTGTATAACCTAGGAAGGAAACTGGAAAAACAAATCAAAACATGTTAAGGCAACGGTGAAGGTCACCTGATGCAAGTGATGTTCAAGCTGCAAACCATTAGCAAGGGAGATGCTTAGAAGCAAAATTAAACAAAACAATTATAAACAAGGAAAAGAGTGAAGAAGGCTGAAAAACATGTACCAACAGGTTCAAGAAAAGCGTCTTCCCCAGTGTTAGCAGACTTTTGAATGGCTCTCTCATATATTAAATTCGACCTTTCTCTTTACCTTCTCTGTTGCTACAACACTATATTCTGTATTCTGTTGTCTTACCCAGAAGTACTTATATATGGTATGATTTGCCAGGATAGCACATAAAACAATTCTTTTCACGGTCTCTCGGTCCATGTGACAATAATAAAATCAAAATCAAGAACATGCAGAGTTATACAGTAAGAGTACGCTAAAAGTGGTGTAATTATTTTACATGGGAATCTCAATGTAATAATGAACTAAAATGTGGTTGCAAGTTTGGCAAGAGTAGATAATAAAAATTGGAAAGGTAGCATTTAGATGGCATAGAAAGATCAGAAGTGAGTGACAGTATTGGTAAAATCAAGAATACATGCTGTATGAAGATAGAATAGATAAGGCAGAGATACAGGATCAACATGCTTGGAACTGAATGGTAAGACAAAAGAGCTTCTTAGAGTTACTTGGTTGAAGTATATTAAAAATTGAAAGATCTTGAATTTCTGGGAATAAAATAGAAGATGAAACCTGCAGGCAGATTAAAAGGTATGCCGTACTATCTGAACAAAATTGCTGCTCGGAGATTTTAATGAACACCCATTGTTTGGTTGGGACAGGAGGAGATAAATTACAAAATAGAAGTGCAATTCATAAAATGTGTGCAACATTTTTTTTTGAGCATTACATTAAGCTTACAAGGGTGGGGCTGCTCCTCGATCTGGTTATAACTAATGAAATAAATGATATGGTTGGGCACAATGTATCTTAGACAAATGTGTACAGTGTGATGAGATTTAATATCCAGTCAGATATCCAATCAGGAGAAAACCAGGTTAGATTGAATTTGCAAGAATTTAAAAAGGTAGGGACAAGCAAAGGGAAAGATTTGCATTCCAACCTTTAAAGCAAGAACTGGTACATATTTATAAAAAGAGAGATCATGATGGATTATGGAATCAATATATTCAATTATAATGCATAAATTTTCAGTAATTCCAGGAGACAATGAATAAATAAATGTGTTGGAAAACGTTTAAAAATGCAGAAGTGACCCAATAAAAGCTAGAACAATTTTGAAAAAATAAAATGAGAAAATGAGAGAAGCGAGTTGAATAAAACAGCAGAGTGTAATGAAACGTCAACTGAAAATATCAGAAGAGAATTTTTAGAAGCTTGGCAAAATCTCAGAAATGGGAAGGTTGTTAATTTGCAGAAAATCAAAATTTCACATTGGTATTTAATAAGTACTTTCCATCAATCTATAGGAACCAGTGCAAACATTCAACCATCAGTTTAACTGATAGAAAACATTTCAGAGGCGAGAGGTATGATCAGTGAGGGAAATTCAGTGAATGTGCTGCATATGGGAAAGTATCTGATAGGAAGTATATCAACCAAAATTGAGGGATATGAAATGAAGCAAAAATGACCAAATGGATTGAGATTGAAACAAAAAAACAAAGAACAGAAGGCGGATTATCAGAACTCAATAGGGAAGATTAAAAGTATTCAGTTCTGGGACCAATTAATGTTGAAATTTGCACACCCAACCAAAAAAGTCATGGACTTAATTATTTTAAAGGAACAAAGGAAGTCTCAAAAGAAAGATTAATAGTAAGAGGAAATTATCTAAAGAGTACTCGATGGATTCCAGTGGCAGGAGCTGACTGATGATGTATTTCAGTAAAATCAAAACATGCAACTGCAGTGAGTATATTTTGAATGGAATTAGACTCAATTAGTGGAACAATGAAATGACTAATGGAATTCTCAATCTTATTACAAGAAGTTAGCAATATGAAAACAGATTGTAACAATACATAAACTCAGAAAGACATAGAATTGTGTGCAACATTGGTCTCTACACTACGGGCTGGATATTAGGGTTGCAAATGGTGTTACATCATATTTGGATGCCGACTGAAATTAGGAAATACAAAATAAAGGCTTGAAAAAAGTGTAACATTGCCAGTTACTGAGCATTTTGACAGATGCATTTAAACCAACAAAAATATGATCTAGGTAGATAGAAGCAGGTGGCTTCTAGCAGTTGTAGGATCTCAAATGAAAAGGCAGAGGTTTGAAAATAAATGTGATTTGAAACAGAGAGGGAGATGCAAATTCATTTGCAGGTTTAATGGTTCAGGCTGGTACAATGTACACATTGAAGATAAAAATGCCTCAGTGGATGAAGGAAAGAAGCGGAAAAGAAAAGCTTTTGGAACAGGGAAGATAAATATGAGAAGAACCATTTGTTCACGTGTAGCGCCAATAGACTGTGACTTCACTGTCCTTTCATATATTCCACGCATGAAAAAGCCAACAGATGAGCTTTTCCTCAGGCTTTCTTATCATACACTTAAGCCAACAACTAAGAGTTACAGGAGAGCAGGGCCAATTGATCCATTTTTCCAACATTTATGTTCCCTTAGCCCTTAAGAAAAGGTTCTAGCCTCACCCGCTTTCAAGAATTCCAATGTGAAATGTTTATTGTGTTGACACAAGGAAGTAAAAACCCATATCTTTCCAATCACTAATGCACAACAGTGGAGCATTTAAACCATGTCACGACTCTGAAAAGAAAAATGCACTCTTTTGTCCTCTCCAGAGCAGGTTCTACATGCAAATTGCTGGAAAGGAGAATTAGATGTACAGATTAAACAAAAGCAGGTGTAGCTGCTGGACTATTCTCTTGAAAACACCGTGAATTGAGAAATATGTTAAAACACTCCCATGTTTATTTCCAGAGAGTACATAAGGCACTCATTTCATTTTCATAAGCCTATCAATCACAAAACCAAGTTTCAAGATCTCAAAACTGAGCTGTAAACAATGCTATTTCCCGACAAAAATATTTATCTGAATGTATTTCAATTGAATGGTCATGATATTATGCCTATGTTCTTTATACCTGAAAAAATATTTTTTTTCAATAAGTGTGTATGCAGAACAATGATAAGTTGTTCTGGTGAATGGAGAAATCGAAAAGAGGTGTGCATTAAAATTATTGGGTTGGATTCTTCCCTTTTGATAAAATTGACGTTGAATCATTGGGTGAAAATTCTCAGCAATGTTGATGCACACAGAGACACTCAACTAAACATTGAAATCTGGACATTGCTCCCAGAAATACACTGTTTCTTCATGGTGTGAACATGTACAGTACTCTGCAGGGAAATTATTGAATATCATAATTTTAAGCAAACTGCCCACTCATCTCAGACTACTTTCAAACAAAAAAAGTCAGTGCTTGTTTAATCAGGATTAACAGTATTTTTACTTGCCACAGAGATCTCTCTCTCTAATCTTGAAAAAATAATTGTATAAGCTCTGAGTCTCAATCCTAAAGAAAATTAATATCCCAAACTTTTAAAAAGAACAATTTAAGTTTTCTGCCTTTGCCTTATTCACCTATGCATGTTCTAATTTTACCTTGCTTCCTTTTAAAAGATTTCCATTCAGCTTGTTATACTCTGCTTTGCAGATTGCCTGTCTCAGTCAGGATAATTCAATATGATCACTTGAAGAATCTCCTTTCTGCTCGACCAACTCACAGATGCCACAAATCCCCTGTTGAGGATGTTGCACTGATTCAGTTGTCCAAATCGAAAAGCATAAAACTTTGTGTCTGTGGATCATCAGGGTGTGGACATATCCACAAAGACACACGGAAACCCCGGGGAAGTCCTGATGTACTGACCTTGTGGAAATTGACTTGAAAGACCATAGGGCAATTCTTCAACTCCTTGGAACCTCACGTGAAAGTTTTTTCACTCTGATGCAACTCACTTTCCCAGATTAAAATCAAATCTAACTCTGAGTTAACTATGCAAATGAGATCCCTGATCTCCAGAGACTCCCACCCCTGAATTTCTGCCTCAAATCCAAACACACCCTCAAACCCCTACCCTCCAAACCCCTGATATTTTGATTTGTCCCACGCTTAACTTTCAAATGACCTCAACTTCTTATTCCTCATTCTTTCAAATTTATGAATCTCCAACATTTCCCAGGCAAATTAACTCTCTCAGACCAATAGATAACTCCTGATGTCACAAACCCCTCAAACCCCAATCTCTAAACCCCAGAAATTTTGACCTGCCCCACTCTTGAGTCTCTAATGACCTCAACCTCTTTCCCCTCATCTTTCAAATTCATTTCCTAGGCAACATAACTCTCCCCCCTTAGACCAAAAGATACCTCCTGATGCTCTAAACCCTCAAACACCAATCTGACCTGACCTCACCACCCTGCCCAAATGTTGCTCACCCATCAACTACCTGTCTAGTTGTTGTCCAGCCCATCATACTGTACTATCCTTTCACCCTTCCCACCCACCACACTGTTTAAATATCCCAAAGTTTATCAGTGTGTTATGGACCAGGCTAGAACCCCTAAAAATATTGTAAGAAGGTACCCAGACTCTAGTTTTTTCTTATTTTAAAGGCAGATGTGAAGTGGGGGTTCCAGGTGTGATGCAACTGGTCAAACCACTTGGCTTTAAACAAAACATAACTTATTTAAACACTACAGATGAAACACGAACAAAAGAAAGGGGCATTTAGAATAACTTAAATATTGGGAAAAATAACCAACCTGATACAGTAACTGTTATTAACTGTTCTAATTAAGGAAAATCTCATAAACATGCCCCTTGGCAAAAAGGTAAGATCAAACACAGATTCATACAGGCAGGAGGTATCAACATCCAGAGAGAGATTTCACAGAAAGTCAGAGGAACGTTTTACTTAGAGTCAGAGAAATGTATAGGATGGAAACATAATGTTGTCCCATTTTCCAGCACTTAGCCGATTTCCCTTTAAACCTTGCTATTCATTTGCCCATTCAGTTGCCTTTTAAATGCTGTAATTGAACCAGCCACCACCACTTCCTCTGGCAATACATTCTCTACACGTACCACTCTTTGTGTGAAAATGTTGCCCCTTAGGTCCCTTTTATATCTTTCCCTGCTCACCCTAAACCTATGCTCTCTAGTTCTGGACTTATCCAACCCAGGGAAAACATCTTGACTATTTGCCCTATCCATGCCCCTCATGATTTTATAAACATCTATAAGGTCACCTCTCAGCCCCCAACACTCGAGAGAAAACAGTGCCAGCCTATTCAGCCTCTCCCTACAGCTCAAATCCTCCAAGCCTGGCAACATCCTTGGAATTTTTTTTCTGAGCCCGTTCAAGTTTCACAACATCTTTCCTATTGGTAGGAGAACAGAATTGCACACAATATTCCAAAGTGACCTAACCAATGTCCTGTACAGCTACAACAATTACCTCCCAACCACTATACACAGTGCTCTGACCAAAAATGGAAAGCATGCTAAATGCCTTCATCTCTATCCTATTTACTTGAGAGTCGACTTTCAAGGAACAATGAACCCGCACTCTCAGGTCTCTTTGTTCAGCAACACTCACCAGGACCTTATTATTAAGAGTATACATCCTTCCCTGATTTGCTCCAAATTATCTAAATTAAACTGCATCTGTCACTCCTCAGCCCATAGGCCCTGTTCAAGATCCTGTTGTACCCTGAGGTAACCTTCTTCGCTGTCCACTATGCCTCCAATTTTGGTATCATCTGCAAACATACTAACTATAGCTCTTACGTACACATCCAAATCATTTACATGAATGAGGAAAAGCAGTGAACCCAATATCAATCCTTGTGGCGCTCCACTGGTCACAGGCCTCCAGTCTGAAACGCAACCCTCCATCTTCTACCTTCACCTCCACCTTCTGTCTTCTACCTTCCAGCCAGTTCTGTGTCCAAATGGCTTGTTCTCTCTTGTCAGACACCTTACTGAAGTCCATACAGATCACGTCTACCACTCTGCCCTCATCAAACTACTTTGTTATTTCTTCAAACAACTCAATGAAGTTCATGAGACATGATTTCCCACCCACAAAGCCATGTTGATTATTCCTAATCAGTCCTTGTATCCCCAAGTTCATGTAAATCCTGTCACTCAGGATTCCTTCCAACAACTTACCCACTACCGATGTCAGGCTCACCGGTCTACAGTTCCCTGGCCCTTCCCTACCAGCTTTCCTCAAATGAGGATCACATTAACCAACCTCCAGTTTTCTGGCACCTCAATGATCCAAATACCTCAGCAAGGGGTCCAGCAATCACTTCCCTTGCTATCTTAAGCTTGAATCTCCTGGATTCACACATCTTGTGACAGCTACAGCTAAAACAAACCTGAACTTGGAGAACTGGCCACTCCCCTTCCATTGTTCAATTAAACTCTTTGGTACCTTTGCCTTTACGACTTCTCTTCAAACAAAAAACCAAGGGCAAAATAACCTTTTTAAAGTGACAGCATCATTACAAATGTGCTGGGGAATGGGAACATATCAGAATGCTGTGGAGAGGATCATAAAATCAGGACGTTAACAGTTCGCCCCAACATGACAGCAACATTAAAGAGGTCCTCAGTAGTATGAACACCTTGCATTTCTGAGAAGATCAGGATCGAACATCTGCACCAGAAATGTGGAGCTGGGTCATGGAGGGAAGAATCTTAACAGCCAGAGCAGTAATCTTACTATCAATCTACATTAATGAGCCAGCAAAATTTCTCAGGGGACAATTCCATATCTCATAAATAGCAAAAGGAAACTGTTTCCAGGCCAGAAAAATTAAGATTTGAAAACGAGATAGGAGCAGTCCACAATGTTAGGCCAAATAGTGTCGATGTTTTGCTGCATTGTTTCTCAACATTGCCAACACATTTCTTATTTGCTTTCAATAATTCTGTCACTGATGTTATGTAACCAACTCAATCTGGTGGAACAATATGAAACTCTGGAAAAGCTTTTAAGAGGAAAATAATTTCTTAGCTTTGAAAAAACCCATATCAAGTGGTGTCCAAGCCAAAGTATTTTTTAAACTCAAATGATCTGATTAGGACATTTTGGTTAAACGAGTTCTTCAGTGTAAAACACAATTAACAAAGTGCATTTATCAATCAGTTCTATATTTCTATATGAAAGACATACTCTGAACTCTTCAACAGTCTTTATCATCAAGTTTAGTGCAATGCTATGTGCTATTTGATTCCATTTGAGCATTCGCTATTTCTTTATAAATTCTTCTTTACAGAGTTCCATTGAATGCTCTGTAGTGTATACCCTTTTAAATAGTTCAAGTTTTCCAGGATAATAATGGACTAGTGGATTCCTTTTCAATGCATTCATTTCAATATCACCGGCATCAAAAGAACATTTTATATCTATAGACTAGGCAGCAACAGCTCCTTTGGCAAAGTCACGAGTTCACTTTTACTGAACACCTGTATTGTGATCAGGGATTGGAGGTGCAGTTTTTTTCCACTGTGCTGCAAGATTTATTTCCAAGGAAAAACCCAATGTATGGTGCTAAATGTGGTGCTAGAATTTCCCAAGTGGCATGTTGATTAAAAGATGTATCTCACTTTTGTATACTGTAAAATAGGAATCAAAATAACACCACATCCTTCCCCCAAGCGTTCTACTTCAGATTTTGCCAAGGGCTACATTTTCATTGATAAGCCCAATATCATCAGTCCCCCCATCTCTGCCTCTAACAGATCTTAACTATCATACTACGATGAGCCTTGTTCTTTGTTGCTTTTCATGTTTGCATTCATGCTCTCTCTACAGGCTTATTCTCTCCCATGTTTCCTGTTAAGAGATGATAATGAGCCAATCAGAGCAAATGTCAATGAGTGAACTCGCTTATGGTGAGAGAAGTATGTTATGGACCAGACCAAACACCGTCAAAATATATTAAGAAGATAGCCTCTACCCTAAC
This sequence comes from Chiloscyllium plagiosum, assembly GCF_004010195.1. Lineage (NCBI taxonomy): Eukaryota > Metazoa > Chordata > Chondrichthyes > Orectolobiformes > Hemiscylliidae > Chiloscyllium > Chiloscyllium plagiosum. The sequence continues at coordinate 49,904,645 of NC_057727.1, forward strand.
TTTCTCTTATTTTAGAAGGAAAGTGTAAGGTGCTGTGTTCAGGATGCAATTTGATTGGTCAAACTACCAAGCTTGAAACAATACATACTTTATTCATACACTGAAGTTAAAATACAACAAAAGAAAGAGGAATTGGAATAACTTAAGCCTATTGGAAAACTTCACGGAGTAATAGACTATTTAAATACAAAACAGCAGCTGTTCCAGCATAGCAATACACCATAAATGCACCCTTGGCAAAGGTAACTTCAGTAAAATAGATTGTCTGACATGCAATTCTTCAGTCCAGCAAGAAAGAACAAGAAAAAGCTATGCAATTCTTCAGTCCAGCAAGAAAGAACAAGAAAAAGCTTTGAAAGAGAGAGAGAGAGAGAGACAGAGAGAGAGACAGAGTGAGAGGGACAGATAGAGAGACAGAGACAGAGAGAGGGAGAGTATGTTTTGCTGCAACAGAAAGAGATATGTAGCAGCTTCTAAACTCTAATACCTACTGCAAGTTAAACTAAAATCCTGGTTGTGTGGGAGCTTGACCCCACCATTCAGGCTGCTTCTATTGTTCGAACTGTTTATTTTATTGGCTTGGAGCAGACCACTCAGCATCTCTGTCTCAATCTCTCTTCATAAAAAAAAAGACACAATACACCTTTTAAAGCCCTGGTGTAATCAGAAACAGTTCCTTAAAGATTATAATAATTCCCTATGTGGGATGACTTTTCTCAATGTTCAGCTTATTCAAGACACATGCAAATCATTGCAAGCTTCTGACACTGGCACAAAGTGAATGATTGTGCAGGGTTTTTTTGATTCAGGGAGCTCATTGCCACAAATTCTCATTTCTCAATGCTGAGTCTAGGGACTGTCTCATTATCAGTGGAAGAGGATGGACCATTGGCCAGTCTAAATGAATGTGGCACTTACTTTCCATAGCTAGGTGGTTTATTGCATGGTCACAATAGACAATTTGCATCATCATGCTAGGCTTAATTCCTTAAGACTAACAGGAACTACACGGAACACATCATCTCTTCTTGGGAACTCATGCATATCACAACTGCTTCCACTCAAAAACTGTATAACATTATCCAATTGAGTGCAATTTAGTGCAGTATCAACATTAATTATTTTAGCACCATTACTTTATACAACAGGACACATTGTTTGATTTCAGATTAAAGCTGAATTTATCACGTACTCATCAGCATCAAAGCAAGAGATATTTATCAAATATTTATAGTATGTAAACACAAGCCAATCTGCTCAACATATGCATGCTCTGAACTGTATGCTCCTTGCACCATCTTTATTTGACCCCATTGGTACAACTTTTATTCCTTAATATCAAGTTACCCTTTAAATGTATTTATACTCATCTATGCTGTCTCAATTAATCTTGGTGATTGTGAGATTTCACAGAAAGCCAATCTTCCATCTATGGACTCCACCTACATTTTACCTTACCACGGAATGGCTGCCAATATCATCAAAGATCCCTCCCACCATGGTAATATACTCTTCCAATCTCTTCCATCAGGCAAAAGATACAGAAGCTTAAACACATGTACCAACAGGTTCAAGAACAGCTTATTCCCTGCTGTTATTAGACCGCTGAATGGACGTTTCTCACTTCAAACCTAATGCTGATCTTGCTTTGTGCAACTGCTGTGCAGTCATAATCTTGCATGCCACACTCTATCTAAACATCCTATGATCTGTATGTTCTTGTATGCTATGAATGGCTTGTACTGCTCACAAAACAAAGGTTTTCACTGTACTGAGGTACATGTGACACAATTAATCAAATTAAATCAAGTCAAATCAACTTTTTATCATTCTCTTGGTATAGACATTTCTCCTAAACCATTTAGTGAGTTTAGTTCTGGCCCCAGGTACTGCTCTTGCTTACAATTGGAAGCATGTGGTATGATATTTGTATTTGGTCCCAAACATGCCTATGCCAATTAATGTGAATTCAGTTAATCTTAAATCATGAAATTTCATTCAAATTTTTCTTACCCTTGGAAATTACAGCTAAATCTGTTTAACTGAGCAGCATTTAAAAGTATGAAAACTGTTATTCATTTGGTATCAGCCAATAATACAACAGAACAGGTCCCACACAGTGACGTGATGCAAAATGGGTTCTCTCTATGAAATGATCTGCAAATAAACCACACATTTTCAAGACAAATTTAGATTTGTGATATGTCAGGCTACAGTGGGCATTATGTTTGAGAAGTGATCATGTCTTCAGATTTCACCTTGGCAATAATAAGTTAACATCATTATGTAATTCATCCATTATTGATTTATAACTTGAAAACATCAGTTTCCCAAAAAATCATGGAACATGAAGCACCCCTATTTATGGCTCTGCATAAAACCATGTGAGATTATGAAATTATTATTCAATCCCAATTTCTTAATGTTTTTATCTGCAGGAAACAGGTTTAAAGCAATTGATATTTTATAATCCTTAAGAAGCAAAATAAATGAAGAATATCTTCTCTCCTTTTGAATGTAAAACAAAATGAATTACCACTGATTTAAGTCAAGAGCATTTATTTGTGTGTGTTTCTTAGCTTGTCTTCACTTATCAACTGTTAATATGGTTTTGATCATAGTGTGCAGAAAACTGCTTTTACTTGAACAGTCTTTAAAAATCAACAGTAAACAAATAATTTAACCAGCTTTGGCTGGTTCTCTAACATTTCATTTTACCAGTTGCATTATTGAAGCCAAAGATGCAGTACAACGAGAAACAGCCATCTCTATTCCAAATATCTGCAAGAGATCTTCATGATGCATACAAAATGAATTTAGAAGAGCATATGATCAACGAGCAGACGAGTGACTCTGTAACTGACAACATTCTTAATATTTTTGGTACATGTGTACATTTTCAGTTCAAATTCCTCTGAATGACACCAAAGCCCATTAAAATCTAACCACTTCAGATTCGTGAGTTGAATGTTGTACATATAAGCATGCATTCAATGAAATATTATTTTCCAGTACGGCTGCATAAATAAACCATGAGACATTATTGGTCTTTCAGTGTGCTCTAAAAATGTCAAGTTTCCATAGTCCTCCCAAAACCATTGGTCTGCTTTCTCATTAGTGTGAGACAGATGACTGGTGGTGGCTTAACCTGAGAGCCAAAGAGAGAGGTTGACAAGTACAGTGCTTCGAGGTAACCTAAACTGGTGCAAGAATTGATTCTATGTTGACGGTGCCATCCTGTATCACAAACCAGCAGTCCAGCCAACTGAGCAAGACTTCCATGACTAGTCAGGATTCTGCATGATATACTCACTTTCAATGTGGTGGTTAAAAAGGCTGCTATTTTGGTCACAGTTCCATTGTCAAATCATAAAATCCCAACTGTATGCATGGAGGCCATTTAGCCCATTAACTGAAGAGTCACCTCACCCAGACCCAACCCCCACACTATCCCCATAATCCGCATTTACCATGACTAACCTACCCAGCCTCACATCCCTCGACACTACGGGACAATTGCATATCTTTGGACTGTGGAGAAAACCGGAGTACCTAGGGAAACCCCTGCAACATGGGGAGAATATGCAAACTCAACACAGACAGTCAGCCAAGGGTGGAATTGAATCTGGGTCCCTGGCACTGTGAGGCAGCAGTATTTACCACTAAGCCACCATGATGCAGAGAATTGAAAAGATTTCTGTCAAAAGGCTCAGTTCCCATATTATGGCAATGGTATTTGCGCTTGTTAACATTTAATGCTGTGACTAGTGAAATACCTCATTTTCAGTCGTGGTTAGAGATGCAAAGGAATAAATCTACAGAACACCAACACTTCCTTGAAGGGCAGGAGAAGAGGGAGGAAAACAAGGACTAATTAACTTCAGGTCACACTTTGCAGTGATGCAGCAGAACTGACAGATCCATGGTACCAGGTCACTAGCTTGCCCTCACAAGAAATAACAGTGACTTCTACAAGGCAGAATACACACAGACTTTTTATGAACTACATATGCCAATGTCTCTGAAGGTATTTCCATTTAATCATGTAATGATTCACTGACAACATTATATTTGCGGTAGCATTGTTGCTGCTGTGTCAGTAGTCAAGCCACACTCCAGAGACTTTATCTAGGCTAACATCTCAATGCAGTACTAAAGGGGAGGTCTGTAGTATATTTCAAGTGAATGCTGAACTCAGCCCTATCTCTATTTGCATAACAAATCATTCAAAAATAATGTCCTGAACAACAACATTAAGAAGACGGTTGTTGTGCAATCTTACTATGTACATTCTGAGTGAGATGATTAGGCACTGCTAGGCCTGGTTTTACAATATCCACCTGAGGCCATTTCACAGAGGTGGGATTGGGAGAATGCACAGTCCCTCATCTGCAGTGATGGATAATGAATCGACTGTATCTCAGTGAGGTTCATTTCAGGCCAATTATAGAGCAATTCAGATCACCGTCAGGTTGCAAGTGGAGTTCTCGCAGAATTTAAAAATCTGAAGGCGGTCTCCTTGTGACAAGCTGTGGTGTGACACTCAAAGGTAGGCCGAGTAGCCTGACCTGCCTCCTGCATGCTACATCAATCATCTACCATCCTAGGGAGGGGCAGCACCCCTACACAAATGGACTGCATTATGAAAAAAAGGACTTCATGAGGTATCCCACAGCGTATTGACATGATTGGAGATTTTGGAAATATTGTCTCCTCGTCTATCTTCGTGGCATATATCACTTAAAGTTGGCAGAAATACAATGACCTGCTTTCAATAGGCACAGAATTTCAAAATGATCATGCTACATATTTGTTAAAATATAAGATGACTTTACTTTTAAGCAGCAAATTGTTACATGTGTTGAGATATAATGGCATTCACTTTCAAGATGGTCCAAAACACATTAGAGTGAAGTAAAACTGCTTCCGTTTTAATAGAAAATGCAAAATTCACTTTGTGCATGGAAGGTTCTACAAATAAAACAATAGGCAGTTAACAAACTTCTTGAGGTGTGATAAATTTGGCTCGAATCTGGGAACTCTTGTGTTCATCTTCTAAAAGTACATCGAAATGTTACATTCACTTGACATTTGGTTTAACAAGCCATCTGATAGCTTTGTTATCAGTGCAGAAGCCTTCTGTCAGCTCACAACTGGTTGCAATAACTCATTTGCTCAAGTCCTGGAGTGAGCCTTTAACTCACTGTTTGGTAACTCTGAAACATTGGGGCTACAGCATCAAACTAGTAATGCAAAACAATTCGCTAAAGCAAAGATACAAAATGTTGTTGTTAGCTTTACGTCACAGGGCAAATAGACTTCAGAGAACTGAGGGCACTTCCTTATGTCGATGCCAATGCTGTCCAGGTCTTGTTACATTTGGATTCAGATTGCCTCAGTACTGGAGCAGTTACAAACAGTGCTGCAAGCTGTACAAGAATCATTAAATACCCACCTCTCCGACATTATGACAGAGGCAATGTCATTGATGAAGCAGCTAAGATGGTTATGCTGAGGTCACATCCCTCAGATACTCCTGCAGAGATGATCTGGAGTTGAAATCAGAGATTTCCAATAACTGTAAACAGTTGAAACTTTATTGCTGGAACAGCACAGCAGGTCAGGCAGCATCCAGGGAACAGGAGATTCGACGTTTCGGGCACAGACCCTTCTTCAGGAATGAGCAGAGAGTGTTCAGCAGGAGAAGATAAAAGGTAGGGAGGAGGGACTTGGAGAAGTTCTAATCTGGGTTGATACCCCAGTGTAGTCCTGAGCAGGGGTGTGCAGTCAGAGGCGAATTGTTAAGAAAAAAGGTCGCATCTATCTGGCATGGTAGCTCAGTGGTTAGCACTGCTGTCTCACAGCACCAGGGTATTGCATTTGATTCTACCGTTGGGCGACAGTACATTCTCCCCATGTCTGTGTGGGTTTCCTCTGGGTGCTCAGGTTTCCTCCCACAATCCAAAGACATGCAGGGTACGTGAACTGGTCATGCTAAATTGTCATAATGTTCAGGTTAGGTGCATTAGTCACGGGTAAGTATAGGATAATAGGATAGGGGAATGGATCTTCAGAAGATTGGTGTGGATTTGTTGAGCTGAAGGGCCTGTTTCCACACTGTAGGGATTCTATGATTCTATCCTCTCAAGTGGAGGGAGAAGATACCATAGCACAATTTTAAAGAATAGTAAGGGAGTTAACCCTGGAGTCCTGACCAATCAACATTGCAAAAGCAGGTCACTTGGCAACTATCATATTGCTGTTTGTGGGAGCTTATTGTGCCCTGTTTCATTGGCTGAGTAAAAAAAATTTCATTGACCGTAATGAGCCTTGCTGAGGTTCATACAAATGTGACTTTCTTTCTTTATGTATTCTATTTATTCATTAACAACTTCACTGAGGGGTGGCACTACAAACAATCCATCTCTACCTTAATGATATTGTTGCATTACCTTGTAAGATTGACACCCAAATCTTCCCATCGCAGATATAAAGGTCTTTCTTGAAAACATCAAACCAGAGACGGCTGGCTTCAGTCTCAGTGCAGGGTGGGTGGCTTCCAATTGTCACCTTCATGTCTGTTTCTGATTTCAACACAAGAGGAGATCAACAACGTTCGTATTTACCAGAGACGAGTCATTGAGTTAGACACTGTGTGGCTTCACTATGGCTAGGAGAAAGTGAGGTCTGCAGATGCTGGAGATCAGAGCTGAAAATTTCATTTCCCCTCCTCCCACCTTGTCTCAGTCAAATCCATCGAACTCAGCACCGCCTTCCTAACCTGCAATCTTCTTCCCGACCTCTCCGCCCCCACCCCAGTCTGGCCTATCACCCTCACCTTGACCTCTTTCCACCTATCACATTTCCGACGCCCCTCCCCCAAGTCCCTCCTCCCTACCTTTTATCTTAGCCTGCTGGACAAACTTTCCTCATTCCTGAAGAAGGGTTTATGCCCGAAACGTCGATTCTCCTGTTCCCTGGATGCTGCCTGACCTGCTGCGCTTTTCCAGCAACACATTCCAATCCAGTGAGGGAAGTTGGAAGATTTAAGCTGCTATCTTTTTGACGAGAGCCTACTAAGTGAAGGCCTGTCTGTCCTCTAATGTAGACATAGAAGAGCCAATGGCACTATTTTTAATAAGAGTTATAGATACATAGAAAACACAGTAAGATTTCATGCACAGAAGGTAGTCGTCTGGCACATTATGTCCATACCAGTCGATGAATACCTCGTCACACTAATCCCACTCTCCAAATTTTGATTCCTAAACCCATTGACTGTTCCACCGCATGTTTTAATGTGATTATGGTTTTTGCCTGTATTACCCTTTGAACTCGTGGGTTCCAGAACCTCACCACTGATGAGAAAGTTGTTCCAGGTGTCATAGTCAATATTTTTTCAATAATTAGTACAGCATTTCTTTTTGTGGGAGCTTGCTACATGTAAATTGCCTGCTATGTGTCAACACTGACTGTACTTCCAAAGTACTTTATTGGCTGTAAAGCATTTTGGATCTTTCTGTGGCCATAACAGTTACTATATAAATGCAATTTAATTTTAATAACTCAATAGTTACTCATAGAAATCTAATGTTATATCACTGGGATGCTTTTTTGCCATTATTATGGCAATAATGTTTTTTTCAAATTTAAAAAAAAGTTATGATATTTCAGCTACTTTAATCCCATGTGTATCACTGATGATTTGTATTTACTCTGTGGAAATTTTAATTGAGTAGAAGATTTTACTGCATTTTACTTTCTGATTTGCTGTTTGAGAATACTTCAGTGTAATTGGCTGCCAACTCCCTGCGGTGATATCACTGTTACTGTATGCCTAGTGTTTGTCTTGATCTTGCACATATCAAGAAAGGGAAACTTCATGCCTCAGAGATCACTAGATAGCAGAAAATCCCTTTAATACTTCAAAGTACTCTTTTGGTATGATCCTAGATATTGAATATTGTTAGATATTATTACTGGAGCGAATCATAGATTTACATTTAAATAGTTCCCATTTCTGTCTTTGTTCACTCCTTTCCTCAGCAATATTTTGTGTTTGATTTTGTCTACTTTCTGTGGTTTTATTTACCCTAATGAAGAAGAGCATATCTTCTCAACATCACAACTATTGATCTCACCCTGCTTGGCTGTTGTATGGAACCCCCTACGTGTTAACCCCTTAAAGCCAAATACATAACAATATTGTCAAATTTGATGGAATTTTAATGCATTTACTTTAGGGGAAATTTGGCATGTTAATATGCTGCAGTTTTTCTTATCTGCGATGTTTTGTGTTATGTTGCTGAAAATATTACTGATGAAATACTTAGCAGTTGTAGTAAAATCATGCGTATACTTAGGATGAAGAAGATTATGAGTACCACATATGCTTGGTCCAGTTCTTGTTGGATTCATTTGGATATCAAAGTTGAAACTTTATTGCTGGAACAGCACAGCAGGTCAGGCAGCATCCAGGGAACAGGAGATTCGACGTTTCGGGCACAGGCCCTTCTTCAGGAATGAGCAGAGAGTGTTCAGCAGGAGAAGATAAAAGGTAGGGAGGAGGGACTTGGAGGAGGGGCGTTGGAAATGTGATAGGTGGAAAGAGGTCAAGGTGAGGGTGATAGGTCGGAGTAGGGTGGAGGCGGAGAGGTCAAGAAGAAGACATTTCCAACTCCCCTCCTCCAAGTCCCTCCTCCCTACCTTTTATCTTCTCCTGCTGAACACTCTCTGCTCATTCCTGAAGAAGGGCCTGTGCCCGAAACGTCGAATCTCCTGTTCCCTGGATGCTGCCTGACCTGCTGTGCTGTTCCAGCAATAAAGTTTCAACTTTGATCTCCAGCATCTGCAGACCTCACTTTCTCCTCAAAAATAACTGTAAACATCCATCTTTCTGCTCAGTTTTACTCTAACCAGTGGAGTTTTCCCCCCGATTTCCATTGACTTCCATTTTGCCAGGGCTCCTTGATGCTTGTCATGTGTTTGCCAGACTTCATACTTAAAATATAAAAGGAGCAATAACAATCTACAATTCATGCACTCATCAACTCATTGAATTTCCATCACATCTGGAAGATTTAATACATCTAATACCTTTTCCGCCAAAGACTTGCATGGGATAAGGACACAACACAAAATGTGGTCATTTGACTTGAGCCCTCTTCTGACTTCAGACCAGCTTCAGGCTCTGGTCTGGTTTGCTGGTGTCAGCTTGTGTGGATGCCTTCACTTGGGCAGACTTATTGACGTGATCATGTTTCACTGATAGCACTACAGGTGAAACATTTCATGAGCTGAGGGACATGAAGAAGCTTTAGCTTTATGTGTTGGAATGAAAATAGGATTTGGATATGAAGCAGTCAAGTTTCTGAAGATCATATCTAACCAAAGCTTGGAGGAAGCAGTCTAACCCGTCAGCTGCACATCCAGTATATAGTCGAGTTTGCGTGCATGTATTTCTCACGTTCCACAAACAGAACTGTGCCTGGCAATGCAACTGATTTGTAGGTGTATGTTAATGAGTATTAATGCCATGAAAACAATGTTGTCCAAAATCTAAAACTATGATACTGGTTTACCTGACACATCAAAGCAAAATGTTAACTCAGCATCAAGAAACTGAATGTTGACTCCTTCCCAATTATATTCCCCTACATGCCCTTTTGAGTGCCAGGCAGACCTAAAAAATTCAACACATGTTTGTACAAGAACAAATGATGAGTTACCAAAACACAAATGCAAGCATTTCCAAAACATGTGTTAGCAATCATGATCCAAACGAAATAAAATTCCATTCCTTTCCTGGTATAAGATACATCTATCATAGGGTTTTCTCACAACAGCAAATGACTTTGCAAATTAGTTTGAATTTTATGCAGACATATATTTTCAATCATGGATGCAGATACAGTCATCTATTGTTTGAATGGCATTGTTGAAATGGAGAACTTCAGGCTTTTTTAAATTTGAAGAATATTGAAGTCAACAATTTGTATCAATGGGGACAGTACTAATTTGCCCTTCTCCTGCTTAAGAAAATGTTTTTTGTCAAGCTGTACTCAACTAGCGTGAAGTGCTTCTGGCAAGATTTTGTCTTGAAACCAGCAAATTCAGCCAGACACCTCCACTGCATGTCAATATTCCTTAAGTGTAACAATTAGTGAGAAGTATATATGTAGCCTGGGAGTGCTTTTTAGCAATTTTGTTCTATGTTGTACTTCTTCATTAATCATTTGAATGTCATGTTTAAACTAAAGGGGACCTCTGGAACTGAGCACAGCAGGCTTAAAAATTTGATATGAACTAAAAAGAGCAGTTTAAAAAATGTCACTATATCACAGCAGTTTCTTGAAGTACCATTAATAATAAGCCCTAAGTATTATTTCTGTCATTTTTGCATTGAAGTTCAAGAGGTTACAAGATATTAAATGTCTCCCATGTGTTGAGTTAGTGCAGAGGTGGCAAGTTGAAGGGCTTATTACTGAAGACCTGCTTCGGGATCAGTGATCTTCTGAACTTGGAAGCATGTCATTGTAATTGTACATGGGGCTAAAGAAAATGTTATATTTCTGCTTTGTTACTTCGGTGAAATAACTTCCATGGAGACATGTATCCTCCTACCAAGCCACCTTTTATTGACATGTGCACAATGCATGGATTTGATGAGAGCTAATCCCTAGAATGAGGAGACTCTCTGAGACTGCTGCCCATATTGTTCAACCAGGGCTCCTTGATTGGCTCGAGTTAACAGCCCCAATCTGGGAATTCGCACTCGATGAGATCTACCTGGCCATTGTTCCAGTCACTGCATTAGGTTATTGGTGTTTGGTTCTTATGGATTAAATTGTTCTGAGAATGAGTATTCAGAATCATAAGCCACAGTTTTAACATACTCACATAATGGGAATGGTGGATGCAGAAATTAAAGTAGTAGACTGGTGTTACCCACTGTATTCTCACATCATTTAGATTACTGCCACTTTGGCTTTTGTGCTTTCAAAACATGAAAACCAACTCCTATCAGTAGGCAGTGGCTGAAAATGTTTCTGTTTTGGAATCCAATTTCTCCATTTGGATCCAAGTGCTAATTAAATGAAATCAGCATAGTCAAATAATTTCTACCTGTGAGAAAACATTCAAAAAGTCATATTAACATTGGTGCTGTGATGCAAGATTGGATTCAAGGCCATGCCTCAGAAAATTAAGCACAAAATCTAGGCTGACACGTCAAAGCAACACTGAGGAAATGCTATTCTTAAAACAAATGTTGTATTTTGGGTGAGATATTGGGTGAAGTCCTGTTTGCTCTTTCAAGATGACATAAAGGAGCAAGATATTCTCACTGCAGTCCTGACCAATACTTATCCATCAACCAACAATATTAAAACAGATTATCTACTCTGCAAATTGGCTGTCATATGGCCTGAAATTACAACATTGCATTACAAAATAAAGTGACGTGAGACAGACCAAGGTCATGCAAGATGCAATTTAAAAACAAGGTTTTTGCTTGCACAAAACCTCTTCAAAACTTTCTATTAATTTTTAACAGTTCAACTATTTCTTGCCATACTGTTTAACCTTCTGAGAAATAGCTAACTTGCTCAAGCTGCTAATTGTCTACTTGTATGAGATAATCCACATTTAGGATGACAGTGATTTTGATGATTCTTGTGGAGTCTGTCGCAGTGAAACTGAGGGATCTTCTTTGTATTATCAGAAGGCCTCAAGCTCTCTTTGGCAGAGTCATTCGGAGATATCGTAATGAAATGTTGCAGCCCATCCAACCAGTGGCAGCTGGGAAAGTGAGTCGTGACAGACAATGGGAGGGCAGGAGTACCAGTAGGTGTCAAATTATGGGGGCTGGTGATCTGTTCAATATTAGGAGGGGATCCTTAAGGGAACCATTCCATTTCCACTGAAGCCCAAGAAGGGTGACCTACCAGGCATTCCCTCTTTCAAGGTTCAATGTTGAGGTGAGGAAGAAATAGCCCTTACTTCAGTGCATTGTTTGTGGTAAGGACAAACAGGCTGCTCTAGGTCTCATCCAGCCCTCGGAAAACGGGCGTGATGGTTGAAGGTGAGTGGGACAGCACTTTGAAACTCACCCATGGAATTTTACAGGACCACACCCCATTGTTACCAATACACTGGAGGAAACTGCAAAATTCTGTCCCTGGACTCAAAGCTTATAGTGTCAGCTGGTCGAATTTAACTTAAATAAATTCATTCATTTGGAATAAAATACTTGCCTCATTGTTAAGATGATGAAATTACTGGATCATGGTAGAAAACCATCTGGTTTGCTGATATCCCCCATGGCAGAAAATCTTCACTTTCTTATCTAGTCTGGCCTCCGTGATATTCCAAACCCATAGAAATATGCTTGATTCTTAAAAGGCCTCACAAGCATACCAAACAACTGCAATAAAAAGTGATTAAGAATGAAAGCAGATAGACCATCGAGCATCAACTTAGACGTTAGAAAATGGTAATCTGTCCAGTCAACTTTGAGACAAGGTGATTCATACTTCTGTAATTCCCACGTGATAAATATTGTCTTTGCTAGCTGTGTTAGTCTTCTGAGGTCATTAACTATACTCCTGAGCTGTAGGGCAGTTTTTGAAGTGGTGAAGATCAAGCTGATTAATTCTATTACGTACTGTCAGCTACCCAGCCCAAGGTGATCTGTTTACACTTAGTTCTGCTTGGTGAACACCTAAAACTTCACTAAACCTAGCAGTCTTTCCTGCTATTGACCTACTTCCTCCCCCATTGATATGTTTTACTGCTACTTCCTTCCCATTTCATCAATTGCAACATTTTAAACAATGCAGAATTGATTCACTTCCCTCTTACACAAAGTACAAAACTTGCTTTCATTACTCAGGATGTCAGTCATGAAAATGCCAATGTGTTAGTAAAGGAATCACATTGCACTATTTAGGTCTCACTCTGTTGACTCAGCAAGCTACAGGGAATCTATTGTATTAAGAGATGAGGGAGAGTGGCTGTCCTTGAGTTCAGGGTCACATCTGACCAAGTACAGCATCAAGGAGCCCTAACAAACTTGAAGTCAATGGGAATCGGGGAAAATATCTCTCTTGATTGGAGTCACAACCTTTGTCATTCAATGACACCACCATCACTGAATACCCCACTATCAACATCTGGGGGCTACCATTGACCAGAAACTGAACTGGAACTAGCCATATAAATACAGCAGTGACAACCACAGGCCAAATGCTTGGAAAATTACAGCAAGTAACTCAACTCCCAACTCTCCAAAGCTTATCCAATATCTACAAGATGCAAGTCAGGAGTGTTTTGGAATACTCCCATTTGCCTGGATGGGTGCAGTTCCAACAAAAATCAAGAAGCTTGTCACCAACAAAGAAAACTGCTTGAATGGTATAACATCCACAAGCTTCCACTCTCACCAAAACCAACGCTCAACAAGAGTAGTGTGAACTATTTGCACGATGCACTGCAGAAATTCACTAAGACAGAATATTCCAAATCCATGAGCACTAAAATCTTAAAAGGCGACTCTCTGTGTGGAGTTTGCACATTCTCCACGTGTCTGCGTGGGTTTTGTCTGGGTGCTCCGGTTTCCTCCCACAATCCAAAAAAATGTGCAGGTTAGGTGAATTGGCCATGCTAAATTACCCGTAGTGTTAAGTGTAGGGGAATGGGTCTGGGTGGGTTGCGCTTCGGCGGGTCGGTGTGGACTTGTTGGGCCGAACGGCCTGTTTCCACACTGTAAGTAATCTAATCTAATCTAATCTCTCACAAGGACAGCAGATGCATAGGAACCCCACAACCTGCAAGTTCTCCTCCAAACCATTTACCATCCTGACTTGGAAATGTATCCCCATTCCTTCAGTGTCGCAGTTAAAATTCTGGAATTCCTCCCTAAGGGCATTGCAGTTTTACACAGACCACATGAACTGTAGCATTTCAAAGAAGCAGCTCATCTCCACCCTCTCGGGGTAACCGGAAATGGAAAATAAATGCTGGCTAGTCAACAATGTCCATGCACGAAGTAAAGTTTAAACAGTGTACAATGTGATACAATGTCTGCGACGTGGCTTATATTGTTTAAAGTACCTGTTGATAAAAAACAGGAATTTCTGAATTCAATCCCAGTGGGGCCTGTGTGTTTCATTTTAAGGACTTTTGCGGTGCATTCGAAGAGCCCCTTCTTCTGAATCAGAAGGTCCGCCTGTTCCAGAGGTGTGTAATAACAACTCTGATCAGGTTGATTAAATATCTCTACAAAATGATTCATTTCTCTTCCAAAGTTCATCACAAATGAACAATAATGTGAAATTATAAAACTCCTTTAGCACAGAAAATACATGTTTCTAGACATATAACAACTGTGTGGAAAATAATGGACATCAAACGATGTAAAGAGACACCATATTGAGAAGGAGATGAAAGACATCCTCGAGAGGGTTTTTTTAAAGCAGATTCTTCAAAGGAAGAAAGATTGTAAGAAATTTGAGTTTAAGAAGATAATCTGTGAGCTTGAAATATTTCAAGTTGAAAGGGGAAGGAGGAGAAGGGTGGCAGCAGTGGCTTTGTGGTTAGCACAGCTGCCTCACTGCACCAGGGACCCTGGCTCGATTCCAACCTAGGGCGACTGTCTGTGTAGAGTGTCCATGTGGATTTCTGCTGGGTGCTCCAGTTTCATCTCACAGTTTAAAGATGTGCAGATTAGATGGTTTGGTGATGCTAAATTGCCCAGTAGGGCCCAGGACTGTGTAGGCGAAATGGATTAGCCATGATAAATGTAGAGTTACTAGGATAGGGTGAGGGTCTGGGTGGGATGCTCTTCAAAAGGTTGGTGTAGACTCAATGGGCCAAATGGCCTCGGTCAGCACTGTGGGAATTCTATGATTCTAAGGTTTATGGTGTGTTGAAAAGAGTGGAGAATGCTTCTGCACCTCAGTCAAAGAAGTTGAGACTTCAAATAAATTTGTTAAGGTGGAAGAGAACACATGGGGAAATAAGGAGATGAGGACATGTACTGTTGGAAACACAAGGATGAAGATTTTAAAATTGAATGACTGGAAAACCTAAACACCAACATAGATCAACAAAAATGGGAGAATGAGAGTTACTGTTTCTGACTTAGTTTATAATCAGCATAAATTTGAATGAGCTGAAATATATGAAGGATGGAAGACCACATACAAAATCATTGTGATCATGAAAGATCATGACTTCAATAGTATGTGGGCTGAGATTGGATTGGAGAAAAGGTATGTAAGAGGGAGAAGTAAGGAGGTTTTGTGATGAGAGGAAGCGAGGGTCAGAACTCAACTGGGGAATGAGTAGGATGTT
The DNA here is from genome assembly GCF_004010195.1 of Chiloscyllium plagiosum. Taxonomy (NCBI): domain Eukaryota; kingdom Metazoa; phylum Chordata; class Chondrichthyes; order Orectolobiformes; family Hemiscylliidae; genus Chiloscyllium; species Chiloscyllium plagiosum. The sequence goes on from NC_057727.1 coordinate 49,919,999, forward strand.
GAGTTAATGAACAGACTTCTTTTCAGCTGATGTGACTGACCATTTGATGAGTTGAATCAGCAGTTGATGATGCCAAGCTTGTTGCAGGGAGTCAAAGGCTTAAATTTCAAAATGTTGACCAGAATCAAGCATAAAATGAAATATTACCCCATGTACTGTGAATGCACTCATTTTCCTTATCTAATAATATTCATCACACATTAGCTGAAATAAAAATTAAAGGGAGATAAAGATTATAAACCCAACACTGGATCCAAATCATTATTCATCGCTGGAAAGTAGAAACTGTGTCATTATTTATTCACTTTCTTTTTGTGCCCGAAATCTGCAAATGACAGACTCTTCTCAAGCACAAATGCTTTTTATTTTTACAATACCCCAAATAATTAATAAGATGCAGTATTTTCTCTTTTGTAACATAGCTGTTGGTCCAAATATTCAACAGAAGTGCTGTGAGACAAATTGTGCATTAATAAGGCTATATACAAATAACCAATATGATATATAGGAAATGCTGCCACACAAGAATGATGTTTGCTGTCTAGGAAATGATACCTTCTAGCTTAGAATCATGCAACTTTTGAAATGTGGTAGTTTTCCTGTGATAATTGTGTTAATTGTTGAAATGATTTTTCTTGCAATAATAAGACAAGTGCAAATCACCATGTTTCTTGGTATGCAACCTTATTTTTTATAGCAAAGAGCTTGATTATTCATATCTCTAGCAATATGAGTTGCAGCAGAATCATTTGAGGAAGATCTATCAAATGAAGTGCAAACCAGTCTAAAAGTTGAGATGACTTTGTCTTCATGGTGTGAGACAGCAAATGTAAAAGCACTACCAATTCCCAGAATATGAAACACGTTTGATAACCTGGTATAAAGGTAATTGACAGATACTGTTGATTTTATAATGTCCTGTCACACTTGAGTAACCCTTGTCTTCATTCCCTGACATTTCCATCTGTAAGCATCTTAACTATCAATAACTTTCAATGATAACAGATTGTTTGGACAGAATGTAGCAGCATAAACAGTCACTATAGGATGGCTGCATTCTGCATAATCTCCAGATGCTCACAGATAATTACTGAAGTGATCCATGTCCAGATTGTTCTGCTTGTATATAATCACCTTGCGGTGAATGTTATTGTTTAATAACTGACACCCTCTCAACCAAGACTTCTAAAACAGGTGCTGTCCATTGTCCCAAGACAGTTTACAATTAAAACCTGCAATAAACTTGCAAAAAATAGTTTGTCCAAAGGGAAATCTTTGTCCAAGGCACAGACTCCATGCATCTCGTAGGTTAACAGATGTACATTTTGCAGTGTCCTTTCCAGAAGAATCAAGCTCTCTTTGAATGGGTGCCACCATGTTTTTTTTTCTGTTGGCGACAGCTCAAATGTGAAATGACTGATGAGAGCATTGTGCTGCTGCAGACAACCAAACTGATTACAAGTGGGCAGCAAGAGAAAAAAAATCCATAAATTCAAAGCCTGTTAATTAGAACCAAGCAATTAACAATCACTGTAGGACTGAAGCCCTTAACAATCCCATATTTATTGATGCAGCCATGAGAACAGAGGGCAAAGCAGGGTCATTGAAGCAATAAGTGAGTGAGAGCTGTTTAAAAATAAAGCAACAAAAGTTTGTGAAACTGTGCAAGGGTTTGACGTTCCTGCATGTACCCTATTCTTTATTTATTTTCAATTTTTTATTTCCTTTTTCACAGATATTGACTCCTTTCCGTATCAGGTTTTTGTTCACACTAATTGGCCCCTCACAGATACTTGACTCAAATAGCCATTACTGACACTATGGTCTCCCAGAACAGTGTCAATATATTTTTTGGATTATGGAGGCACAATAACTAAAGTCAAGTCCTGCTACATCTGACATTTGGAAACATTTGTATTTCCAACAGGAATCATTAAATGTCAACCCTCAAAATGGAATGCTATCTTGATCTTGCCCTTTTAAACAAGGTAAAGTGAGATTCATTAATTATGTCGTACCACTGTCCCAGCAGAGATCACATAGGTTGGTATGAAATGGAAGATGAATCTTATTACTAAATACAGATGGAGTTTATTGATGATAATTTATTTTCCAAAAAGTAAGGAATATTTTCATTCCCACTCTGTGTGAAGCTACTGGACAACATTTGCTACAAAGTGTCAGAGGCATCCAATTAAAAAATAATGGGGTGGTTTCTGAGGGTCCACAGTCGATACCAGAAGACACACTGAGCAAAGTTGAAACTGCTCAGGTAGATACCCAAATGTGAAGGTGTTTGATGCACCTTCAAAAGATTAATTATCAGATTTAAAGTGGCCTAATGCTGGTTGGACCATCTGAATGAAGAGGACACCATTCCAGATGTTTAATTCTAGTTGTAAGTATGACCTCCTCATGGCAACATGACGAAGTCATTGGACTTCGGGTGAACAGCCAATACCCCCACACTGACCTGCCACTGGGAGGCAACCTCCATGCAGCCGATGAGCCCGAAAGCTGAAAAGGGGCCCACTCTCATGCGAACAAGATTCCAGTGGAGTTGTTACCTTTCCCACCCTGCTATCCACTATAAGGCAATAAATTGTTGAATATTGCTTCCCTCACTCAACCTAATGAGGAGTTGATGTACCCCCACTTTTTGACTCACCTCTGCAGGAGCAGGGAGATTCAGCCCTGAGTCCTGGTGAATTTTAACTGGTGCTCTAGGTTGTTCTTCATGACCACTGGAGCCACGAATTACTTTGTAAAATCAAAGTATGATTTGAAAAATGCATTCTTTTAACAGAGATTATTCAGTGAATGAGAATGTTTTGTTAACCATCTATCTCCCAATAAACATTACAAAGAGCGCAAGCTCATGCCATCTCAGTTGCAGGTCTATTACCAGAACATTAACATTACTGCAGTACAGAACTATAACCTGACTAAATAGCTAAAATATATTTTAAACCAAGTTATGTTACAATTTTTTTTTATCTGTTTCACTGGATATTTGGATATACCATTTACACTGTTCTCCATGTGACTCATGAAATAATCATCTTTTGCATGGAGAATATTATTTCTGAAAAAATCAATTCTAGTTTAAATAAGTTGAAAGTTATTCATAACTTCTAACTTTGAATTTTATAATTGATTAATAACAAAAGTAAAAGTTTTCAATGACAGGTTATACTGATCCACGGAAAGAGATAACTTACTTATTTACATTGTAAGGATGTTCACTACTGCAACAATGGGAAGTGGAATGTTCGACAACACATTAGTTTATAGCCAGGAAATGATGCAATATATGTAATAAAAAAACTTCTTATTGTTTGTCAAGTGCACAACCAAAGCTGCACATTCTGAGGAAACTCTTATCAGATGACAACAGGAGCTTGTGAGCCAGGCACTAGATAGGGATCATCACTTTTACCTTGGCCACTCCTAAAAACAGCCTTTAAAGATAGCCTCGCCCACACTCCTTGTCATCCTACCTATCCTTTTGACAGCTCTCAGCCCGCCAAGTCTCGACCTTTAAGCATTTCTCATCCATGAAATTAATTTCATTTTGTCTGTCACAAAGAAGTCATCATCACCACCTGTAAGCTCTTTTTCTGCTTTAAACTTAATCAAATACATCCTCAATTTATGCTAATTACTGGTACTGGAAAAGTTCCTTGAGGCTTGTTGTCAATTTTCAATCTTCCATTCCAATGACCAATTTCTCTTCTCTTTCCTTACGATCACTTTTGACCTGCTGTCATAAACTCAATGCTGACCTCAACAAGATCTAATGTTTGATTGTAAGATCCTACGTGTAGATCTAATAGAAACTGCAAGCTGACAGTTGGCCCATTATTTTGAAATGACTGATGTTGTTTGATATCCATTCAACTGATGGATGTAACATACTTGAACATTAAAATTAGATCAAGCAGGTTTCATTTTATTCTCACCTTCATAGAGATTGCGCAATGATTCTGCTCCCAAACAAATTTACATCATTCTTTAATTTTTTTTCCTCAGATGTGGGCATTACTTGTCCAGGCATTTATTGTCATTCGTAATGTCCCAGAGACCAGAAGATTTGCGATATTCCAACCCATTTGGACTATTCTAGAACCTGAGGAATTATGGAAGAGTTAACCACATTCATGAGGGATGTGGATGTCTCTGAAAAGACCAGCATTTTGTTTATTCCTAATTGCCTTTGGCAGCAGTTAAAAGTCAACTACTTTTCAATTGGCCTGGAGTTAGATGCAGCCAGATAATTTAAGGATAGCAGATATCCTTCCATGAAGGGAACAAAATGAGTTTTTATGACAATTGACCTTGGTTGTACAGGTCACTATTAGAGTAGTATTTTATTCCACATTTTTTTTTACTCATTCAAGTTACAAAATTGGCTTTGGTGAGATGTGAACACAAATCCTCAGCCACACAGTGCAGGCTGAACATTCTAGATTCCTGGTCCAGTGATATTACCATGATGCAACCAGTGTCTATTGATGCTAGCTTTGACACATTAGCTCTCCTTGACTATCATTTTCCAGTTCTGCTTCTTATCCAGGAGAATTCCCACAAGATTTCACGACCATGATCTAAATGATGTTTGAGGGCAATAGTAAGGGAACGCTGTCATGACAGAGGTAGAGGCTTTCAGCTACTCTACCATCATCCACTGTCTGATTTTCCACACTGTTTGCCAGAACTCAGTAATGAGTGAGCAGCATGAACATCCAGTAAAACATTTGCTATTTTCCAAACCATTGGGTATATTCCAGAATCTGATGAGTGATAGAAGATCACAACCAATACAGCCACTAACTCTGCAAATACATCTTATTGATCTCTAGGATGTCAGCCAAGAAATCCAAGGATTTGTCAGCACTTAGTTTTTCAAATTTCTCCAGCTCTTTTTCTTTATTAATATAAATTATATTAGTTTTGCACTTTCATCAGATCTGGAATAATTTCTGATTGGGAATATCATTATGATCACTTTAAGAAAAACTTAGATAAAAGTTTTAATATACAAATGCTAGATATTGAATATTATAATTATCCACACTTCACAGGCTGAACAAATTTACAGGAGAAGTATCACTGGATAACTGTAGGGTTAAACCATTTGAATGAATAGCATAGATACTCCAAAATATGTCCATTTATTAAAGCATTTTTAAAATTGTATCGGCCATTCTGCTATAACGTGTGTTTCATCAATGCAAATTGGCTATAATGCGATTGACAAATAGGGACGTTGTTTCTAAAGTGCAAATTTTTAAAATGTGTGTTGGCTATAACGCAATTGCATCATCATGTGCTATTTTATTGTGTGATTTGTATATCGTGCAGGGTCACACAAGAATACAATCATTGCATCATGTACTGTCATCACAAAAAGTGTTTGATAATCTATTTAAGACTGCAAAGTAAAAATAATCAAAAAGTTGGGATTTGTAACTGAGAAATATGAAAATATCACATTTTTGGGTCATAAAATGAGCAAGTGGAAATGTTTGCTAACTTTTTCATGAAGGCATAATTAACCAAGTCTCAGTGAGAGCATGATGCTCAATTCTGGATACTAGGCTTTAAGGAGGATGGTATCACCTTAAAAAAAGGTGCAGAAGATTTATTACTAGAATGGTATGAAGACTTCAATCATATGGAGAGAAGAGAGAAGCAAGGGCTATTTGTTTTACAACAGAGACTTAAAAATGAGATTTGATAATAGTAATTGAAATAATAAAGGATTTTGATAAACAAAGGAAAAGTGCTCCCACGAGCAGAAGAGTTAGTCACCAGAGGACATCAATGAAAATTACCTGTCAGTAAAAACCTTTGCTTATATCAAAACTTCCTTTTTACAAAGTAAAAGTTTTCATAATCTGCAATGTACTTCGCCAAAGGGTGGTGCAAATAGAATCAGAAGTAATTGTCAAGAGTTTAAATATTGAAGGAGAAACAATAATAGATCTGTAGGGAAGGAACTGAAGTTTACCTGTTTGAATAGATGTATTAAGTGAGCTACCACTACCATAAATGGGCTGACTAACCTCTTCAGTGCTATACCTATATGATTTAATGATGAAATGATAGGGTTCTTGAGTAGATTCCTGCATTCATCCATATCCAACATCTATACGTGCTGTGCAAAATCATACCTTTTTTCTGGTCCAATCCACATTTGCAAGTTTGCAAATAAAAACGTTTATGGGTTATAACTGCAGCAGGAGTGGTGGTGGGAGGGGGAAAGGATGTTGGTGGACGGAGGGGTTTGGTGCAGTAAAGAAACAAATACTTTGAGAGTGGGTGCAGAAGCTGGGATGACTTTCAAAGGGTAAAAGATTGATGTTTGATAGTTGCTGTAAGTTGGATAGAAATGAGGTTAATTTGAGGGGATGGAGCTGCATCCAGAAGAAACAAGTATTTAATGGTGGGCTGAGGAAAGAGTGCCAGAATTACCTAATGATAGATGAAGTGAACTTACTGAGAGCTATGAGAAAACTGGAAAGACAAAACAACCTAAATGTCTGGATGCATAATGTAGCTGAAGACCTGAGAATAATTGTTGAGGTAAGCTTTCTTCTTCAGATGACCGGTTGGATCTCTGAACAGAAATTTATATTTTATGTTCATCATTTCAAAAAGAAAGGAAAAGAATTAAGTTATTTCAGAGGAGTTTATGATGTCGCTGCTATTATTTAAAAAAAACAACTGTAGAATAATTTAACTGCAAACTGAAGAAAGTGATACTTGAAAGGAGAGTGCACATTTGAAAATTGGCTATTAAGTCCTGTTGGAAATACTTGACATTCAGTAAGATTACACAAAACATCTTAATTTCAGATCAAGCATCTCAAATTATTTTGAGTTTTTTCAGGTTTTGTTGAATAGAAAATAAATCTTGTTTTCTACATTTACATGCATTTTGTTCTCATCTTTCATGTCCCTTGTTTTATCTCTTCCAATATAAACAGATATGTTTTAGGTTTACCAACATTTTGAGGTAAAATTCTGAACAGTGCTATGCTTTCAATGTAATATACCTACTCAAAATGAGTTATCTTAAAGGTTGTTTCTGAGTTACCAGCCTTTCTGAGGCAGTTGGTTAGTTATGTTAGGTTTTTCTTGTTCTTACAATGTTTCCACAGTGATCCAATACATCTATTTATGAATCAGTATTCACCACATTTCAAAGATACTTTGCAAATGCTTTCTTTGAGAAACAACGCACTATCCATTTCAAAATACACTGACAAGAATGGTGAGATGCATGGACTCTGAGCACACTCTCCAGAATCAGTTCCTTCAGTGCTTTGGTTCTGTTGTGCTGATGGAAAGAATGGGTACAGGATCCCATACAGAGTGGTGAAAAAAAAGCTGATGTGACAGGACTGCTCTGTGTTAAGCACTTAACAGGACATTTTTCCCACATGGAAGATATGAACTATTAGTGCTGAGACCAACATCTTATAAACAAGTTATAATTATGGTAATTGTTCAATTCATTGAATACCAAATTCTCATATTCTTCCAGCAGATTGATATCAGCAGCAGTGTGAAAACTTCCTTTGAATACTCAGCGATTTTAATACATTTCTACAACAGCTTCATGACAATTTTGAATCAGTGTAACAATTAAGGATTGCACTATTGGATAAGGAAACATTCAACAATGCATAAATTCAGTGTGCTGAACTATACTGCCCAACTTCTCTCTCTTCTGGCTGTTTACAAACACATTTAAGAAGAATCTAATTGAATACAAAATACTGGTGGGAATGTTGGGAAATTATATTCATCTAGATGTATAATCTTTTATGTTGCCACATGCAAACATTTTCATGTGATTGTAGCAGCCCTGAATGATTGGCTGTATTCTTAGTGATAGCCTCTGGACGCTCAACTTGGCCAACTTGAAAATAACTTCTGAAAATCACATCGGAATTACTGAGACTAATCTGGTGTTAACTTCATTAGAAATAAAACAAATACTCAAAATATGTAAATAATTCTTCTGCTATATTATCATTAATATAAAAAATGCAGCTTCAAATACAGTTTTGATCAAAAAAATTGTGTTAAAACAACTCAAGAACATCAACACCTCCACCTTGCTATTCTAATGGTAAATTTGTGGTTAGACATATTCCATAAATCAACTCATCTAACTCACATGCACACCTTTTATACTCAGTCTTAAAATTTAACACTCTGATGGAAAAGACAAAAAGCAATATTTTAATACAATTCATACAAAAATCCTTCCTGTGAAAAATGGCCAGCAAAATCCATCATGTTATGATCATAAGTGAAATGCAGCATAACAGTTGGTGTCAATATATTACAACAACGAAGAATCATTATGATGAATATTCTAAGGAATTTTACACATAACCCGTAACTTACAGCAAAATAAAGCAAAAGATAATCTCGATTCCAGCACAGGCAACATCAGACATTTCATTCAAACTTCACCACTGCACAGTTAGTGCATTTCTTTTACAGAAATGTATCCGCTCCTTCAGACATTTGCTGACCTTCGAATTGCCTAGTGGCGTATTTATGTATGTGTCTCTTCTCATCATGAAAGGACTGGTCAACTGACAATGACTAGTTGAGTCAGTAACCTTGATGGCATCAAGTGACAGACTTATAGCTGACTTTGCTACTTGGCTAATTTGTAGATGCATCATTTTCAATTTCTAGAATAGGAATGAGTGGAAGACTAGGATTTTAGTTGAATTTTGATTCTACCTAATGGAAAATGTTGACTGTGCAGAACCTGCAGATTACAAAATGTTTCATGCAACTAAGACTGGTTAATAGTAACTTTTACACTTAAAGAGTAGTGAACATCTCATCTTTGTACTGGTTCAACTCTCTAAAACTCACTTCAAAACTGCATTTTGGGAACACACTGTTTGAGACAAAAGCTTACCATTGATTTCTCAAAGATAAAGAAGAATATGCCTGCCTTTGAGTAAGGGAAACTTGCAATGAATTAATCAAGAACCTCCGAGTACTTAGAATAAGCAGGTTAGATTTATTTCTTGCCCGGAACCAACCCAGTATTCAAAACTACCGAGACATTGTAAATCAGATCTGTCTGACAGTAATTCCAACCAAAAGAATACTTGTGTAACTGAGCTCTAGTTTCTTCATATAATCTGGCAATTGTAGTAAAATGTTCAGTTACATCTAACCCATTGAGTCTATTATAGTAAACGTTTATAGAGCATTTGTCATTATCCGCATTGATAAAGTTCTTGCTGCAATACAATTATCAGCCCATTCATTTGATGACCCATACTATATTTACTTTAGATAAAAAACAAATCATGTATCACAAAACATTATTTGACATTTCACCTTGTTAAACTCAGTCACAGTTTATTCCTGTTGTGTATATGCATACTTAAGTATGTTTATGTTTATACATACTCATTTTGAGTGTATACTCAACATATGCATTCTGATATATATGTATATGCTGAGTATTTACTCAAGATAAGTATGTATACACATAAGAATACTTAAGAATGTGCATACACTACAAGAATAAACTGTGACTGAGTTTCACAAGGAGAAATGTCGAATATATATAATTATGTAAATTTACTTATCGAGAAAATTAAATTTAATTTTTGACACCTGCACCTCCCTATGAAATCACTATTCACTTTATCTGCACATATAGCAGAGTCAACTTGGCTATAATGAAGAAGCATAACTTGCACATTTTTCCCTTCATTAGTTAATGATAACTTTCTAACATGTAAATATCAAAAAAAAACATGTTTTGGAATTTTGTGTGCAATTCTGGTCTCCCTCCTATCGGAAGGATGTTGTGAAACTTGAAAGGGTTCAGAAAAGATTTACAAGGATGTTGCCAGGGTTGGAGGTTTGAGGGAGAGGCTGAATAGGCTGAGGCTGTTTTCCCTGGAATGTTGTGACTGAGGTAGTGACCTAAAAGAGGTTTATAAAATTATGAGGAGCATCGATAGGATAAATAGACAGGGTGTTTTCCTTGGGTTTGGGGAGTCCAGAACTAGCGCTTGTATTTTTTAAAATGAAATCACATAACTCTTGATGTTTCTCCTATGCAGTACAGAGTCATTGAGCTGTACAGCATGGAAACAGACCCGTCAGTCCAACCTGTCCATGCCGACGACATATCCTAAACTAATCTAGTCCATTTACCAGCACTTGGCTCATATCCCTTCCTATTCATGTACCATCCAGATTTCTTTCAAATGTTGCAATTGTACCAGCCTCCACCACTTCATTTTGCAGGTCATTCCATAAACACACCACCCTCTGTGTGAAAAGGTTGCCCGTTCAGATGCCTTTTAAATTTTCCCTCTCTCACCCTATATCTATGCCCTCCAGTTGTGCACTCCCTCAACCCAGGGAAAATAACTTGTCTATTTACCCTATCAATGCCCCTCATGATTTTATGAACCTTCCTATAAGGTCACTCCCTCAGCCTCCAATGCTCCAGGGAAAACAGCCCCAACCGCTTCAGTCTCTCCTGATAGCTCAAACTCTCCAAACTTGGCAACATCCTTGTAAATCTTTTCTGAACCATTTCATGTTTCACAACATCCTTCTAATAGGAGGGAGACAGAAGGGCACACAATATTCCAAACAAGATTTTATACAATGTTCTTTTGCGTAATTCTGTTTCCTGTTTTGAACAACTCATGCAAAACTTGGAATTCCAGCATTTGACATCATTAAATATATCTTCTGCTTAACTATACATGCAAACAAAACACACACATTTGTAATTTACCGTTGCTTCAAGAAGGTTCATTTATAAAAATTGAACACAAATATTTGATGCCCGAGTAAACAAAGATCTAATTTTGTTTTAATCCTGCAAATTTGGTGATACAATCATTTATTTTCAGCCAAATGTATCCTCAGTTTCAGCTGAAACAAAAAGATCATAGAAATTCAAAGTGACATTTTAATGTTAGGCTTTTGCATTATCGCCACACAGGAACTGAAGTAGACCATCCAGTTCCTCAAGTCTGCTCTGTTATTCAATTAATTATGATCTGTATCTCAGTTCCATTTACGTATCTTCCCTCTAGATAAATTGATACTTTTACCAAACAAAATTTATTCATCTCAGTTTCTACAATTCCATTCACCCATCATTCAGATCTATTTGGCAGAAAAAGCTACTTTTTAGGACCTGGTAATGTTTTCTGCCCTTGCAAATAGTGTCAAGTATGACTAATTTAACACATTATTACTGACTTTAATCTGCTTATTCTAGAAGTTAGATTCACTTTCAAATAAAAGCTTGTGCAATAGAGAAACATGAAGGATGTTGGAGGAAAAGGAGATTTGACAGAATGCTGCCTGGACTGGAGGGCATGTCTCAAGAAGAAAGGTTAAGGGAGCCAGGGCTTTTCTACCTGGAGTGAAGAAGGATGAGAGGTGACTTGATAGAGGTATACAAGATGATGAGAGGCATAAACTGGATAGCTGGAGTATAAATGTTTATCATTAGGGGGCATAATTTTAAGGTGATTAGAGGAGGTTTAAGGGAGATGACAGAGGTAGGTTCTTTACGCAGAGAGTGATGGGTGCATGGAATGCACTGCCACTTTTGGTAGTAGACTCAGATACACTAGGGACATTGAAGCCACTCTTGGATAGACACATAAAAGATTGTACAATGCAGGGTGTGTAGTTTAGTCTGATCTTAGAGTAGGATTAAAGACTTGGCACAACATCGAGGGCCAAAGGGCCTGGACTGTGCTGAACTGTTTGATGTGCTATATGTACTATGAATCAAACAGATATTGTGATTCTTACATGGCCATTTAACACTTTAGTGAGCCAAAGACAAACTGTGTACTGTTAAGGTTGATTGTGCTATGGTAGTAGAAGAAGGAGCTATTCAAGTGGGAGAAGAAATAAGAGCATAAGTGAGGGAATTTACAAAAACATACAATATGACAGAGACTTTTTTTTGTAAGCTACAAAATTGGCCAACAAAAGGTGACCAAACAAAGAGAAAATAATTTTTAAGTGTAAACTAGCAAGTAAATAAAGTATAGCAAGAATGTCTTTAAAATATAAAATAGAGAGGCTACAGTGAACATAGGCCTCTTAGAGGATGAGGCTGGGGAAATAATAATGGGCAAAGGAGTTAATAAATTACTTGTCAACAATCTTCACAGTAGAAGACACCAGTAGCATTTCAAATATACAAAGTAATTAAACGCCCAAAGCAAGGGAGGGAGGAAGGGATAAAATAGTTCCCACTCAAGAAGGCCTTCAGGGACCTAATGGGGCTCAGCGCCACTATAGCCCTGAGATCTGATGGCATCATAGGATATTCAAGGAAGTAGCTACAGAGATAGTAGATGAACTTTCATAACCTTCCAAGAAACATTAGATTCTGGAAATGTACAGATGATTGGGAAACTTCAATGTAACACCTGCATTCAAAAGGAGAGAAGAGATAACTGTAAGCCAGCTAGCTTAACACCTGTCATTCGGAAAATATTATAAATAAAATGTATTATAAAGGGTGCAATAGCAAAATATTTAGGAATTCCTAACCTAACCAAACAGAGTTAGAAAGGGCAAATTCATCAGCCGATCTGACAAGATAACTAGCAGGATAGATAAAGAGGAATAAATAGATGTAGTATCTTTAGATTCCAAAAGACATTTGATAAGGTACTGCACATATGACTGCTTACTAAGATACAAAACCACAGTGCTGGGGATAGTATATTTGCATAGATGGAGGATTTATTAAATAGAAGGCAGAGAATTGGGAAAGAGGGACATTTTCAGGATGACAATCTCTAATGTGGCAATTTCAGGAGTTCCAATGGGATCAGTGCTACAATCACACTTACTTAAAATATATTTTAATTACTTGGATGATGGCACTGTACTTTTGTCAGGCTTGCAGATGATACAAAAATAGGTGAGAAGGTTAGTAGCAAGGACGACACAAAGTTTCTGCACAGGGATATGCACAGGCTAAGTGAGTCGGCAAAAACTTGGCAGATGGAATATAATTTGAGAAAATGTAAGAAAATGTATTATTTGAATGGAGGAAAACTGCAGCAAGAAAGAATTGGGGGCCTTGTACATAAGTGACAGAAAGCAAGCATATAAGGTCAGCACGTCAGAGGGAAGGCAAATTGAAAATTGCACTTCATTTACTTCAAAACAGAATGTTGTCTGAAAATAGTGATGTCTTGCTAAAATCAGACAAAACATTAGTCAAATGACACCTGGAATACTGTGCACAGTTCTGGTCTAAATATCAAAGGAAAGATATACTGACACCCAGAGAAGATTCTTTACATTGATCCTATGCATGGAGGAACTTTATTTTTGTGAGGACAGAATGAGTAGGTTGCACTTGTACTCATCGAAGTTGACAACAATGAGATACAACGTTCATAAATTATACAGATTCATTGGCATCTTGATAGTGTAAATGCTGAGATATTGTTTCTCTTTGTGTGAGAGATTATGACTAGAAAATCATCACCTCAGAATAACAGGTCACCCACTTAAAGCAAAGATAAAAGGAAATTATTTTCTCTCCAGAGGAGTCTGTGGCATTCTTTGCTGTAAATTTTGGATTATTTGGTAAATTCAAGGCTGAGATAGACAGATTTTTAATCAATAAGGTAATCAAGGGTAATAAAGGAAAGGCACTAAAGTGGAATTAAAGTTTATCAGATCAGTCATGACCTAATTGAATAATGCCACAGGCTGGAAGAGTAGAATAGCTTATTTTTGCTCCTATGACTGACCATCTCTACAATATGAATCAAACACATAGTGATGAATTCTACCGTTCTTCAATTTAATTTCAGTCCCCCTTTCAATGTAAGATTTATAAAGAAGTTACTTCTCTGATCTAAACACTTTCTCCTGGTAATTATCTAAGAATAGTAAATTCATTCCAAACCAGTGTTAGCTTTGTTCGTGCCTAATTTTAGTAATTGGATGCTAAACGTGTAGGAGATTAAAAAAAAGGCGAAATATTCTGACAGAGTTACTAGACTCGAAACTTTAAATCTGTTTATCTCTCCACACATGCTGCCAGACCTGTGGGTTTTTTCAATGCTTTCTGTCTTTGAGGCAAAATGGTGTGTGAAATCTGATTACTTAATTGATTGATTGGATGAATGAATGATTTATTGTCACATATATCTTGAAGATATAGTGAAAAAAGTGTTTTGCTGTCATAATCTGGCGCCATTTTGAATTAAAATAAAGAAAGAAATAAATTACTTAAGTATAAGTTCAACTTCTGTTCAAATTGGAGTCTCACACAGCTTCATGGCTTCTACAAGATTTCTGCAATGAGTCCCACTCTGGGAACAGCAGCAACAATGCCGATCCCCACACCTTCATGTGAACACCACCAAGAATCCAGGCTCTAAGCCTATCGTCACAGCAGCTCCCACTCTGGGCAGTGCCACCACCAAGAATTCAGGCTCTGGGCTAGTGCTGCCACAAGGCCCTGCTCCAGGCTTATTGTCTGCAGGAGTCCCTACTCTGGGTACTGTTGCTGCCAGGAGTCTAGCCTCCCTGTCTATTGTTGCCAGAGGTTCAGGCTCTGGGCCTATCACCATCAAATGACTAGACTCTAAACAATATCACCACTGCCCAGAGTCCCAAACCACAGTGCCAACACTGTGCCTACTGCCCTGCTGACACTGGTTTGACCTCAAAGATGAAGAAGAAATGACAAAGAAAAGGAAAAAAGACAAAAGGTATGTCGAGAAAATGATGCCACTGGCCTGAAGCAGTTGGGGTCCGACAAGCTCTAGCACGATCTACTGAGCTGACACCATCTTGTACTCAGACGTATATAAAGCAGAGTCTAAGCTGCCTAAGCTGTATGATGTAGCACTAGTGTCCCTATTTTGAATTAAGAGACCTAGCTCAAATTCCACCTGCTCTGGAAGAGTATCATAACATGCCTGAATAGGTTGATTAAAAATCTCTATGAAGAAGAGTCAGCCAGAAAGTGTTGAGTTTTCATGCTTGTTTCTTGGTTATTTCTGGATTTCTTTGTTCTACATTTGTTTGAAATAAAACCCAAACTAGAACATGAATGCCTGGTGTTTATCGAAAAGCATTGAACTTCTAGCATACAACAGGCTTTGTGAACAAATCCTAACAAATTAGGCCATGCTTGCCATTTCATATTTTAACAGCCTGTTAGCCAATGTAATGTTGACCAAATAAAAAACTAATCTAGCCTTTAAAAATGGAAACTGTAGATCAGGCACTCCAATGAACTTCTGCCATTGGGATTTTTGAGTTGGACAAAGTAAGCGTTCTTGGCTGTAAACAATTTTGGAATTTTAATACACAAGGCAAAAGTTAAACTATAATCTAAATTTGCAAGTCACATATCGATGTAATGCAAAGTGTTTTTACGTATGTTGCTTGGGTGTTTATAGCTTTTTTTGAATTGGTTATGATTAATTTAAACACACAAACTGTGAGATTTTGACTTCCTATTATAGAGGATGAAAGGAACAGCTGCAAAATACATTGGAACATTTCAACAGTTTACTGCTGAGCTGAAGTGCTCCTGAGACAAGCACTGTTCAGTTGATTAAAGTCCTGAGAGCCTTTAGCAGAGAGGTTGGATGCTCTTCAAGAGCCATTTCAACGGCAAAAATGAACATTTCATGGAACAAGTACAACAAAATCTATGTTGCAAACAACCCTGTCAAAACACAATGTTCCTTCAGCCTTAACATAACCCTAGGTGAATGAGTAAAACAATCTGTTCCTTGGTTATTTTAGTCTCCTCCACCCAAAACTGAGGCATCTCTCTGATTGTTCATTAAAAGATCTTAGATTGCAAAAGATGAATTGTAGAATACATTTTGTTATCAATTCTGCTCCCCTTTCTTTTGGAAAGAAAGATAAATAAATTTCAGCTACTTCTTGGTTTTCATCAGTTTTAATATCTATCTCTGGTAGGAGGTCAGAAACACATCTCTTCCATCTATGTTGAAACAAAGCTCGGTCTATAATTGAACTTTGCCCTGAAATAAATTATTTATGAAGAACAATGCAAAATGCATCTAACTGGAATAAAACATTAATCCGTTTTTTTTTGGGGGGGCGGTCTGTGCCCTGAATAGTGCTTCACTTGTAACATTCATGAAGCAAGTAACAGTCTCAATGTGTTTTGTTGTGGTGGAGCAGAATAATCAAATTTCAGTCAAGGTTTTGAGAAGCAGGAAACAATGAGTGCATGTTAAGCTGTTACACTGATTCTTCTACTCACAAAAAGTTATATTAACTTTTAACTGAAAAGGTGGTAAAAAGAATAATAATTCCCAGCTTTAAAACTCAATGCAATTCATGTCCATATTGCAAGTGGTTACTGACCTAGAGTACTCATTAAAAAAAACATATTGACTTTAGTTTGAGCAACATTTGATACTGGAAAAGATATTTGTAAAACTACTTCAAATAATTGTTCAGTCTGCCACAGTGGCCCAGAGGTTCCTTGTTGTTGATTGCCAATTTATCATCAGATATATTGTATACACTGGTATATTATACCTAAACAAATGAATCTATAGAATAATGCATAACCACATTTATCAATGAGACATAATAATATGCCATCAATACAGGTTCTGAGCTGAAGGCTACGGTCTGTTGTAAAATGATACTGTGGTTTGTTTCTCACATAGTCTGGTGGTTACATAGCACAGCTTGCAACTTGGCCAATTCTGCAGTCGATTTGCATTAGTGACAAATTTTCATTAATCATAACTTACACAGGTAAACGTTACCAAGTAAACAAATAAAGTAGTGAGCAGGAAGAAAAGCACTCACCCTCAGCCTCCTGTTTCTGTTCGGAGCTGCAATGCAGGGTATTCACATCAGGCTAACACAATTGCCCAGTGAGACTTCTCCTGTGAATTCCTGCTGTAGCTGTTAATCGAAAAGTAGCTATTTTTAATACTGCCTGGAGGGACTGAGGAAAGCTCTTACTGGGCATCTAGGTGGACAGGATTCACTTTGTCACACTGAACAAACCCGACAAATTCCTACAGGGCAGAAATATCAACAGAATTTACTTTACCCACAGCTGGCATTCAGATTGGTCTGCTTTTGTTCAGTAAGTTTTGAAACTTTGAGTCCAAATGAGTGGATTGAACACTGCATGGAAGAAAATCACTCACCAGAGGGAGAAGAGAAACAAGTCAGGTCTGTTATGTCACATCTTCAATTTTTGATCAGAGTAGCAGCATTGCTGGTTACCATGGAGAAAACCATTGGTTTCTAAGCAGTTCCCTTGCCATGCAATGTATTAATAGGATCACATGTAAAGGAAGCAGAATCCAACTGTTATGGTAGTTGTATTGTCAGTGAATACCCCTGATAAGGTTATGATAATGTTGGCTGTTGTTCATTTCTAATCATTTACATGGCAAACACAACAGCTGCAATTACATTCAAGACAAGAAGTAAAATGCACTCATAATTCTAATTATGCTGTTGTATAGATTTTCTATAATGGAGAGCAATGTTAGGCTATTTGCTTTTATTCAGTTGTGTTAATGTCACTTCCATGATTCAGCATTCAGAATATGGTTCTCAGTTAGTATTACTGAATGTAAATTGAAGTTATCCAGATAAAATCAAATAAAAGAGAAATGGAACAATTATTTTCAATGCCAAAGCTACTTAAGCATGAAGCAAATTGCAATTATTCTCAGTGTTCCCAGAAACTGCTAGCTTGAAGCAAGGAAACTGAAGATAAACTTTGAAATAGATAAGAGTTGAAAGCATTGATGCTATGTGAGCAGTCAATCTGAGATGAGAAGTAATGATTGAATAAAGTAGCCCAGGATCACTTTTGAAATCCATGTTCAGAAGCAAGGTTATTCAACACAAATGTTTTTTCAACATTTGTACCAAACTTCTGCAAACGTGCCAGATATCTTCTTATTTTAGAAATTGACTTGTGTGCATATACCCTATTTTATTGTGGACAGCAATTTCAACATAAATCCCATCATGGATAGCATGGTGGCTCAGTGGTTAGCACTGCTGCCTCTCAATGCTGGAGTCTGGGTTTGTTTCCAGCTTTGGGTAATTGTTTGTGTGGAGTTTGCACATTCTCCCTGTATCTGAGTGGATTTCCTTCGGGTGCTCGGATTTCCTCTCACAGTCCAAAGATATGAACATTAGGTAGATTGGCAATTAGAAATGCAGAGTTATAGGGATAGGGTGGGGTGGGTCTGAGTGGAATGTTCTTTGGACGGTCAGTGTGGACTGAATGGGTTGAATGGCCTGCTTCCATACTGCAGGGATTCTATGATTTGTCTGATGTACATAACAGAGAAATATGCACTTGGGATCTAACCATCACAGGCTAAAATAGTCTCTATTTATTTGTTCAATTATTTATACTTGAATTAAATATACCACAATGGTAATTTAACATATATGCAGATGACAATGTTCATCTATTATTTTTCCTTTGATCTCTTTTTACTTCATTGAAAATGGGGGAGAAGATGGCTTTCTGGTATTATCGCTTGTTATTAATTTATATTCAGAAACTCAGCTGATATTCTAGGGACATAAGTTCGAATCTCACCACAGCAGATGGTGGAATGTGAATTAAATTAAAGAAATCTGGAATTAAGAATGTGCTAATGGACATGAAACCATTGTCAATTGTTTGGAAGAAAGAAACGTCATATTCACGAATGTGCTTCAGGGAAGGAAATCTGCGATCCTCACTGGGTCGAGCCTACATGCGTCTTCAGACCCAGAGCAATATGATTGGCACTCAGCTGCTGTTTGAAATGGCCTAGCAAACCATTCAGTTGTACCAATTGTGACAAAGTCTCAAAGAAATTAAATCAGACAGAACACCTGGAATCAACCGAGGCACTGGAAAAGACAACAGCAGAAACAGCATTGTCGACTCTGAAAATTCCTCCTTGCCAACCTCTGGAAGCTTGTACCAAATTTGGGAGAGCTATTTCACAGATTAGTCAAGCAACAGCCTGACATGGTCATGCGCATGGAATCAGACTTTACAGATAATGTCCCAGACACCACCATCACTATCCCTGGATATGTTTTGTCCCACTGGCAGGACAGATCCAGCAGAGGTGGAGGCAGTATAGCAAACGGTCAGGTGGGAGTTGCCTGAGGAGTCCTCAAAATAGACTCCAGGCCCCATGAAGTCTTACGGTTTCAGGTTAAACATGGTCAAGGAAACCTCCAGCTGATTACAATGTACCATCCTCCCTCAGCTAATGATTGATACTACTCCTCCATGTTGAGCAACACTTGGAGAAAGAATTGAGGATGGCAAGAGCACAAAATGTACTCAGGTTATGGAATTTCTATGTCAGTCACCAAGAGTGGCTCATCTGTAGTATGATTGATTGAACTGGTCGAGTCCTGAAGGACATAGCTGCTAGACAGACTGGGTCTGCAGCAGATGGTGAGCGAACCAACATGAGGGATAAATATACTTGACCTCACACTTACTGATCTGCTGGCTTTTGACACATCAGTCCATGACAGAATTGGTAAGAGGGATCACCACACAGTCCTTGTGGGGATGAAGTCCTATCTTCACCAATCTCCATCGTGTTGTGTGGCAAAAACACTGTGCTAAATCAAACAGACTCCGAACAGATATAGCAACTCAAGACTGGGCAGCCATGAGGCATTGTGGACCAGCAACAGCAGCAGAACTGTACTCAGCACAATCTGCAACCTCATGGCCTGGCATATCCACCACTCAACCATTACCATCAAGCCAGGGTATCAGCCGTCATGCCACGAGCAGTACCAGCTATACCTGAAGATGAGGTGTAAACCTGGTGAAACAACCAAGCTGGACTACTGGCATGGCAAACAGCACAAGCAGCAAGTGATAGATGGAGCTAAGCGATCCCACAACCAATAAATAAGATCTAAGCCCTGTAGTCATGGAACATTCAGTTCTGAATGGTGGTTGACAATGAAACAGATCGCTGCAGGAGGATGCTCCACTCATACCCCTATCCTCAATGATGAAAGAGCCCAGCACATCAGTGCAAAAGATAAGGCTGATGCATTTGCAACAATCTTTAGCCAGAAGTGCCGAGTGGATGATCTAATTTGGCCTCCTCCAGTACTCCCCATTCTTATAGATGTCAGTCTTCAGCCAATTCAATTCACTCTACATAAAATTAAGAAACCGTTGGAGGCACTGGATACTGCAAACATTCAAGAAATAGTACTGAAGACTTGTGCACCAGCACTTGCCATTCTCCTAGACAAGCTGTTCCAGTACAGTTGTAACACTGGCATCTACCCGACAATATGGAAAATTGCCCAGGTATATCTGGACATAAAAAGCAGGACAAATCCAATCCGGCCAATTACTGCCCCATCAGCCTACTTTCAATCATCAGTAAACTGATGGGAGGTTTCATCAATAGTGCTAGCAAACCTGATCAGCAATAACGTGATCAGTAATACCTCGTTTAGGTTCTGCCAGGACCAATCAGCTTCTGACCTTATTACAGCCTTGGTTCAACATGGACAAAAAAACTGAATTCCCGAGGTGAGGTGCACGTAACTGCCCTTGGCACAAGGCTGCATTTGACCAAGTGTGGCATCAAGAAGCCAGAAGCAAAACCGGAATCGATGGGTATCAGGGAAAAAACTCCCTGGTGGTTGGAGTCATATCTAGTACATAGGAAGATGGTCGTGGTTGTTGGAGGTCAGGCATCTCAGGTCCAGCGCATCTCTGCAGGAATTCCTCAAGGTACTGTCCTAGGACCAAGCGTCTCACCTGCTTCACCAAGCATCTCCACTCCATTCTAAGGTCTGATGTGGGGATGTTCACTTACGATTGCAATGCTCAACACTGTTCATTACTTCTCAGATACTGAAGCAGTCCATGTCCAAATGCAACTAGATCTGGACAATATCCAGGCTTGGGCTGATGAAGTGGCAAGTAACATTCATGTCAAACAAATACCAGGCTATGACCCTCAGTAATAAGAGAAAATCTAACCACTGTCCCTTGGCATTTGATGGTGTTACAATCACTGAATCTCCCACTGTCAACATCTGAGGGATTACCATTGATCAGAACATCAACTGGACTCACCATATAAACACAGTGGCTACAAAAGCAGGTCTGAAGTAAGGAATACTGCAGTGAGTAACTGACCTCCCAAAAGCCTGTCTATCATCATCAAGCCACAAGTCAATGGTCCCTACTTGCCTGGATGGGTGCAGTTCCAATAACAGTCCATAAGCTTGACACTATCCAGGACAAAGCAGTCCACTTGATTGGCACCACATCCACAAGCATCCAGTCCCTCCATCATCAATGCTCAGTAGCAGCGGTGTGTACTATCTACAAGATGCACTTCAGAAATTCACCCAAGATTCTCAGATGGCATCTTCCTAACCCATGACCACTTCCATCTAAAAGGATAAGGGCAGCAGGTACTTGGGAACACCATCACCTGCAAGTTCCCTCCAAACAACTTACCATCTTGACAATATATCACCGTTCCTTCACTATCGTTGGGTCAAAATCCTAGAATTCCTGCCCTAAGGGCATTATGGGTCAACACACAGGAGGTGGACTGCAGCAGTTCAAGAAGAAACTCACCATCACCTTCGAAAGGGCACCAATTTGTCTTGGTGATGTTGGTTTTGGGACAAGTGATCAGGACACCAGGACAACTCCCCTGATATTCTTTGAATAAATTTAAAGTTAAAAGTCACACGACACCAAGTTTTAGTCTAACAGGTTTATTTGGTAGCCTCTTGGACTATAACCTGGTGTTGTGTGATTTTTTAAAATCTTGTCCACTCCAGTCCAACAGCAGCTCCTGCTTATCATTCTTTGAATTTTTCCACACCATTTTATATATACCCATCTGTGAAAACAGATGGGACCATGGGTTAATGGCATAATTGGAAAACTGAACTTCAAATAGTGTAGCATCCACTCATACTGCTTTTCAGTATAATTTGAGAATATGGGGTTTGCATTTCTACATCAGGGTTTGAATTTATGACCTTTTGACTGAGAATAAAAGAGGCCCACCACTGACTGGATATGCAAAACAGACAGAATAAGTCAAATACCAGTGAAATATTTCATTGATGCTGCATAAATTATTTCCAAAAAGAATAATGGCAAGGTTCTCAGCACCTACCAGTGTCAATAGTTCAAACTGGACAGTAACTTCTGGAGCAAGAATTTATCTTCAGATGCGAAATCTACACCAGGACTATTTTCAGTGTGACAATGCTGTGGCTTTAAGAGGGGTGTATTGTCCTTATTTCTTTTCGAGAGAGAATGGGGACTGAATGATTGGATGAAGGATGGCCTTTGCCCTCGAATAGTGGATCTGAGCACAGGGATGGAGCTGGGATTGAAAAACAGCAGGCTGAATTTAAATTCACCACAGCCGCAATTATTGTGGTTGGCATTTCAGGAAACAACCACCGTGGTACGGATGGACTGGGAAAGATAAAAGCTGGACCCTGGGTAAGGACCATCCCTCACTTGCAGACGTCAAACTGGAGTTTCTCCTCCTTGAGACAGTCAGGGAGGTACTTACCCTTTACAGAGGTTGGCAGAAGGAGCCCACACTCACAAACTAAGGGTCAGTATCCAGGTTCCAGAGACCACAAGTAGACAAAAAGTGATCTGTTGAATTGTGTTCTTTGCAGTAAGAGGTTAAATAAACTCATTCACTTTGACAAGCTAAGTACAGCACCAAAGTCTCAGGTCAGACCTCTGCACACTTAACCTCCAGCAGGCAACTCGGCTGAGAAATCTGATTGTGCATGTAGTTTCTTAACACAGGAGGAATTTTTGCTTGTACTGACCACATCAGCAAGGCTCAAGGGTCTTGAGCTTTAAGGATCTTGTAGAACTAACACATGTAGTTTGTTATAAAAATAAACTCCTGCCTAACAGTGCTTTATCCATTTTCCCCCGAAACCTGCAAGAGTAATGACCACATTAAAGCTTACATGAGGAGAGGGTCCCTTCAGATACATCATCACCACAATGGAAAGGGAGCCATAAAAATCTCGTTGTCACTGACTCAGAGAAAGATGGGCATCCCTAATAAAGAGAATGAGTAGAAACTGGGATGCATACAGTTCCGAAAGTATAATACAGAGTATTTAAAATTAGGACTTTTTGAAGTAAACTCAAAAGAAATGTTGATAGTGTGCAAATCACATGCCAGAGATCACAGAACTGATACAGACTAGATAGATGTTTATACATGATTGTTTCTTAATCCAAGCACGTCCATTCAGGTGGCTTCATTAAACCCCTGCCAGTCAGACACCAGACAGATGACTCAGCTACCTTGGAAAGCCTGAGCACTGCAGAGACCTCTGCTCTCAAAGGTTACTTGTAATGATCTCATCTTGCAACTCCCACAAGTGCTGATGTCGAGGGAAAAAAAACAATTCTTACCAGAGCAGATTTCACAATAAATATGTCACACCTTACAAATTCAACTTTCAACAGCACAGACACTATTATTTTGGTGGGTGCTTGTGCATGATTTCATAGCGTGGCACTCTTTGATGAGTATATCACTGTTAGGATGAGGGTTAGAGTTATGGTTAACTCTAATGCTCTTGCATGAGATTGTTAGAGAGGCAGAAGCAGTAGTTTTGTTCTTTTAGAAGTTGGAGATCGCCACAGCCTTGCTCAGTTAGAATCAAATGTAAGGCATCATAAGACCCTGGATAGGAATCTCTACCTACATCAGCAGCAACAGATGTGTTCCTGGATCATTGGCATTCCCTGAGGCACTGCATGGTTAAGGACTGAGACAGTATCTGTGAAGAGAAATCAGAATTAACATTTCAGGTTTGGCAGGCAGCCACTAGTGGGGTGCCACAGGGATCAGTGCTGGGACCCCAGCTATTCACAAATAATATTAATGATTTGCATGTGGGAACGAAACGTAACATCTGAAAGTTTGCAAATGATGGGTGGGAAGATCCTTCAACATGATCTGGACAAGTTAGGTGAGTAGGCAAATTAATGGCAGATGCTGTATAATTTCGATAAGTGCGAGGTTATTCACTTTTGGAAGTAAAGAAAAACAAGGCAGTTACTACCTGAATTGCTGTAAATTGGGAGAGGGGAGTGTGCAGTGGGACCTGGGTATCCTTGTGCACCAGTTACTGAAGGTAAGCATACAGGTGCAGCATGTAAATGGTATGTTGGCATTCATTGTGAGAGGTTTCAAGTACAGGAGAAGGGATGTTTTGTTGCAGGTATATACAGGGCCTTAGTGAGGGCACACCGAGAATACTGTGTGCAGTTTTGGTCTCCTTTTCTGATGAAGGATGTTCCTGCTCTTGAGGGAGTGCAGCAAAGGTTGACCAGGCTGATTCCAGGGATGGTGGGACTGACGTATGAGGCGAGATTGACTAGGTTAGGATTGTTTTCCCTGGAGTTCAGACAAATAAGGGGCCATTTCATAGAGAGTTATAAAATTATGACAGGACTTGTCAGGGTAGGTGCTGTGAGGATGTTCCCAATGGTGAATGCATCCAGAGCCAGTGGTCACAGTTTGAAGATTCGGGAGACCATTTAGGATGGAGATGTGGAGACATTTTTTCACCCAAAACTTGGTGAATCTGTGGAGTTCATTACGTCAGGAAATAGTTGATGTTACAACATTGAATGTATTCAAGAGGTGGCTAGATATAGCAGTTGGGGTGAATGGGATCAAAGGTTATGGGGAGAAAGCAGGATTAGGCTATTGAATTGGATGATCAGCCATGATCGTGATGAATGGTGGAGTAGGCTCGAAGGACCGAATGGCCTCCTCCTGTTTGTATCTTCTCTGTTTCTATAGGTCAGGTGACCCTTCCTCAGAACCAAGTGACAAACTAATTCCATTTCAACCAAGGTCACAAGGATATCACTGCCGAGATGCATCAAGAGCACTATGTAGGTTGGCTATGCACCTGAATGTTTTTCAGCCCCAAGTGAATGCTCAGATATGAAGTCAAATGTGTGAGCATCCTTGTTAATGGCAAGACACAGAAGTAGTGATGATGAGGTGAAGAGAACAAAGACCTGTTCACTGAAACAAGTAAACCTCTGGGCACATGAACATGCTTAGGTGGTTACGTAATACAGTTCCAGACTGCAGCTTCAATGGAATGTTCTCATAGGCAGCTCAAAATAAACGCTATTTGCTGCTTTTCTTCTTCAGTAGGAGGAGATCAAATGAAATGAATTTGAATCAACAATTATTGACATTAATAGGATGAATGGCCTGTAGAGTGCACTGCTGACCTCAGTCACCTCTCTATGCAAATAAAACACTTCTTTATTCTGCAACTTCTTCCTTTTCTTCCTTCTCCATGTGTTGCCCTTCCACTTCTACTTCTCACAGAAAGGACATCAGTGGCCTGTGAAATGCAATGGTTTGTCAGTGGTCGAGAAAGTGATTAACCAGGTGATGGTCAGTATGTTAATCAAATGCAAAAACAGAAACTGCTGGAAAAGCTCAACAGGTCTGGCAGCATCTGTGAGAGCACATGGTGAGGACAGTGCAGGAGAGAGAGAGAGAGAGAGAACCTGCACAGTTACCGCCTTTGCTGTTTGAATTTGTGTATCGCTGGACATCGGAGTGAAATTAACAAACAGTGAAATTCACAACTAATCTTGGAGAAACTGTTGGGCGAATTTCACAGCAGAGAATCCGATAAGTTAATTTGTTGTTTTAAGTCTGTCCAAGAGAAAGGCTGCAGGAGTGAATATAGTGGATTCTTTCTTGGTTATATGTTTTTGGAGGTAAGTCTCGATTAAACGTAAAATATAAGTCATAGCTATTAACTTAACCTGGGGCAGTGTTTGTAGAGGAATAAGATGGTGTTATTTTCTGGGTCTGTGGATTGTGAAGGAGCAAAAATGGCCTTTGCAGTGGTATGTACTTCTTGTCAGATGTGGGAGTTTAAAGAGAGCTTAGGGTTACTGTGGATTATATCTGCCATAAATGCTGTTGGATGCGAATCTTATCAGATCGAGTGGATCGGTTAGAGAGACAGATAGAAGCGATGAGGAATTTACAACAGCAACAGTATGTGA
>NC_057727.1:49946824-49948626 GCF_004010195.1 Chiloscyllium plagiosum
GTGGGGGGGTGGGACCCAGGGAGATAGTGAGGAAAGAGGTTGGTCTGAGGCAGGTACAGTTGAGAACAGAAGTGAGTCAAACAGTCAGGGCAGGCAGGGACAAGGTTGGACTAATAAATTAAACTGCATTTATTTCAATGCAAGGGGCCTAACAGGGAAGGCAGATGAACTCAGGGCATGGTTAGGAACATGGGACTGGAATATTATAGCAATTACGGAAACATGGCTCAGGGATGGACAGGACTGGCAGCTTAATGTTCCAGGGTACAAATGCTACAGGAAGGATAGAAAGGGAGGCAAGAGAGGAGGGGGTGTTGCATTTTTGATAAGGGATAGCATTACAGCTGTGCTGAGGAAGGATATTCCCGGAAATATATCCAGGGAAGTTATTTGAGTGGAACTGAGAAATAAGAAAGGGATGATCACCTTATTGGGAATGTATTATAGCTCCCCCAATAGGCAGAGGGAAATTGAAGAACAAACTTGTAAGGAGATCTCAGCTATCTGTAAGAATAATAGGGTAGTTATGGTAGGGGATTTTAATTTTCCAAACATTGACTGGGACTGCCATAGTACTAAAGGTTTAGATGGAGAGAAATTTCTCTGATTCAGTAAGACAATTTTCTGATTCAGTATGTGGATGGACCGACAGAGAAGGTGCAAAACTTGACCTACTCTTGGGAAATAAGGCAGGGCAGGTGACCGAGGTGTCAGTGGGGGAGCACTTTGAGGCCAATGACCATAATTCTATTCTTTTTAAAATAGTGATGGAAAAAGATAGACCAGATCTAAAAGTTGAAGTTCTAAATTGGAGAAAGGCCAATTTTGACGGTATTAGGCAAGAACTTTCAAAAGCTGATTGGAGGCAGATGTTTGCAGGTCAAGGGACAGCTGGAAAATGGGAAGCCTTCAGAAATGAGATAACAAGAATCCAGAGAAAGTATATTCCTGTCAGGGTGAAAGGGGAGGCTGATAGGTATAGGAAATGCTGGATGACTAATGAAATTGAGGGTTTGGTTAAGAAAAATAAGGAATCATATGTCAGGTATAGACAGGATAGATCGAGTGAATCCTTAGAAGAATATAAAGAAAGTAGGAGTATACTTAAGAGGGAAATCAGGAGGGCAAAATGGGGACATCAGATAGCTTTGGCAAATAGAATTAAGGAGAATCCAAAGGGTTTTTACAAGTATATTAAGGTCAAAAGGGTAACTAGGGAGAGAATAGGGCCCCAGGAGAATCGACGTTTCAGGACTGAAGAAGGGCTTATGCCCGAAACATCGATTCTCCTGCTCCTTGGATGCTGCCTGACCTGCTGTGCTTTTCCAGCAACATATTTTTCAGCTCTGATCTCCAGCATCTGCAGTCCTCACTTTCTCCTCGAGAATAGGGCCCCTCAAAGATCAGCAAGGCTATCTTTGTGTGGAGCCACAGAAAATGGGGGAGATACTATATGAATATTTTGCATCAGTATTTACTGTGGAAAAGGATATGAAAGATATCGACTGTAGGGAAATAGATGGTGACATCTTGCAAAATGTCCAGATTACAGAGGAGGAAGTGCTGGATGTCTTGAAACGGTTAAAGTTGGATAAATCCCCAGGACCTGATCAGGTGTACCCGATAACTCTGTGGGAAGCTAGAGAAGTGATTGCTGGGCCTCTTGCTGAGATATTTGTATCATCGATAGTCACAGGTGAGGTGCCGGAAGACTGGAAGTTGGCAAACGTGGTGCCACTGTTTAAGAAGGGCGGTAAAGACAAGCCAGGGAACTATAAACCAGTGCGCGTGACCTCAGTGGT
>NC_057727.1:49949367-49958203 GCF_004010195.1 Chiloscyllium plagiosum
AGGTTTACAAAATTATGAGTGGCATGGATAGGATAAATAGACAAAGTCTTTTCCCTGGGGTTGGGGAGTCCAGAACAAGAGGGCATAGGTTTAGGGTGAGAGTTGAAAGATATAAAAGAGACCTAAGGGGCAACTTTTTCACGCAGAGGGTGGTACGTGTATGGAATGAGCTGCCGGAGGATGTGGTGGAGGCTGGTACAATTGTAACATTTTAGAGGCACTTGGATGGGTATATGAATACGAAGGGTTTGGTGGGATATGGGCCGGGTGCTGGCAGGCGGGACTAAGTTGGGTTGGGATATCTGGTCGGCATGGACGGTTGGACCAAAGGATCTGTTTCCATGCTGTACATCTCTATGACTCTGTGACTCTAAGAGACTCCTTCCTTCGAACAGTTCTGAGGAAGGGTCACTGGACCCGAAACATTAACTCTGATTTCTCTGCACAGATGCTGCCAGACCTGCTGCACTTTTCCGCAACTTCTGTTTTTGTTTCTGAGTTACAGATTCCACAGTTCTTTTGGATTTTATGTTGATCAAATAGACAGCTTTGGTCTGGATGGTATCAAATGTCTTACATGTTGTTCGGGATGCCATCAGCCAGGCAAGCAGACCGCATTCTATAACGTTCCTGACTTGCGCTTTGTTGATGGAGGACAGGCTACGGAAAGACAGTAGACAAATTATTTCCTGTAGAAATCACAGCCTCTGACCTGCTTTTGTAGCCGCAGCATTTATATTGCTGATCCAGCTCAGATTCTGGTCAATAGTAAACCCTTCGATACTAATTCGAGGCAATTTTGTGATAACAGCCATGAAAGCTCGATTCTGTCTTGTTGGAAATTATTATATATATATGGTATGTTATATATGGAAGAGTCACATGTCATAAATGAGTAAAGAAATTAAATAACCTGCTCCTCCAAGAACTTTGATACTGTGTCGATCAACATCATGGAAGCCATGAATCTGCGATATTTATTTCCTGGCTACTCACTAATTGTCCCAGAAAACATTAACAGCCTGTCCACTCCAATGTGAGTTAAGTATTAAATGCCATGATCAATCATATTTAATCCCTGTCAGGCACTGAGTATAAATATTTTAAGTTGGAAAGTTTTACTCTTTCAAATGTTAATTATTGGAGGAGATTCTCAGATAATTCGAAATGATTTTGTTTTGCTTCCTCTTTTATCACTCTTTCAGTCCCATTTTTCCACCTCCCATTTTGCTTTCTGAAAATGACATATTACATCAATTACACATTCTAATTTACACCTCTGCTTAAATCCTGCATGCCCCAAAAAATGGTTCTTCATTTAAATTAGTTTTGGAGACATGCCGTTCCTTGCTCAATTCACAAAAAAACCTTAATCCAACGTGGACCATGTGCTGAATCACATGCTCAATGACAGTCTGCTCAAAAGCTCATTAAAAGTTTGCAGGCAGTAGAAACTGTAACTCAAAGTGTAATTAATGGTGAACACTATTCTTCTGTCACTGATCAATATTGCAGGACCATGAACAAATTACATTTATATTCTGTCTCCAACATTTATATTCTGGCAATAGGGTAAAATAAGTGTTGAGTCAAAGATATTTGGTTCAAGTATCTGCTTGACAAGATTTAATGATGCTGCCTGACCTGCTATGCTTTTTCTAGTGCCACACTCTATCTACTCTGACTCTCCAGCGTCTGCAGTCCTCACAATCTCCAAGATGCAAAATTGTGCAAGAGTTGGAATAATGCGTTCAAAGGTTTGAAAAGGGTGGTTGGTACTGAGGTGACAGTTTGTAAAGACAGTGATGTTGCAGGTGGCATTTCAGAAGAAGTGGAGCAGTTGGTCTGAGATCGAGATTTTATCTTCAAAATAATCCTATAATGAGGAAAGCTTTAACATAGCAGAGAGAGATGCAGTGAAGCTTAATTTTGTTAGCTAATTGCAGTGATGAATTACGAAGCTAGGTACGTGCCAGATGGAAATGTTTGGGATTAAGATAAGGATGGTTTTGCTGGTGGGAAAGGGTGAGGACTGCAGATGCTGGAGATCAAAATCAAAAAGTGTGGCGCTGGAAAAGCACAGCTAGTCAGGCAGCATCCGAGGAGCAGGAGATTTGATGTTTTGAACATTAACTCTTGATCAGGCATGTTTACACGAAGATTTCTCTTCACAGACGCTGCCAGATGTGTTGAGCTTTTCTGGCAGTTTCTGTTTTTGCATTTGATCAACATACCAACCATCACCTGATTAATCACTTCCTCGACCACTAACACACCAGATTTTGTTGGTGGCCAAAGAGTGAGCAGTAGAGCAAAGTGACAACCCTGAGAAGGGATATTCAAACAGGGTGCTATTCTAACAGAGCGCCTTCTGGATTTGTGAAATGATACATTTTCATGCACTTTGAAGAGGGGAAAGGAAATTGATGGTTTAAGACTGCAAGGGATAGAAGAGTGAATGGTTGATCTTTTGACGAGCTGGCACAACACAGTAACATGGACAAGAAAGCAACAAGCACTTGAGGTGGGAAAACAATTTACAATATAATGTGGAAGAATGTGGATTGGAGGCAGTTTAATGGAAATAAGGCCAAGGAAGGAGAGATGGAATCAATACACCCAGTAAACTTGGGGAACAGCAGGCATACAGAGTGTTGAGCAGATGAGATAGAAACCAGACAGTTCTATGGGTTCAGAGCTATGATTGAGGGGAACTTTGGAGTGAAACAACATATAGTAAAAGATGAAGTGTGAAAAAAGAAGGCAGCAGCAGGTCAGGCAGCATCCTGGGAACAGGAGATTCGACGTTTCGGGCACAGGCCCTTCTTCAGGAACTTTGGAGTGAAACAACATATAGTAAAAGATGAAGTGTGAAAAAAGAAGGCAGCTGAACAAATGATCCTATTCATTTTGTGACAGAAGTCTACTTGTATTTTTTTGTTGGAGAAGGGAGGCCAGAGAAGTTTAAAAAATATTTTACGGTGGGAATTGGATCTCTGGGTTGTCTTCATTGTGAAGCATGATTCCATGGAAATTAAGATAAGGAAAAGTTGAGCTAACAGCAGTATTGTGAAAATAAGGACTGCAGCTGCTGGAGATCAGAATCAAAACATGTGGTGCTGGAGAAGCACAGCAGATCAGGCAGCATCCGAGGAACAGGAGAATCGATGTTTCGAGCATAAGCTCTTCATCAGGAATGTGATGCTCAAAACGTCGTCTCTCCTGCTTTTCCAGCACCACATTTTTTGACACTAACAACAGTATGGGAAAGAATAAAAGTTTTGTTAGAGATGAGGACATTAAAGGTAGAGGTGAGAGAATTATTGAGAAAATTGATCACTGCGGAGATATTTGGAGTGAATGGTAAACCAAAAGTTACGCCGTTCTGAGTTTGAAATTCAATTCATAAATGATGAGAGGTTTTTTCTCATAAAATGGGTGAAAAAATTTGAGTTGGAAACAGTATGAGGTTTAAATTGTTGGAATGCAGGACTCTAGTCAGAGATGGTCGCCAAAGTGGAATTAGAGGACAGGAGAAGACAGGGCTGAAATTGGTTATGAAAATGGGTAGAAAAGCTTGTGTGGGAGGAGATCTTTATTAAGTATTCAGGAGGCATTCAGATAGAAAGCAGAGAGGTAATGAGATGGAGATTGAAAACGCCGAGGATGACAAGTTACTGAGTGCAAAAGCTAAGGAAGAAATGGATGGAGAACATCTCAATGAGAAACTTGGTAGAGAGGAACTAAAGAAGTTATTCATAAGAGGGGAGGATGTGTGAGGAGCAGAATGAGAGACCAAAGTTTGATTTGTTGGTCAATCAAACAAAAAGACATATAAAATCGGCGGCACGGTGGCACAGTGGTTAGCACTGCTGCCTCACAGCGCCAGAGACCCGGGTTCAATTCCCGACTCAGGCGACTGACTGTGTGGAGTTTGCACGTTCTCCCCGCGTCTGCGTGAGTTTCCTCCGGGTGCTCCGGTTTCCTCCCACAATCCAAAAATGTGCGGGTCAGGTGGATTGGCCATGCTAAATTGCCCGTAGTGTTAGATTAAAGGGGTAAATGTAGGGGTATGGGTGGGTTGCGCTTCGGCGGGTCGGTGTGGACTTGTTGGGCCGAAGGGCCTGTTTCCACACTGTAAGTAATCTAATCTAATCTAATCTAATCTGTAAGTAATCTAATCTAATCTAATCTAAATAAAATCTTTATAATGTAAATAACTATCACTGGAAATGAAATAGCCAAACATGGGTAATAAAGCTAGATGGGTTAATACATTTAAAATTGTTCAATAACTATTTACTGAATATCATCATTTTGTTCTTTTGTTGATCTGTTTTGTTTGGTCTAATGTTTGGGAAATTACATGAAAACAAATCAAGAAAAGTAGAAAATAGTTCTGAGTAGAAAAATCTAATCATGAACTAAGGTAAGTATCATTGGAACCTCAAAATATAGTTCTGTGCTATCGACAGCATGTTTCATTTATTGCCGATATTGAGGGGGGACTGGTCTTTTTCAGCCCTCAGATAATTATGTAGCATTTTTGTCCTCAACTACAAATAATTTACATACACCTCATCAATAACTCTGCACTATTACCTGTTTCTTGAGGCAACTTGGAATGCATAACTAGTTCATTAAATGCAACTGAGTGTTTCAACACTTTCACCAAAAATACATCTCAACATTCTTATATTTGTATTTTGTTGACATGGAGAGTCATGATAGCTTTTCAAAGAAACACAAATTCTGCAAACAAAGCTATTTCTAGATTGCTGACTGACATAAGCTGCTGATAAGCATATTAAGTTAGTCATTTCCAAGCAAGGCATAATCAAAAGGGTTTCATCTTGCAAAACTCCTTGGTTTTGGTTGGAGCATTAACAGACTCTGTGCATCAATATCAAACCTGAATGGTATTGCTTAAGACGTTATAGTTGAAAGAGACAGAATTAGCAAAGATAAAATGAAATGTTAGATTTACACTGTCAATTAAAAAGTGGAACACAATGAATTTCTTGTAAAATCCAGTGTCTTATTGATGGCCATACATCAGAGTGATGATCCCTTTATATCACAGTACTGTCTTTGAAGAAGGGCTAATGCCCGAAACGTCGATTCTCCTGTTCCCTAGATGCTGCCTGACCTGCTGCACTTTTCCAGCAACACATTTCCATCTCTGATCTCCAGCATCTGCAGACCTCACTTTCTCCTCAAAGATTTGGCTGTCACTGTCTTATAATGCAAACAATGTAATATTACTGTTTCTGGATAAACTTGTTAAGAAGGTAAAGCAAAGAACTACGGATGCTAAAGATCTTAAACAAAAATAGAAATTGCTGGAAAAACTCAACAGGTCTGGCAGCATCTGTGGAGAGAAAGCAGAGTTAACACTTTGAATCAGGTGACCCTTTCCCAGAGCTGACATTCTGCTTTCTCTTCACAGATATTACCAGAGTTTCTCCAGCAATTTCAGCTTTTGTTTTCAAACAAAGATGTCTGATCAAGAAACAGCACGCAACAGGTATTAATAGTAGCCTTGGTCACTTGTATATTTCCACCCATAATACACCTGTCAAGACTAGGATGAATATTCAAGCACCTGAACAATGTTGGTAATGGAAAGATTTGTGGCAGAATCACATGAGAAGTCCAGTGAAACCCACATCCACATGAGGAGCAACTCACTGCATCTTTCATACATTTGCTAAGTAATAAGGTGAGGTTTCTACTTGGCAGCTTAAGTTCTCAAGGGAATTATAGCTTGTCTTGTTAACACCACAACTCATCTCATTACTACTCAGCTACCTATTTTTCCAAATGCATTGAACAAGCTAGAAGTCAGGAATTCTGGACATGGAAATGAGTATGGTTACCACATGACTTCAGCTCATTTGTTCCAAAGGATCTTTATGTTGGATAGCAGGTATTAACATCTCAGGGCATGCTCCATGAGCTATCATTCTAATGCTGCAGCATGGACACTGCACTCAGGAACACTTTTCCAGCTCATGGACTGGACCAGGCTGCATCTCTTTGCTTGTTGTCATTGTACTCGCTCAATCTGAATCTGCCTGAATGCTCACATTATCTATGTTTGCACTGCCTTTTTGCACTTTTCCCCCTCAGCCAGTCATCCTGGGCTCTCAGTACTGCTGTACTGCTTGTTTCATTCAGGTATAAAGTCAAGAAGCTTGTTTTAGTTGACAGCTGTCCTCAGTCAAGTTAAAGCCTTCACTCCAGCTACTGGGTCCCAGCACAGTAAATTAAGACCAGCCTCTAACCGACGTCCAGTGGCATGGATATGGTCAGTCAGTTGCTTAGGCAGTCAGTGTCAGGATGCTTTCTATATAAAGGGTGAGAAACGCTCTGTTGGGCAGCCCATAAGCTGTCTTGAATCTTTCTGATTTATTGAGGTCTGTTTTCCTCCTGGAATGCAAGAGGAGCAGGTAATAAGGGAGATGGAGGATTATATTTTCTGATCAACTTGTTATGACATGACTGGAGCAGATGGGACTTGAACCTGGGCCTCCTTACTCAGAGGTAGGAACATTATCACTGAGTCACAACAGCTCCCATGATTCAGGTTCATGGCACAGCTGTGAATTTGGTGCATGTGTAGAGGTGTCTGAACTGAGTGAGTAAGCTGTGCCAAAAGCATGTAGGATTAATGTTGGTGGTTGGGATGGGTCACAGTAAGTCAGGGAAGATATGGCAAACAACAGTGAGAATGTTGGTGGATGGGGGTTATCGTAGCAGAGAAAAAGTGAACATGAGATAGTAGAGAGAAGATGGTGATATTGATGCTAACAGAGTGGAGGAAGTCATTGACCATCTTCCCATATTGCTGTGCAATTCTCCAGTTGCTGAAATTGCACTGACCTAGCTTGGCTTCCTCGTACAAAACCCTCCAAAAGAACCTAACTCACCTGGAAGTTGTCAAATGAACAGTAGATTTATGGGCGGCACGATGGCACAGACCTGGGCTCAATTCCCACCTTAGGCGACTGACTGTGTGGAGTTTGCACGTTCTCCCTGTGTCTGCGTGGGTTTCCTCCGGGTGCTCCAGTTTCCTCCCACAGTCCAAAGATGTGCAGGTTAGGTGAATTGGCCATGCTAAATTGCCCGTAGTGTTAAGAGAAGGGGTAAATGTAGGGGAATGGGTCTGGGTGGGTTGTGCTTCGGCGGGTCGGTGTGGACTTGTTGGGCCGAAGGGCCTGTTTCCACACTAAGTAAACT
Source organism: Chiloscyllium plagiosum (assembly GCF_004010195.1). Taxonomy (NCBI): domain Eukaryota; kingdom Metazoa; phylum Chordata; class Chondrichthyes; order Orectolobiformes; family Hemiscylliidae; genus Chiloscyllium; species Chiloscyllium plagiosum. The sequence goes on from NC_057727.1 coordinate 49,956,610, forward strand.
AATCTAATCTAGATTCATCTTCAAAAGTATATTTTTCTCATTTATTTGTACACACACATGCCTCCTGAGATGGTGCTACGTCCCATCATCTCCCATTACCCTCTCCCACTCCCATCAGCAGGGAATTCTGAAACCAGACAGAGCAAACTTTCAGAGTTAATGGGCCAGTCACAGCAAGAGAAGGTTGAAAGAGAGAATCTGTAGCATAATGATAATGAATATGTTCATGATAATGATGTATATGATAATATAACACTTCGATTAACAGTCACATGTTATCAGTACTCTAAGAAGGATGGACAGGAAGAAGAGCCAGAGAGTTGTAACCAGCAATTCTCTGCATTTGATTGTAAATAACCTCCTGAGAGTCAGACAGAAGTTGCTTCAAGGTGAGGTAAAGGTAGAGATATCTAGAGTAAGTAGGTATCTAGTGTTATCCCATTGTTTAAGAAGGGTAACAGGGAAAATCCTGGATATTATAGGCCTGTGAGCCCCATGTCAGTGGTAGGGAAATTATTGGAAAAGATTCTCGGGGACAAGATCCATTCACATTTAAAGAATAGAGTCCTTACAGTGTGGAAACAGGCCCTTTGGCCCAACAGGTCCACACCGACCCTCTGAAGAGTTACCCACCCAGACCCATTCCCTTTATTTATCCCTGACTAATGCACCTAACCTGCACATCCAGAATACTACGGGCAATTTAGCATGGCCAATTCACCGAACCTGCACATCTTTGGACCGTGGGAGGAAACTGGAGCACCTGGACGAAACCAACACAGAAATGGGGAGAATGTGCAAACTCCACACAAACAGTCATCCGAGACTGGGTTTGAGCCTGGATCCCTGTTACTGTGAGGTAGCACTGCTAACCACTGAGTCAATGTGCCACCCCAGTACTCTCTATCAATACTAAGTCCTTTTAGAAGCAAATGGACTTATTATTGGTCGAAAGCATGGTTTTGAAGTCATGCTTCATCAACTTGATCGAGTTTTTGAGGAGGTGATGAAGATGATCGATGAGGGAAAAGTAGTTGATATTGTCTACATAGGCTTCAGTAAAGTCTTTGACAAGGTCCCTTATGGCAGACTGGTACAAAAGGTGTAGTCACATAGTATTGGTGTGAGCTGGCAAGATGGATACAGGAGAAAGTGAGGTCTGCAGATGCTGGAGATCAGAGATGGAAATGTGTTGCTGAACCTTCCACAGACACCCTCCTTCGATTGACTGAACCTTCCACAGACACCCTCCTTCGACTGACTGAACTGGTCCTCACCCTGAACAACTACTCTTTCCAATCCTCCCACTTCCTCCAAACGAAAGGAGTAGCCATGGGCACCCGCATGGGCCCTTCGTAGGATATGTGGAACAATCCATTTTCCGCAACTACACTGGCCCCACCCCCCACCTTTTCCTCCACTACATCGATGACTGTATCGGCGCCGCCTCGTGCTCCCACGAGGAAGTTGAACAGTTCATCCACTTCACCAACACCTTCCACCCCAACCTCAAATTCACCTGGACAGTCTCAGATTCCTCCCTCCCCTTCCTCGACCCTTCTACTTCTATCTCAGGCGACCGAATCAACACAGA
>NC_057727.1:49959002-49983817 GCF_004010195.1 Chiloscyllium plagiosum
TCCCCCAAGTCCCTCCTCCCTATCTTTTATCTTAGCCTGCTGGACCAACTTTCCTCATTCCTGAAGAAGGGCTAATGCCCGAAACGTCGATTCTCCTGTTCCCTAGATGCTGCCTGACCAAGATGGATACAGAACTGGCTTAATCATAGGAGACAGAGGGTAGCGTTGGAAGGACGCTTTCCAGATTGGAGGGTTGTGAGTAGTGATATTTCACAGGGATCAGTGCTGGGACCTCATCTGTTCGTGATCTACACAAATGTTTCGGAGGAAAATGTAGCTGGCCTAATTAGTAAGTTTGCAGATAACACAAAGATTGGTGGTATTGCAGATAGAGAGGAAAATTGTCAGGGGATACAGCAGTATATAGATTAGCTGGAGGCATGGACAGAAAAATGGCAGATTGAATCAAATCCAAAAAATGTGAGCTCATGCATTTTGGAAGATCAAGTACAGGTGGAAATTGTACAGTGAATGGCAGAATCCTTAGGTGTATTGATATGCAAGAGGCATCTGGATTTGCAAGTTCACAGTTCAATGAATGTGGCAGGGCAGGTAGATAAGGTAGTAAAAATGGCCTCTGGCATGCTTGCCTTCATTGCAAAGGGCATTGAGTATAAGGACAAGCAAGTTATGCTGCAGCTTTATAGAAATTTAGTTAGGCCACACTTGGAATATTAAGAACATTTTTGGCCACCACACGAGCGGAAAGATGTGGATGCTTTGTACAGAAAAGATTTACCAGGATGCTGCCTGGTATGGAGGACTTTAGCTATGAAGAAAGGTTGGATAGACTGAGCTTGTTTTCACTGTATTGCAGAAGGTTGGGGGATGATGTATTAGAAGTTTATAAGATTATGAATGGCGTCGATAGAGTGGAAAGTATGAGGCTTTTTCCCAGGATGAAGGGGTCAATTACAAAGGGACACAGCATCAAAATACAGGCAGGGTGGGGTGGTGATGTTTAAAAGAGATGTGTGAGGCATGTTTTTTCACACAATGGGTGGTGAGTGCCTGGAATACACTGCCAGATGAGGAGGTGGATGCAGACACAATAGTAGCATTCAAACAGCACCTTGACAAATATATGAATAGGAAGGGAGTAGAGGGATGTGGATCCTGTAAATGAAGGCAGTTTTCACATGGAAGAGCAAAATGTGTTGGCTTGGAGGGCTGAAGGGCCTGTTCCTGTGCTGTATTGTTCTTTGTTGGGTACAGTCTGGCTAGGGGCAGGGCCTCAATGTATAGTAAAGACATCCAAAATCCAGACATCCATGGGAGGCAGAATCCATGAGGGTATAGTACAGGTTTAAGCTCATAGAACCTATGTATTCCATGGATAATTCAGAATTGGCAGGACACCTGGAACCCAATCATTTGTGACACAAATGCTGCTTTCCTCAGCCACAGCACTTGCTTCTTACATCTGGTTTGTTGCCTACTAATAATGTGCAGGTGTAATAACAATCCACTGCTATCAGTTGAAGAATCTATATCTACGAGGACACATGCAGGAGTCAGAATGTTAGCATTACTATTTTGTCCTGAAGAGTGCTACAACTGAAGGATAAAAACATAAAAAGAAGAGCTCACCATCCATTTCATTCCCCCCACAAACACGCCATCTTGAAATCTCTATTACTTATATGGAAGCCAAGTTGTTGACTGCTTATCATTGTAGTGGGTCCTAAGTTATGTCCCTGGTTAGGAACAATATAGACTGCAGGAAGTGAAACTATTGGCAAATTTTATCTTTTGTTAAACACTTCTAACAAAACACAGAACAAAGCTTTACATTGAACCATTTGTCAGGTGCTCTTACATCACTCATGAAGACCATCTATTCACATATTTAACATTAAGCCTCAGCTTCAGAATTCATTACTGCCTTGGTTCCAAAATGGACAAAAAGGCCTGAACTCCAGAGAGAAGGAGAGAGTGATTGTCCTTGACAGCATTGATTGTAATCTCTGTTTATATTTGCATAGCACTCATCATCCTCCGCCTTTTCTCATTTATAACCTGTTGCCATGACAAATGTTTATGGAAGAGCAGTTTGTTTATTATGCAGCCTTCTTCCCAATTGAAGTTCGCACAGAACCAGCCTTTTTAGATAAGTGTGGAACAATCACTCAGTGATGCTAATTTGATACCATTATTTTTCTTCAATAAAGCAAACCATGAAGCATTATCAGAAATGGTGAGGTTTTGTGTTGCAAAAAATATTTCAGTAAAATAATGATAACTTTCAAAAATACAGTTATTAACCTCAATTCATCTCGATCACAGTCAACTACTGTGAGAAATGACTCTTTCCCTTTTGTTCAAGCAATTTTTCATGGGATTCGGGCATCATTGGCTTGGCCAACATTTTTATCATTCCTAATTGCTCAGAGGACAGTCAGGAGCTGCTACAGATTATTTTGTCACACTCCTGACTTGGGAATTGTTCATGGTGGACAGGCTTTAGGGAGTGGGCTCTTGTAGCCACAATAAATACAAGAGTAATCCAATTATGTTTATGGTTGAGGATAACACCAGGAATGTTGATGGTGGACAATTCAGTGATAATTATGTCATTGAATTTCAAGGAAAATTGCTAGATACTCTCTTATTGGAGGTGAACAGTTTGTTTAACCTTTTTTTGTCAGATACTACCCTGAACATTGCTGTATGTATAAGCATATTGCTGTAGTATCTGAGGAATTGCAAATAATATTCAACACTAAGTGATCATCAGCAACCATCCCACCTCTGATCTTATGCATACATGTGAACAAAGAACAAGAGGCAGTCACTTGGATCTTTCACCCTGCTCCACCATCCAATAAGATGGCTGTTGGCTCTGATCTTGACTTCAATTCAACATTCCTGTCTACCTCTGATAATCTTTTATCCCCTTGGTAATCAAAAACGCATCTAACTCTGCATTAAAAAAAAAATAATTACTGCATCCACTAACTTTTGAGGAAGGGAATTCCAAAGACTCTCAACCTTCAGAGAAAAAAATACCTCATTTCTGTCTCAGATATGTGACTCCTTATTTTGAAACTGTGATTCTCTCACAAGAGGAGACATCTTATTGCCATCCATCTGGTCAAGACCCCTCAGAATCACACAATTTAGTCAACTTTAACTCTTCTAAATGCCAGAGGATACTGGCCTCGCATGTCGCATCTTCTCCCATAAGATAATGCACTCATTCCAGGTATTAGTATTGAAAATCTTTTTGAACTGATAAGTACTGTACACAGAACTGCAGATGTACACTCACCAATGCCCTGTTTGACTGGAGCATAACCTCCTTACTCTTCACAATAAAACATAACATTCTATTTTATTTCCTGACTCCTTTATTTATCTGCATACTAACTTCCAGTGATTTGTGCAGCGGGGCCTCTCAGATCTATTGACTTCTCAGAGCTCTGCAATCTCTTACTATTTTCAAATATGTTTAGTTTTAGTTAAGTTTGCCAAAATGGACAATTTCACATTTTCCAATGTTGTACTTCATTTGCCAGATCTTTGCCCACTCAATTCACCTATCTATCTCACTTTGTCAGCTCCTTAGGTCCTCTTCATTACACACTTTCCTACCTTTCTTTGTGTCATTAGCAGATTTAGCTAGCTCACTTTTGGTCCCTCTTTTCAGATTATTTATATAAGTTGTAAAGAATTGGGATCCATCACCAAGCACTGTGGCATATCTCTTGTGAAATCTGCCAGTGTGAAAAAGGTCCATTTCTTCCTACTCTCTGCTTTCTGTTAATAAGCCAATCTTCTGTCCATGCCAATAAGTTTATCCCTACATCATGAGCCTTTAATTTCAGCAATAACCTTTGAGGTGCCTTTGGGAAATCTAAGCATAATACCCCTTTATGCAACACATTTGTTACATCTTCAAAGAACCCCAATGAAATAATAATACATTATTTTCCTTTAACAAAATCACATTGATCTGCCTGATTACCTTGAACTGACCTACGTGACCTGTTATAATGTCTTCAATAATAACTTCTCATGTTTTCCATGAAACCGTTTGTTTCTGCTTTCCTCTGCCTTTGAATAAAAAAGTTACATTCAGTATTTTTCAAACTAAATGTACCTCACCTGAATCACAGAAATTGTGGTAATTTAAAACAAATATAACAAATATCTTACTAGTTACTTCTGTTAAGATCCTAAGATGAAATCCATCAGGACCTGGGAACTTGTCAACTCACAGTTCCAACAACCTTGTCGCTATTATTTTCCTGGTAACTGTTATTTCCTTTTCAATTCCTGATTTAATGCTATTTCTGGAACGTTACTTGTATCCTTTCCAGTTAAGGCTGGTGATTGATATTCATTTTATCTGTAAACTCTTTGTTTTCAAATACTAAATTCCTAGGTGTTTTTCTAAAGTCCAGCACTTAGTTTGTTAATTATTTCCTTTCTTTAAAATATTTAAAGAAACTTTTCCTATCTGTTTTTATATTTTTGGCTAACATTCTCTCATACTCTAATGTTGCCCTTCTTATTAATGTTTCAGCAAATCTTTGCTCTTTTTATATTCTGCCCAACATTCTGACATACCACCTATATTTGTTTAATTTTTTTTTAGGTTTACATTATGATTAGATTACCTATTCTTTAGATTAGATTACCTACAGTGTGGAAACAGGCCCTTCAGCCCAACAAGTCCACACCGACCCGCCGAAGTGCAACCCACCCATACCCCTTCACCTAACACTAGGGTGTAATTTAGCATGGTCAATTCACCTGACCTGCACATCTTTGGACTGTGGGAGGAAACCGGAGCACCTGGAGGAAACCCACGCAGACACGGGGAGAATGTGCAAACTCCACACAGTCAGTCGTCTGAGGTGGGAATTGAACCCAGGTCTCTGGTGCTGTGAGGCAGCAGTGCTAACCACTGTGCCACCGTGCCGCCCATTATCTTTGACATTTTTATTTAACTACAGATGACTGGTACATTGCTAAATTTTTTTCCGATATGTTGAAATGTATCTATTCTCAGCTTTCTGGAATATCCCCTGAAATGTTTGCTACTGTATGTCTATTGAACTATTGCTCAACCTAAATTGTCAGTTCATACATGCTTGCTCTGCATTTTTCATTACATAATTACTCTTGTTTAAAATCAAAATATCCCTGCATCCACACTTCTCTCCCTTAAATTCTGTTCAAAATTCAATCATGTTATGGCCATTGGAACCCAAGAGGACTTTCATTATGAGGTCAGTAAATAATCCTATCTCATTCATCAAAACCAGTTCCAGTATAGCCCGCACTCTGGTTTATGCCATAACATGCCAATTCAAGAAATTATTCTGAAAACAGGAGATGAATTCCACATCTAGACTACTTTTCCCATTTGATTTTCCAGTCTATATGTAGTTCAAATCTCCCATGATGATTTCTGCACTTCTTTGACAAATTCTCATTATTTCTTTCTTGATACCCTATGATTATTGTTAGGGGGCTTTTATAAAACTCCTGCAAATGACCTCTTAACTATATCATCTCAGCACATGTCCTGAAGCCTAGCACCAGGCAGACAACACAGTAGTCTAGATTCACAATGACAAAGGAGAAGGCATTAAGGAAGCAGCTGAAGATGCTTGGGCCTGGGACACCACTTAAAGGAATTTTTACCACAAAGGATGTGGCTATTGACATCCAACAGTCACAGCTAACTTTGTACTATGTACGAGTCAAAATGATTTCAATTGAATTAAAATGTACAGTGTCAATGCAAGCCTTATATATCTCAATATTAACAACAAGACACTTAACAGCTCACTATCTAACTTGCAGATTTCGGAAAGTTCATAAAAAATGTAAACATATGATCCATGTATCACGGCAGTGGCATTTGATTTTCAGACATATTGTAGTTTACAGTGAAGGAAAATTCACTGCATATGACTAAGTCATTTCATCTGCCCTTGTAATTATGTGCTCAGAAATGGAATTCCACCTTTCAATATATATAAAATTAAACAAATATTTGACACAAATTAAGATATTACTGATTAATGCCATTTACCTTCAATTGTTTACACAATGCAATTAACTAATCTACTCTAAAAAGAAAGTTAATTGAAAAATATGATATTTCAAGAAAAAAATATTTTTAACTCCTAACCATTATATTAATGAAAAATGTATGTTTATTTATGTGTTGAAATACATGAATTGCAAAGAACCAAAAATCAGATTTCTTATGTATTTGGATTATATTCAATGGGGCTGTTGACGAGATGGTGTATTGTGCAGCAGTAGTGTCGCTACCTCTGCAGCAGGAGACCGAGGCTCAAGTCTCACCTGCACAAGAGGTGTGTAATAACATCGTTAAACAGGTTAATCAAAAAGTATCTTCAATGGGGCTTATGTGGTGCCATGGTAATGTTCGTACTTCCAGACCAGGAGGCCTGGTTTCAAGTTCCCAACTGCTCTAGAAGTGTGTAATAACATCACTGAAAGTTTGATCAGAAAATATATTCTGTGTCTATAAAATCGTTTCTGTGATTGTAAATGTGATTCAAAAGTCACTTATAAATAATTGTTAAAAAATGTAATACACATTCCAAAACAGACATTTCATAAACAATGATGCTATTGCAGCTTACATAGAGCTGCCATTAAAAAGGCACCAAGGCAAAAATGAACAACTTTGTGACGGCTTTATAATTGATCTCTGGGAAGACAATATGTTTATCAACTCCAACCTAGTAGTGTCAATTCCAAAACAACCTTTTTTATTGCACAGTGCTGCAACTGGCATGATTCACTCGAGACCTAAGGGGCAACTTTTTCACACAGAGGGTGGTACAGGTATGGAATGAGCTGACAGAGGAAGTGATGGAGGCTGGTACAATTGCAACGTTTAAGAGGCATTTGGATGGGTATATGAATAGGAAGGGTTTGGAGGGATATGGGCCGGGTGCAGGCAGGTGGGACAAGATTGAGTTAGGATATCTAATCGGCATGGACGAGTTGGACCGAAGGGTCTGTTTTCATGCTGTACATCTCTATGACTATGACTATAAGTAGCGAGGAGAAAGCCAGAGTGACGCAGTGCCAATTTTGAAAATTAAAAATTACAATTCGTTATTTTATTGACAGCTGGTTATTTCTAACTCCAACAAATTGACCCACAATGTTTATCTTAGTAACCTTCAGCCATAATGCTATTTTAGTCATCAGTCTAATTCATGGTAAAGATAGCCAGATAATTATTGACAAAGATAGAATGTATGTCATATATATCATTTCTGCAGATCATTTGCATTAAATCACAAATACAATGCAGGTCTCATTTAATTAATTTACCACTTTTAGTAATTCAACAAATATTCTTTGGCATCAAGCAATTATCATTACGCATTGCAGCCCACAAAAAAAAACCCAAATCACTGTGACTTCATGTTTTTTGGGGCAATTTGTTAACAATGAAGAAAATGAAGAAAATGGAAGGCAGCTACAAGCCATGGACTTCACCCACATTCTGTTCTCACTTTAAAATATGTACCACTTCATTCACAAGTGACATCATTGAATCAGTCAAGATGCAGTATTTCAGCTGTTGCTGGTTGATTAGATTATAGACTGAGGAGTCTCAGCATCACATGCATGAGTATGTGTTTGAAATTCAATGTCTGCTTTCACTGGTATGGGTGACAAACCCAGGTGTTATTTCAAAGCTTTACACAATGGGACTTTGGACAGATTAATATATTAATCCATGCATGTCATCAACTGTTCTGTGCAAAGTTGTGGAACTATCAAAGTGAAAGGTCACAAATAAGTATACTAATGGCAGATTTTTGTTCAACAGAAAATGCGAACCTTGGTTTAAAAAAATCTTGTCTTACAGCAACACTCTTTTAAAATGCAAATAAGGAAGAAGTGTTCTGTAATTTGTTTAAGTCAGCTGAGTATTCGCCAAATGATAAAATCTCAATATGAGATGGTAGATCTGAACAGCATGCAAGTTATTAAGCCAGTTTATGATTTTTCTTTCATGTTTAACATCAATTGCAAGCTGAGCTATATGCTCTCAAAAATACCATGAAATACGTTTTCTTATGAAAATTAAATGCATCAACATGTTTTATGCTTTTCATTAAACTGATAAAGAACAAATGTCTTTGCCACTTTAAGGTGGTTTGTTCCAAATACAGGTAAAGCAAACTTCAATCTTTCACATTAACTCACTCAGTTAAAATTAAACTTCAATAAGGCATTGGAAATCCTAAAAAACAAACACTTCAATAACAATATATTTATGAAAATAATAAACCATTGCTAGTCACTCACCATAATACAGCACATCACAGTTAAATGAAGATACAGCCATAACCTAATTTGAAGCTTGAAGCATAACAAAGATCAATATCCACTTTCTGTTCAGGTGCTAGTCATTCTGGAGAGATTTTCAAAACATTCAAGGCTCCTTTCGATGCTCGTATTTAGTCAATTCAAATGTTCTAATCTCACATTACTTTAAGGCAGTGCAGCAAATGCTCATGGCTTGAATTTCACTGCAGCCTTTTCAGAGATTACGAATGATAGAGGAAGTCTTTTACTTTCATATTGGGTTCTTAGTAGCTGATGCTGTATCAGTTTGGTCATGAATAATTTATATAGCCAAAGTACAATCCCGGGAAGATGCTATAGGTCTTTTTAACAGCTCTTCGACAGCCGATTGATTCCAGCATATAACACATTTAATATAGAGCATTAACAAAATCCTATTAGGTGAATTACTTAGATTAAAATAGGTTGGTGTTCCCTTTGGAAAAAAAACTATTCTGTCAATATCAAAATAATTGTTTCTTGAATGAAGTATCTTGCATCATGAATCCAGCTCCCCTCCACCCACTCACCCCCGCCACCGCCCCCTACAAAAGCACCCGTCCTCCCGCACCCAACTTTCCAAAACATAAACTCAGTTTACATCTCTTATGGAAGATACACAAGCTGTTGACTATTTTCCTTCCGACATTTCTCAGAACAGTTCGCAAAAGTATGTACCATTCTAACATCAAAAATGCGAACCTTCCCTTTAGACGCAATTATGGTAAATTCATTTTCTCCTCTGGGTTCCATATTAATGTGAACACTGACAAAATCACACCAGTATGGATGAATTAAAAACTGAGCTGGTCAAACAGCTTAAATGAAAGCTCATAATTGATGAGATTAAATCATTTGGTTCAACTAAAATCAATTCAATTCTAGTTTACTAATCGTGAAAATGAAGGCTTTAGAGGTCTCCATATCACCACCACAAAGCTCTGACATATAAATTGATGAAATGAGTCATTCCATACGAAGCCTGCTAAGAACTAAGTGGAGGTATCTATGCCAATCAAAGTTAATCCTCAAAAGATAAAAAAAGTGATGTCAATTGGTAGACTTCAGAGAGAAATCCCACCATGAAACAGGGACTACTTTCTCACCAAAATCATTCCAGTTGATACCTAATTTCTTGTCATTATTGATCCCAATGGAAACCTTCTGCTCTAATCAATCCCCTTATCTTCATTTAATACTTCAGTTGGACTTACTGGCTGCAAAATGAACCTCCATTTGTTCATTATTTATTCACAATGGCTTCCCTCAACAAATCTGCAGCAAAACTTTTCTGTCATGGTGTCTCCACTGATATGCTCCAACAGTTTTTTTTCCTGATTGCAATCTCTTTTCAGACTGTCAACTCCTTTATTCGGCTTAGTTTACATGAGAAATTAGTAAACTTTCATTTTTCATCTCATTTATTTTTCCCAGAACACCTCTTCAACTGTGATTTTAGTGACTCATGACCCCTTTAGCCATTCTGTGCAAAGTTTTGTAAAATAAATAAGAATGACTGCTGTTATTATATTAGAACAAAGACCAAAGAAAATTACAGCACTGGAACAGGCCCTTTGGCCCTCCAAGCCTGCACCAATCCAGATGCTCTATTCAAACCTGTCACCTATTTTCGAAGGATCTGTATCCCTCTGCTCCCTGCCCTCATGTATCTGTCTAGATACATACTGAATGGCACTATTGTGCCCACCTCCATTGGCAATGCATTCTAGGCACTATCCACCCTCTGCATGAAGAACTTTTTGTGCGTATTTCCCTTAAACATTTCCCCCTCACCTCAAAATCGTGATCCCTAGTAATTGAGTCCCCTACTCTGGGGAAAAAAGCTTCTTGCTATCCACCCTATTGATACCTCTCATAATTTTTGTGGAGCTCAATCTGGTCCCCCCTCAACCTCTGTCCTTCTATTGAAAATAATCCTATTCATCTCAACCTCTCTTCATAGCTAGCTCCCTCCATACTATGCAACATTCTGGTGAACCTCTTTTGCACCATCTCCAAAGCATCCACATCCATCTGGTAATGTGGCGACCAGAACTGTATGTAGTATTCCAAATGTGGCTGAACTAAAGTCCTGTACAACTGTAACATGACATGTCAATTCTTGTACTCAATATCTCATCCGATGGAGGAAAGCATGTCAAATGCCTTTTTGACTACTCTACTGACTTGCGTTGCCACCTTCAGGGTACAATGGACCCGAACACCCAGATCTCTCTGTACATCAATTGTCCTCAGGGCTTTTCCATGTACTGTACAGTTCACTCTAGAATTGCATCTTCCAAAATGCATCACCTCACAATTGACCAGATTGAACTCCATCTGCCATTTCTCATTTTTTTACCTATATCATTGGTAACTGTATGCTGGCTATGGCAACTGTACCATTCAAGATCGGAAAGTGGTGAACTCGATTCGACAATCACAATCGCCAACCTCCCATCAATAGAATCCATCTACCAGGCTCCCTGTCAAGGAAAGGCCACCAACATTCTTAGAGATCCATCCACCCTGGCAAAGATTTTCGGCAATCTCTACCATCAGGAAGAAGGTACAGAAGCCTAAACACATGCACCAGCTGGTTTTGTAACAGTTTCTACCCTACTGTTGTTAGAATACTGAATGGACTCACAAACTCTTAACATTCGCCTTTACCTGCGTTTTTGTTTTTGCCACTGTTTACCTATTGTTTACTATCTATGCTACTGAACTATGTGATCTGCCTGTATTACTCACAAGACAAAGCTTTTTTTCTGTGCCTCGATACATGTGACAATAAATTCAATTCAATTCAATTCATCCTCCTCCTTCAGAATGTCCTGCAGTCGATCTGAGACATCCCTGATCCATGCATCTGGGAGGCAACATTCAGGTGTCTAATTTTTGACCATAGAACCATCTATGTACTCACCTTACAATTGAATCCCCCATGACTATAGCCCTTCCACTCTTTCTCTAGCTCTTCTGTACAGCAGAACCTGGCGCCATGAACCTGGCTACTGCTTCCTTCCCATGGTGAGCAATTTCCCCCATTAGTATCCAGAAAGGTGTACCTGTTTTGGAGGAAATGACTGCAGGGGACAACTGCACTGCCTTCCTATTCTTTCTCGGCCTTTTGGTCACCCTTCCCTTTCTCCCTCAGCAATCCTAATCTGCGGTGTGACCACTTTGCTAAACGTGCTATACCCGACTTCCTCACCATCGCGGTGTTCCAAAGTGAGTCCATCCACAGCTCGAGAGCCATGATGCAGTCTAACAAGAGCTGCAACTGGACACACTTGCTGCACATGAAGGAATCAGGGACAGCAGCCGCATCCCTGAGCTCCCACATTGAGCAAGAGGAGCAGAACATGTGTCTGAGATCTCCTGCCATTTCTACTCCTAAGCTTAACTTAGTAATCAATATCAAAGAACAGATAAATGAAATAAAAATGCTTTACCAATCACACTACTTCACAGCACATGATAAAAAAGAAATAGAAAAACCTTATCTTATAGACACATCACAGAGATTTTTCTTTCTTCGAGGAAGAGGGTGCATGGGAGACACTACACATGTAGTGTCTTGGGCTTTGCCACTGCCCAAGTGTAGCGGTTCACTCAACTTCCCAGAGCACAATTCAACCATTCCCACTCAGCTCCCCTGCTGAAATATCATTTAGAATTACTCAAAAAGATGATATTTTGCCAAGTCAGGATTGTTGAGTAGGTAATGCCCATTCCCAGAATTACTTCAACAGCAGGTTTTTTGTTTAGGATTTAGAAATGAACTCATTATATGGCTCATTTATACTTGTTAGAAACACAAAATTTCATACGCAGAAACCTGTTCTTTTGGTGTATGAGAGTAAATTACTATGATCATTCAAAATTTGACATTCCTGCATTTGTCCAAATAAGCATAAGATAAAAAGTCTTAGCCACATGTTGCCTTTGAGCACTATACTAATATTATATTGGACACCAATAGCTTGAAGGTGACATCAATTCAACGCTCTTTTCTTTCTTACGGACAAGACAAGGTTTACTCTCACATAATTTTTCACAGACTGACTATTAAACTTTAAAGGCTAAATTCAATATTCGAAACCAAAAGTTTGGTTTTGAGTGAATCAATTCAAGCCTATTCAAGCCAGTTTAATTTTTGTCTGTCATTATCTTCCCCTCATGCAGTCCCTGTGACTATAAATGATTACACAATCACCATTGAGCATGATGGGTATGGAGTTAAACCCCAAGTATACAGCACATTATCTGGGTCAACACTTCAATGGATTAAAAGACTCAACTGAATTTTGGACTTCATGCCCAAGAAATTATATAGATGTCTCAGAGGTTAGTGCACAAAACTTCGCTGGATTGCTTCATAGGATGTGGGTGAAATCTATGATGAGACATTGAATAGTGTCATCTCATGTTTCATGGAGTTTCTAAGGTTGAATGTTGCTCTCAGTGAAGCATTTACAATTTTTAGGAGACTTGGTAAGATGATGATCTTGGAAGTAGATGTTATAATCTCATGCTAAACAGTCAGCATTTATGATACAGATATGGAGAAACATCCTTCATCAGAAGATCAGGAATTTTTGGGTAATCTCTACCCTAGGAGGGTGTGGATGATCAATGTGTACATGAATGGAATTAAACAATCTGGGAATAAAGTGGGTGTTGAATTGAATTGAATTAGATCAGCCTTACTCTGACACAATGGTTGAGCAGGCTGGTGGCGTTTTGTGGCCTTCATCTGTTTTTTTCTTAAATTTTGAATTGTGTAGCTGTTGCATTCACGATCATTCTAACCTTACGTTGAGATGGTAAACACCATTTGCCTTTTTGGATAATATTTGAAGAGAAGCAGAGAAATCACTTGTTTGAACCAACATTAATACTTCAATCAACAACAACAAAACACTTGACCAGTTTCATATCAGTGTTATTTGTGAAGGCTTTTATACACAAATTAGTGTTCATGTTTGACCACTACACTTCAAGAATAATTACCTCATGATCAATATTTTCTCATTCAGAGATGTTATGACATGTCTCAATTGAAATCCAGGCTTGCTGGTCCAGAGGTGGGGGCACTAACATCGTGCCATAAGAACCCACCCTCCCCCCCCCCCCGAAGTAATTGATGATAAAGTGCATTGAAATAGTCTACAAGTATGAAATGCACTGTTCTTTTCTCATATTCATACTAATTGCATTGAATCAAATAAATCAAAGTGATACACAATACAAAACTAGTTTCAAAAGTGTTGTGCTACTAATCTTATTACTTTAATGGATGAAGTTCTGTATAATCTTCCTCTTGGAAAAAAGTAGACACCCCCAATTGAATCATGAATTCCATTAACTGTTACGTGAATGGCAGCAATCTGACAAATATATTCCAATGATATTCCAGAAGAAGTGAAGTACATCTGAACTGTTTTGTGAAACCCGTTTATGAAATAATTCTCTTATGCTCATTATATTCTCAAATAAATGTTGTGTAGTTCCTGGAACATATTTACTTTATCACCTTTACTTTATGCCATCTTTGGGTGCCCTGATGGCAAACATCAAAGCAGCACACTTTGCACATTAATGCATAGTAATCTCCTCACTAAACAATCAATGCTTTTAACAAGATCACTGAAAGTTCATTGAGTGGCTACACATGGCTAATTATGGAAAATTAAAAAATAACTATGTTTCATAAGTAATGCTTAACTGGAAATACCTCCATATCTATTTTGATCTTCTATCCTATCCGTCAAATAATATAGGTTTTGACAGAGAGTTAGACCAACCTGGTCATTTAGTCAATCAACAATGATATTCTCAGTTCAACGGCAAGGCAAATTTAAAATAACTTTTATCATTAGTAACATCAGAAGTAAAACATATCACTGCAGAATGAAATTATTCCTTTATAGCAATGTTCATTCCATAAAAGTCACATTTCTTTCAGAAAATAAAACTATTATATACAAGTTATTTACTATATTGTCATATTAGGTAGTATTAAAAATCAATAATTATATGGGTCCTGCAAATTAGGTCTGATGAACTTAGTTTTGCTCCTGAAACTGCATCTTAACGTGTACTAAATTCCTGTGACATAGTCAGGTCACCATTGTCTTACCAGACCTTCGGGCTGCTCTCTCATTAGAGAGAGTTAGATGACTGGTGGAGGTTTAACCTGGGGGTTAACATGTCTCAGGCGATGGGACAGGTTGAGAAAGAGAGTTCTTCATGTTGACTTTGCAAAAGCAGACTTCAGTTAGTAGAACAACAATTTAGACTAGAAGATTGTGGACAAAGTCAATTTTGGTTTAAATATTTTGAGACACTGCACAGTGTAAAAGTCAATTTATGATCTGGCAAAACGGAATGGTTTCATCACATTACATTGCCTAGGCTTTTTTACTGTGCAATAAATAAATAAAATAAATGATTTAAATATGAGCCATTCACTTCCTCACAGTGACATATGGTTGCTCCTCCCATACTTCTCCTGCTGTTTATGTATTTTGAATTTAGATTCCATCCTTACAATGCCTTAGATTTTGAAACTAGAGGTAAAGCAATATCGCTCACTGCTAATCTTGAAGAAAGCCATGTTCTATTATTTAGCCATCTCTGTGATATGGTTTTCCCATTTTCAACATCAGTTTGTTTCTGGTGCCAAGACAAGGTGTTTTCCAGTTATCCAACAGCAGTGATTCTGTTCAATTACTGATTGAACAGAATAAGTAATCAGTCACATTGAAGTTCTTTCACGGACAGAAAACAAAACATGGAATCCTTTTATTTTTAACTGGAGAATTTGTGATGCAAGAAATTATAAAATTATAAATATAAAACAGCCAGTAAAGTTGATCAACCATAATTATGAACATAATACATCATTAAAAATCCAGTTGCATCTCATTCAATAGGACATAACGTTTTCCAAGGGCTTTTGCAATGAGACTATCAGCATAAGAATGGTAACTGTTGTCTGTAAGGATATTTCCAATTCATCCTGAAGTGTTTCATCTCCAGAGAAATGTTGAATTACTGACAGCAAATTCTGGATTTCTATATATTACTGTGCAGACTCCAAATGTTGCCATAAGTTTTCGAGGGTTAACAACCAGGAATACCAATGGTCTTATCGCCATTACAATTCCAAAATCCAAAACCTTTTTGAAACCAAAGTGACATGAAAATTTTGTCACCAACTTCATCCCAAATGGTCATGAATCAGTCACATGCAGGTTGTTTGAAGAAATAGCTTTCAATCTACCTGTTTAGACAACCTTTGTGGCAATTGAAACTTGAACATAAACCTGTTGACTCACCAAAAAAAACCTCTTAGAAAGTCAGGAACTACCTGAAAAGGGGGATTGTTTGAAATCTTGACCATGGTATGATTCAAATCTTCCCTCTCTGGAGGATAGAACCAGAACTCAGTATCCTAGAACACTCAGCACACAAGAACAGCTGCAGCTTGTCTCATGTGAATTATTTTCCTTGAATGATGAAGCTTTTTGAGGAGCTGAACATAAAGCACAAAACAGAATGAAACTCTATAGCTAAGCATTTCACGAAGAGCTATAAAATGTCAGGAGTGTGGCATTAATTTCAAGTCAAGATTCTCAATTCTGAGATTTAAATTAGAAGTAAAACACACTGTGAATTGTGAAAATTTAACAAGTTTAATGCATTTTCCTGAAAGATAGGATTATTTAAAATGAAAATGTGCTGCAATTACAAATTTTCCTTTTAATCTGGTCATATACGAAACTGAATAGGAACCACAACACATCACTTTTTAAAAAGAAATTCCTCAAATTTACCAAGATGGATCACAAATACTTGGAATCCTTCATTTAGCTCTAAAATATGGATTTGTGTCTGAACATTAACGTAGAAAAAACAATTATGTTGCTTACTGTTGGTTTTAAAATCAATTCAAGAATTGCACCAACCTGAGCAAACGGTAGATAAGGCCATAGCTAAAAATGTGGAGATATAAACAAGTCCATGAAACAATCTCGACTCATATAGTGAACAGCCTTGAGCAGGTCATAAAGCTATAACAAACTGCACATTAAATCACTTGTTGTCATTAACAAAAGACAGCTACATCAAAACCTGTAAAGTATGTTAAAAAAAAATCATATTTAGCAGAACAGTCCTTTCAGTTCCTTCTTGTTAATTTGGCATAAATGAGACCTGTTTGAGATACAATGAATGGAACTTTCAAGATTATATAATTTAATTCAAAATAAGGTGCTGTAAGAACAAACAAAAATGGAATCAGTGTTATTTAAAGATGGACATTCATTCATATATGTACACTGATAAAGCAAACTTGGTTTTGTTCAATACCATACATCCATGAGAAGTTAAAAATGTAGTATGAAAATAATCCGAAGTCATGGAAGTGAGACTTTCCTAGTTGTTGCTATGCACGAATTGCTGTTTGTTAGTTTCTAACTGTGCCTGTCAGCCTGAGGAAGCACGTAGATAAGACATTGGAAGAAGTCAAAGAAATATCCTCAGTCTGGAGTGGGAGGAGGAAGAGAAATTATTGCAAATGTTAGTCTGGCCTGAACTGATACAAACAAAATCAGGAGAGTGCTATTCCAACCTAGCTGCATAACAAAGGAATGATGTTGCAGGAAGATGATGAGGTCAATCAATTCAAACAAGTTGACAAGGATAGGGGCAGATCATTTACGATGGCCAGAATCATTTACAATATCAACTGTGACTTTAAAAAGAGATTTCTCCGTGCTGTGGAAGATGTGGAACCTGACTGAAATGGTTCAAACAAGGATTTGTTGGAAAAATAGACATGGCACTGGAAGGCAATATGCTCAAGATCCGTGGAAATGAATAGTAATTGGAAATGGCTTTGGTACTTGCTTTATAGCTTGAAAGCTGTGTATGGGCACACGACCTATTCATGATTCTTAATGTCCGTGCATAAAACACATTCCATTATATAAAGTAAGCCCTTTTGAAAAGTATGTCTTGCAATATGAATATAATGCAAAATGTATTTCCTTCTTCTGATCGAGTGTGCCATTTTAGCATATAGCATACATCAATTTTACATGTAAGTATAGAGTGGTTTCACACAATGTCATTTACAGAATGTCAGATCGCGCTCTGCTTAATATTTACAAACTTTTTCAATGGGTGACAAAAAAGCACCTCATTCAATGCTGTCACTCACAATAAAACTGGCAGTAGAATAAAAATGACAACAATGTACCTCTCAAAAGAACCGTGCATGCTATTTTAAAAAAAGTGTGTATTAGTAAATCCTGACAGACCAACTTAATGAATACAAATATTTTTGTCCATTACTTTCCAATTACATCAGATGTCATTAAGACAATAAAAAATATCAGAAATTTTGGCCAGTTATGCTCAGAACAAATAAGTCAAGAGAGTTCTAATATGCCTTTATGAAGTACCAAAAACCTAATATTTTCTGAAAAGAATAAAATAGAATAGAATCCCGACAGTTTGGAAACAGGCCATTTGGCCCAACAAGTCCACACTGTGTAACCCACTCAGACCCATTTCCCCACCCTAGTCGTCTACATTTCCCCATACTATTGGACCTAACCTACACATCCCTGAACACTGTGGTCAATTTAGCATGGCCAATTCACCTAACCTGTACATCTTTGGACTTCTGATTCAATCTTACTTTAAGATACATTCTGGACGCTATCCTTAAAGGGGATCAACACAGCCCTTCACTCTCTGCAGGCAAGGGCATCAGCCAGCTTGTGTTGATAACCCTCTCCATGCTCCTCAAAGATGTCTGAGACCAGACTGAAGGTCACACCATGCACTTTGGTAATACCTCGCGAGAGTTCCTCAGGGCACCTCTCTCCAATGGATGTCTGAATTGCCTTGACTGACATAGCAGTAGAGGTCTGCTCCCACGGGTAGCACAGGAGAACATGGCAGCAAGTTGTTAAGATGTGCTGTGGCCTACTCGATGCAAAGTCACAGACAAAGGAACATAAATTGTTGAATGTCTGTGGCTGCATATCACCAAAGGCACTCACATTTTTATTATTTGGACCAAGGTTTGGCAGTCAAAGGCTGCCAGCCTCCATTGCCTCTTGGAGGAAGATAACATTGGGGAAGGTGCATATGTGAGTTCAGGGAGGAACTGAATACTGTGTGCATCCTCCAATATTTGGCAATAGATTAATGCCTCTTACATATTCATGTTTGAAGAATATTGTGTAATCTTAAGCATTCTCGCATAACTTCTTATTGATGCTTCTCTCTGACCCATAAACAAAGCAGGAAACATCTGCACAAAGCCAAAAACATCACTTTTACTGAATTCAAAACAAATGAAAAATTAAGAGTGGCAGATCTGAAACATGCTCTCTCTCAGCCATTATGGGGGTCGTAGTTCGAAGCACCTTCATATGTTCATCACAAATCATTTGGCCTCAAATTTAGCTGATAATAGGTCTCATGGGTCTGTCTGTTAAATACCATGACTGCCTAGTTTCTTTGAAAGCATCATCACTCAGTATCTCCAATGTCCTCAACTTCTTCCTTATCTAAGAAGGCGTATGCCTCCTACATCTCCCCCTTAGCTAAGTTCTAACCTTGTCATCTATATAATGAAGAGTATAGTAAATAATCCCCATTCTGAAATCTGATGAGCATTAGAATGTGCCACCTAAGGAGTCCACACAACAGAATATTATCATTAGCAGGCTGATTATCTGCTCAATGTTGGCTCTTCTTGATGAAAGGACAGTACTGTACTGCTGTTAGCCGTTAGTTTGGGGGTTTCAAACTGGGCTCATGAGCCAACTTCTCTGTGGATACACCCTGTCACCTGTAAACCTGCCTTGGAGACGATATGCAGGAGCAATGATTTGCTGCATCTGAATGTTTTGCAGAATATAAGTGTATGACAGCTCCCTTGATAATAGCCACATGCCAGCAGGAGTTGTTGCCTGCATTGCAGACCAACTGACCAACGAAGGAGTGAAATCCCTTGTGCATGCATTTGATTACCACTTGGACACAAAGGAATCCAGAGATTCAGAGATGGACGCAAATCCCATGACTGAGGAAGCTTGAGTTTCTGGCTGCAATAGCCATTTGGGAAATGCCAAGCAAGCCCCCAGGTGCATTTTGCAGTTCGTCATTTGTGAGGGCCACAGAAACAGAAGTCACCCGAAGCTATACAGCTGCAAACCGCGGTGCAAGCATTGGCCAGTCTAGAGAACAGCATCCATAGCCTCTGGCATTGTCCTTTCACTTAGAGTCACAGAGATATACGGCACGGAAATGACCCTATGGTCCAACCCATCCATGTCAAACAGATATCTTAAAATAATCCAGTTCTATTTGCCAACATTTTACCCATATCCCTCTAAACCTTTGCTATTCATATACCCATCCAGATGCCTTTTAAATGTTGTTTTTATACTAGCCTCCACCATTTCCTCCAGCAGCTCATTCCATACATGCACCATACTCTGCATGAAAAAAATGCCCCTCAGGTCCCTTTTAAATATCTCTCCTCTCACCTTAAACCTATGCCCTCTAGCTTTGGACTGCTTGACTTCAGGCAAAACGCCTTGTCTATTTAGTCTATCCATGCCTCTGATAATTTTGTAAACGTCTATAAGATCACCTCTCAGTCTCCGACACTCCAGAGAGCTACAGCCTCTCCCTGTAGCTCAAACCCGCCGACCCTGGAAACATCCTTGTAAATATTTTCTGAACCCTTTCAAGTTTCACAATATCCTTCCTATAGTAGGGAGACCAGAATTGAATGCAGTATTCCAAAAGTGGCCTCACCAATGTCCTGTACAGCCACAACATGACCTCCCAACTCCCATACTCAATGCACTGACCAAGAAAGGCAGGCATACCAAGTGCCTTCTTCACTATCCTATCTACCTGTGACTTCATTTTCAAGGAATTATGAACATGCACTCTAAAGTTTCGTTGTTCAGCAACACTCCCCAGGACCTTACCATTAAGTGTATAAGTCCTGTCCTGATTTGCTTTTCCAAAATGCAACACCACACATTTATTCAAATTAAACTCCATCTGCCAATCCTCGGGCCATTGGCCCATCTGATCAAAATCCCCTCATACCCAGGCCTCCAGTCTGAAAAGCAATCTTCCACCACCATCCTCTGTCTTCTACCTTTGAGCCAGTTCTGTATCCAAATGGCTAATTCTCCCTGCATTCCATGTGGTCAAACCTTACTAACCAGTCTACCATGAGGAACCTTGTCAAACGCCTTACTGAAGTCCATATAGATCACGTCCACCACTCTGCCCTCATCAATCTTCTTCATTACTTCCTCAAAAAACTCAATGAAGATTGTGAGACATGATTTCCCACACACAAAGCCATCTTGGCTATCCCTAATCAGTCCTTGCCTTTCCAAATACATGTACATCCTGTCTCTTAGGATTCCCACTAACAACTTGCCCACCACTGATGTCAAGCTCACTAGTCTACAGTTCCCTGGCTTATTCTCACCACCTTTAAATCGCGTCTATTTGCAGAGAAATGGAAACTCTACCTGACACAGAGCTCTCCTGAGCCAGAGTTTGACAGCATTGCTAACACTGACTCCCTTGTACAAGTACTGCCTGTTCTTCCATAGTTATAGACATCGTGACTCAGGTCCCTTCTTGCTGTTTGGCCGTCCATACCCTCTTCTCCTTAGGTATGGCAAAACCAGTACAGTGATAAGTTTAACTGGCCAATCATTTTGAATTGAAATGTGGATCTCTGAACAAATAGGAGGTTATGGTTGCTATCTTCTGGACTTTTCCACATTCATCAAAACTTTTTGCCCTTATTCGGTTGCCCATAACTTTGGTCAAACCAATCATGCTGGTCCTCCTCTCCTTTTAGCCATCAGCATTACGCAGCAATTATGCTTTTTGTCTAAGCTCACAACAATTCTCGTAATATATGTTATTCTATACGACTCAGTTCTGCTTAAAAGTGACAGTATCTGTATCACTTCAATGCCCATATTATTTAGATTCAGGCACATGAGACAATAAAAGCTCTTGCGCTGGTTGACCCAGAAGCATCATTTCCTCCTATTCCCAACCCCACCCCATCAGACCAAATGTTGCTGACCATGAGTCACCTTCAATGCTTAGAATCTCTACTTGTTGGACTCTGGCCCAACAAGTCCACATCGACCCTCAAAGAGTAACCACTCAGACCCATTCCCCTACATTTACTCCTGACTAACACGCCTAACCTACACATCCCTGAACACTATGTGCAATTAAGCATGGCCAATTCACCCAACCTGCACACCTTTTGGATTGTGGGAGGAAACTGGAGCACCTGGAGAGTTTGTGCAAACTCCACACAGACAGTTGCCCTAACTGGAATTGAACTCGGGTCCCTGGTGCAGTGAGGCAGCAGTGCTAACCACTGAGCCACTGTGCCGCTATGACCTGGGCATAGGAGTTTTAATGTAGTTATGTGTGCATCATTTCAGTGTTCAGTCATTTAACTCAGTGTATGTGCACAGCTTTTCACTGGTTTCTGTTTCCATTTGCACCCATTTAAGTTTTCAGCTTTCCACGAACGAACACAACCAGATCTGAGCTTCTCCTGTTTCTACTGAACAGAACAAGGGCCTGCTTAATAAGCCTGCACTTGATATAACAACATACATTAATTGCTTTAATTATTCACCCTCTGTACTAACCCCCACCCCTCCTCCCCCCCCAACATATCAACTTCCTCCTGTCATTGCAGATAGTTTTATAGTTTATTAAGGTCTCCCTCTGTCAATATTCAAACACCCCATTTACCGTTTCTTCCCTCTGAGCCGACACCATATGAGCTCCCTATGCTCAGCTTGACTCTAACATCACCCCATTTCAATTACTCCTTTCCCCATACAAGTCCACTCATGAGACTATTCATTTCCCTTATGGTAACATGCAACACCCATCCTCTTTTGTCGCTCTTGCCTGTCACTGTAATTCTCCCCTTGGCTTCACAGTTCCCTGCGCCCATTCTCGAGGAACATTTTCCCAATGCAAACAACCACATGGTTAAGTTCCAGTGTCCAAATCATAGGCTGTCCCACATTTTGCTGCAACTTTCAAGTTAATGTTGCAACCTCCCTGCCTTCCTGCAAAGTGTGAGAGACAGTCTTCCTCCCTCCCTGAGGCAGGCTGTGAACCTAGATAGGTGATACCTGCCTTCGATACCAAGTCTACACCATGCAGCAATGGCCTGGCAACACCTATTCTGAATTAAGAAGAAGTTGTAGATAAAAACAGAAAGAAATGTGTACTTAACTGCAGCATCCAGTCAGAAGGTCAAATTACGAGGTACATGCCTCACATATATGATGAGGCTTCTCACCCTTTATTAATAAGTTTACAACCTTGCATGCAATAGTAGTAGCCTGGAGTTTGAATGAGTATTTGTGACATACCCATTCTATCACTTTGCTGTTGGTTATGTGTGGACTGATCAGGCAGTTAATGGCCATGTTGAATTTGTCCTTTTTTGTGCACAAGACATATTTTGGCAAGGATCCGTGTTGTCAGACAGGGGCCAGTGTTGTAACTGTATTGAAGCAGCTTGCCTTGCAATGTGGCTAATCAGAGCATAAGTCTTCAGTGCTATTTGTGTAACTGTCTCAGGGCCCACAGCCTTTGTTGTATACAGCTAGACTCATCAGCCCTGTCTTGATACCAGGTGCAGTGAACTGAGTGAGTTGAAGATTGGCATTTGTGATGCTAGATATCAGAAGGAGGGTGAAGTCAGTCATCCACTTGGCACCTCTTGCTGAAGTTGGATGCAAATCTTTCAGGAGAAAGTGAGGACTGCAGATGCTGGAGATCAGAGTTGAAAAGGGTGACGCTGGAAAAGCACAGCAGGTTAGGCAGCATCTGAGCAGCAAGAGAATCAACGTTTTAGGCATAAGATCTTCATCAGCCTTGTCTTTTGTACTTGTATTCCTTCATCAGTGAAGTAGGAAAATTTGTGGAGTCTTCACCTTATACTATAGTCTACTAACATTCATGCCTGGATGTGATATTACTGCAGAGCTTATAACTGACCGATTGGTTTTGTCTATTATAACAGAAGTGTCCTGTCTATTGCATACTGCTCCAGCTTTGATATGCAAGAAATTCTTTTTAGTTGCTTCACCAGGTTCACACCTTATTTTTGTATTTGCTTGGTTCTGCTCCTGGCATGCCCTCCAGCACTTTTCATTGAATCAGGAGTGACCTGGCTGTCTGATGGCATGACAGACTGTAGATTGTGGTCACGTATATCTGTGCAAATGCCATTGGCCAACTGCACTTTATGAATGTCCAGCTTTTAGTTACTACATCTGTTTGAAGTCTGTCCCATTTAGGACAGTGGTAGTACCACACAACACAATGCTGGCTATCCCCATAAGACATGACTTGTCTCCAATAGGATGTATGGTGATCACTCCTACCAATACTGTCATGGATGGACTCATACACAACAAGTACATTAGTGAGGGTGATTAAAGGAGATATTTCCCTCAGCTGTTATCCTCACCAACTGCTGCATTCTCAGTCAAGCAGCTATGTTCTTTAGGACTCAGCCAGCTCGGTTAATAATGGCATTGATGTTGTCCACTCAGGGTGAATTCCGTGACATTCTTCCTTGTGGTGTTCAGCATGGAGGACATCTGATTATCAGTCATGCTTCCATGGGGAATTGGTCGGGGGAGACGTGGTGGAAATAAATGGCAATCCGCAGAAAATGTCATTACCTATTAATTAACTGATGCTAAGAGAACTCATGAGGTCAGCAGTCAAGGTTGAGAACTCCCAGGCAACTCCTTCCCACTGTCGTGGCTGTGGGTATATTATAAATCTTCACACAAACCTTGAGTACACATTGTGCCACCACCTCTGGTGGGGATTTCCTGGCAGTGGGACAACACATGCCCAGGGTTGGCGGTGGTTTTTGGGACATGGCCTTACTCTTGCAATCATATTTTACTGACAAATGTCAGACTGTTGTTTGACTAGAACGTGGGACACCTCTCCAAATTATGACAAAGTTCCAGATGTTTGACGGGAAATACTTTGTACGATCAACAGGCTGTGCTTACTACCATGGTTTCTAGTTACAAGATCTATGCCAGGTGATCCACGCAGTGGTTGATTTGTTTGGTTTGACTTTATTTGGTTTGAGCTGGAAATGTGTTGCTGGAAAAGCGCAGCAGGTCAGGCAGCATCCAGGGAACAGGAGAATCGACGTTTCGGGCATAAGCCCTACTTCAGGAATGAGGAAAGTTTGTCCAGCAGGCTAAGATAAAAGGTAGGGAGGAGGGATTTGGGGGAGGGGCGTCGGAAATGTGATAGGTGGAAAGAGGTCAAGGTGAGGGTGATAGGTCAGATGG
>NC_057727.1:49986619-50023868 GCF_004010195.1 Chiloscyllium plagiosum
AGGCGAAGGGGCGGGGTTAGACGTGGTGACGGAAATAGGCGTGGGGCGGGGTTAGGCGTGGAGATCGGCGTGGGGGAGGAGACACATGCGGTGTTGTGGGCGTGTAGGTTAGTGACGTCACTGGGGGCGGAAGTGGCTGCGGCGACCGCAGAGACAGAGTTATTCCCCATAGCCGCGGAGGTCGCGAATCTGCCGGCGATTGTCTTCATGGCGATCGCGGAGGCGGTTGTCTGGGCAGCGATCGCGGAGGCGGTTGTTTGGGCGGCGATCGCGGAGGCTGCAAGGTCGGTGGGGGCGGAAGTGCGTCATCGGCGGCGGCGGCGGCAGCTATTGCCGCGGGCGATGTAGCGGCCGCATGTGTAATGGAGCCAGACTGATTTCGGAGGCCAATGGAAGGCCAGACTGATTTCGGAGGCCGATGGAAGTGCCAGATTGATTTTGGAGGCCAATGGAAGTGCCAGACTGATTTCGGAGGCCGATGGAAGTGCCAGACTGATTTCGGAGGCCGATGCAAGTGCCAGACTGATTTCGGTTTGATTGGTTTGATACAATTGACTGACAGTTAAGAACCAACCACACTGCTGTGGATCTGGAAGACAGACCAGATAAGAATGGCAGACTTCCTTCCCTTCATTTTCCTTCGCTGGTGAACCAAATCTATTTTTTGGGCAATCCCATGGTTGGCGTTAAGATTAGGTATTATTCAAGATAGATACTGAATTTAAATATCACCAGTTTCTATGCTGGGATACAAACCCATGCCCCTAGACCATTAGCCTACTTCTCAATTACTGATCTATTGACAATATCACTGTGTCTTGGAGATAGTGACCACTGCAGATACTGGAGAGTCAGAGTGGATAAAGAGCCCCCAGAGCTGGAAAAAACACAGCAGGTAAAGCAGCATCAGAGGAGGAGAGGAGTTGATGTCTCAGGACAGAATCTTTAATCAGGACTGGGGGAGGGGGAAGGGAGCTGCAAAGTGAATGGAGGGAGGTGGAGCTGGGGGAAAGGTTAGTGAGATAGCGATAGGTGGATGCAGGTAGGAGGTGGCTGTGATTGGTCAGTGGGAGGGGTGAAGCAGACACCTGGGAAGGAAGGTGGACAGGTAGGGTCAGGTTTAGGGGGCTGGGTGGAGAGGGAAGTCTGGGCCTGGGATGACATGGGGGTGTTGGGATGATTTGAAAGCTGGTGAATTCTATGTTTAGGCTGTATGGTTGTAAGCTCCCAAGACTGAAGATGAGGTGTTCTTCCTCCAGTTTTCATGTTGTTCTATGTTGATGGTGGAGGAGGCCAGGATGGACATGTTGTCGGGGAGAGTGGGAGGGGGATTTGAAGTGGCTTGGGACAGGAAGGTGGTTGATTGGAACGTACAGACCATAATTGATCCCTGAACCGTTCTGAGTTTCCATTTGGTCTCCTATGGTTAGAGGAAATGCACATGAATCTCTGCCAGACCTGGAATGATTCTTTGAGGCCTTGGACAGAGGTGAGAGGGGAGGTTTTGCATCTTCTGCAGCTGTATGGAAGGTTCCGAGTCTAGAGGATGGGTTGGTGGGGAGTGTGCACCTAACAAGGGAGTCACGGAGGGAATGGTCCCTGCAATAAGTGGATGAGGAGGGGAAGGAAATATCATTTTGTTGGTGGAGGATGATGTGTTGGATTTGGAGATTAGTGGGGTGGAATGTGAGGACCAGGGTACTCTACCCTTGTTGAGGATGGGAGTGGAGGGTTTGTTTGAGAACAGAGGTGTGGGAAATGGAGGAAATGTGATTGAGAGCATTGTTGATCAAGGGGGGAAGGGGGGGTTGGGTGGGGAAATTGTGATCATTGGATTGGGAGGCCTTCTCGGATATCCTGGAGTGGAATTGTCCTCCTGGGAGCAGATATGGTGGAGGCAGAGAAATTGAGAGCGTGGGATTGTATTTTTGTGGGAGGGAAATGGGAGGAGGTGTAATCAAAGTAGCTGTGGGAGTCAGTCAATAGATGTCAGTTACTGGAGATGGAGATGGAGAGGTCCAGGAAGGGGAGGGAGGTGTCAGAGATAGTCCATAAATTTGAGGTTGGTGTGGAAGGTGTGAATGAAGTGGATGAACTGTTCCAGCTCCTCGTGGTAACATAAGGCAGTGCCAATACTGTGTGCCACCGCCTTACCCTTCAAAGCATGCTTAAATAAAACGTGGAAAATAAAACGGTGCCTTTATTTCACAAGACAGATACAGAATTAGATAAAGGATTTTCTGGAATAGGAAGATGGAAAGTAGTAAATGTTCAGCCACCATGAATGATTTTGTAGTTTTACTGAACTGCTTTTACAATGCTACCGGTGATTGGCTGTGGGATACGCAAACAGTGTTAAGAAAAATCACTATTTGCATTATATTACCATGTATTAGATGGAAATTCTCTCACACGGTTTATTTCTGATACTATTTAACATACCACTGAAAAAAATAATGGAGAACAAGTCATTATGTCCTGGGCATTTAAGAATACCCAGATGAACAAAGGACACAACTTCAGTTCTCGTTGTTGGTTTCGAAACATAATATTTAAAATGGCAAAGGTCATCTCTTTGATAAGCAAGATGCATGCATACTCATGTTTAAAAACACTATAAACTCCACTGTAGATTGATACAGTGCAGTACAAGGCACAGCAGAGGATTTCATATCATTCATTATTGTATTAAGGCAATCTCAGTTGTGTCATATGATTGTGCCTTTAGTAACAGAAAGGTAGCCAGATTATTAAAGATTGGTCGAGGTTGTTCACTCAGTATGCAGGTCTGACTGTGTGTATGATTGGATTTTTTGCGAGTCAAATAAATGGTAAGATGAACTTACCGAATGCATATTCCACCTAACTCTCCACCGAACATTAATTCTATACACAGGCTTGAATTCATTATCTCCAGGTCAGCACTGCCCTGGGTTTAGCTTCAGTTTAGTCATGTGATTTTCTTTGCAATCAATAGTATTCTGCATCTGCATGTTACTTTATGGTTGAACAACACATTGAACAGATGTAGGAAAATTCTTACATAAATCAACTAATTTTTATTAAATGAGTTTATGATTAGATAAAAGTCAGTGACCATGACATATCCATCATTTGGCAGATACAATAGTGGAATTAATTTATTGCCATATTCCAAAAAACGTGTAAATCATGGGGTAAACAATTTTACAGCTGCTAGTAAAACTGCTCATCAAATCTAACTTGATAGCTGATACAAAGTTAAACATAAGAATAAACAGAAGAACTCGGAGCAGGAGTAGGCCATCTGGTCCTTCGAGCCTGCTCCACCATTCAGCAAGATCATGGCTGACCTTCTCGTGGACTCAGCTCCACTTACCCGCCTCTCACCACAACCCTTAATCCCTTTACTGTTCAAAACATTATCGATCTCAGCTTTAAATCATGAAATGAGGAAGCCTCAACTACTTAATTGGGCAGGGATTTCCACAGATTCACAACCTCTAGGTGAAGTAGTTCTCCTCAATGCAGTCCGAAATCTGCTTTCCCTAATTTTGAGGCTATGCCCTCTTGTTCTCGCTTCACCCACCAGTGAAACAACTTCCCTGCTTCTATCTTATCTATTCCCTTCATTCCCCATCATTTTTCTGAATTCCAATGAATATAATCCCAGTCTCTCCTCATACGCCAACCCCTCTGAACTGTGGAGAAATTGGGGATTGCAGATGCTTGAGAGTTGAAAAGCATGGTGCTGGAAAAGCACAGCAGGTTAGGCAGCATCTAAGGAGCAGGAGAGTCGATTTTCCAGCATGAGCCCTTCATCAGGAATGTGGAGGGGGAAGGGGAATGAGAGATAAATACAGGGGTAGGGGTAAGGCTAGGATGGAAGGTAGCTGGGAAAGCGATAAGAGGATGCACGTGGGGGGTAATTGTGATAGGGTTGGAGGGGAGGGTGGAGCAGATCAGTGGGAAAGAAGACAGACAGGTAGGACAGGTCAAGAGGGTGGTGCCGAATTGGCGGGTTGGATCTGGGATGAGTTGAGGGGAGGGAAGATTTGGAAACTAGTGAAGTTGATGTTGATGTCATGTGTTGAAGTGTCGCAAAGCTGGAACATGAGCTGGAATTTCAGCTGATGGTGGCTTTGATTTGTCATAGAACATAGATCAATGCAGTGCAAAACAGGCCCTTTGGCCCACAATGTTGCACCGACCAGTGGACTTTTCTCAGCTCATCCCCCTACACAATCCCAAAATCATCCACAAGCTTATCTAAGGATTGTTTAAATCTCCCTAATGTGGCTGAGTTGACTACCTTAGAAGGTACGGTATTCCACACCCTTACCACTCTCTGTGGAAAGAACTTGCCTCTGACACCAGTCTTAAATCTATCACCCCTCAATTTGTAGTTATGCTCCCTCGTACACACTGACGTCATCATCCTCGGAAAAAGTCTTTCTCTGTCTACCCTATCTAATCCTCTGATCATCTTGTATGTCTCTATCAAATCCCCTCTTAGCCTTCTTCTTTCCAATGAGAAAAGACCCAACCACCACTCGCTGCCTTCTTCCAGAAAGCCAGTTTCTAATCCAAACTGCTAAATCACTCTCAATTCCATTCCTCTGCATTTTCTCCATCAGTCCACCATGTGGAACCTTATCAAAGGCTTTACTGAAGTCCAAGTATACCACGTCAACTATCTCCTCCCTAGCTTCCCAGAGAATCCTTGGATAAATCCCATCCGGCCCAGGGGACTTGTCTACTTTCACTCTTTCTATAATTGATAATACCTGCGCGTAACTAACCTCAATCCTTTCTAGTCTAATATCTCGTACCTTATTTTTCTCCTCTATAATATTCTCCTTTTCCTGAGTAAACACTGATGAGAAACGTTCATTTAGCACCTCTCCAATCTCTACAGGGTCCACACTCAACTTCCCACTTCTGTCTTTGACTGGCCCTATTCCTACCCTAATCAGCCTTTTATTCCTCGCATACCTATAGAAAGCTTTAGGGTTCTCCTTTATTCTATTTATTAAAGACTGCTCGTGTCCTCTCCTTGCTCTTCTTAATTCTCTCTTTAAATCCTTCCTAGCTGATCTGTAACTCTCCATTGCCTCATCTGAACCATCTTGCCTCATCAACACATAAGCCTCTTTCTTCTTCTTAACAAGAGATGCAATTTCTGTAGTAAACCACGGTTACCTTACTTTATCACTTCCTCCCTGCCTGACAGGGACATACCTAGGAGGGACACATAATATCTGTTCCTTAAACCACATTTTGATTGTCTGCATCCCTTGCATTTTGCTACCCCATTCTATGCATCCTAATTTTTGCCTAATCACATTATAATTGCCCTTGCCCCATTGATAACTCTTGACCTGTGGCATGTACCGATCCCTTTCCATTGCTGAACTAAACGTAACTGAATTATGGTCATTCTCTCCAAAGTGCTCATCCACAACTAAATCAAACACCTGACATGGTTCATTACTAAGCACGAGATCCAGTGTGGCCTCCCCTCTTGTCAGCCCTTCGACATACAGTGTCAGGAAACCCTCATGTACACATTGGACAAAAACAGATCCATCTGACATACGAGAGCTATAACATTTCCAATCAATGTTGGGGAAGTTAAAGTCCCCCATAATGACCACCCTGTTCCTTTCAGTTCTTCCTAGGACAATGTTGTTAATCCTCTCTTCCACCTCCCTGGAACTCTGTGGAGGCCTATAAAAAACTCCAAGAAGTGTGACCTCTCCTCTCCAGTTTCTAACCTCAGCCCACACTACCTCAGTAGACGAGTCCTCATCAGAAGTTCTGTCAGCCACCATTAGACTATCTTTGACTAACAAGGCCATGCCTTCCCCTCTTTTACCACCTTGCCTGTTTTTAATGAAAGATCTAAACCCTGGAACCTGCAACATCCATTCCTCACCCTGCTCTATCCATGTCTTTGAAATGGCCACAACATCAAAGTCCCAGGTAGCTATCCATGCTGCAAGCTCAGTGGAGGAGGTTCAAGACTAGCATGTCCCTGGAGGAGTGGGAGGGAGAGTTTGTGTTTCCATTTCTCTCCTCCCCCTGACCTCAATCGAGATCCAACCCTCCAACTTGGCACCGCCCTTGTGACTTATCCTACTTGTCCATCATCCTTCCCATCCATCCACTCCTCTATTGCCTCCGTCTGAAACCCCACAGGTCTTATCACATCTGGTAAAGCTTTTCCTGCGTGTTGACCCACTTCTCCTCTACGTCAGGGAGACAGGAAGCCAACTCATGAACCATTTCAGGGAACATCTCATAATTTTAGTATAGTCAACCAATTCTCACCCACGCTTAGTCCGAATATCATCTAAACAATCCCACCATCCTGTGGCTGACCACTTCAACTCCACATCCCACTCCTCGAAGGACATGCAAGTCCTGGGCCTCCTCCACTGCCAAATCAAAGCCACCCACCAAAAGAAGGAAGAAAACCTCATCTTCAGCCTTGGGACCCTTAACCACACGGCATCAATCTTGACTTCACTAGTTTCAAAATATCCCCTCCCCCACCTCATCCCAGATCCAACTCTCCAACTCCAGCCCCAACCCCACTCCTCTATTTATTTTTTATTCCCTTTCCCCTCCCCACATTCCTGATGAAGGGCTTATGACTGAAACGTTGGCTCTCCTGCTCTTCGGATGCTGCCTGACTTCCTGTGCTTTTCCAGTGTCACCTTTTTCTACTCTCAACTCCTAGTGAACCCTGTTCTGCACTCCCTCCAGTGCCAGTACATCCTTCCTCAAGTAAAGAGACCAAAACTGTACACAGTACTCCATGTGTGGCCTCACTAGCACCCTGTATAACTGCAACGTAACCTCACCGCTTTCCAACACAATCCCTTTAGCAATGAAGGACAAAATTCCATTTGTGTTTTTTAATTTTCTGCAAACCAGCCTTCTGTGATTCATGCACAAAGACACCTAGATCCCTCTGCACACTTTGGTCTACCACTCACCTTAGTGTCATCCACAAACTTTGACATACTACACATGTTCCCCAACTCCAAATCATTTATGTAAACAAACGTGGTCCGAACACTGATTACTGAGGCACACCACTCGTCGCTTACTGCCAACCAGAAAAGCACATTTATCCCCACTCTTTGCTTCCTGTTACTCAACCAATCCTCTATCCATGCTAATATGTTGCCTGTAACACCATGCATCCGAACACTGATTACTGAGGCACACCACTCGTCACTTACTGCCAACCAGAAAAGCACATTTATCCCCACTCTTTGCTTCCTGTTAGTCAACCAATCCTCTATCCATGCTAATATGTTGCCTGTAACACCATGCACCTTTATCTTATGCAACAGCCTTTTGCACTGCACATTATCAAATGTTGTTTGGAAATCTAGATACACCACATCTACTTGTCCACAGCACTCGCAATATCTTTATAGAATTCCAGTATTTGATTAGGTATTTGACTCGTCTAGGAGCTAAATACTTCGTGGAATGACTCAAGGCTTGCTTTTATTTTGATCTGGAGCTTCAGGATTATTACAGCAATTGAATAAATAGACACAATATATATCTATATCAATTATTTTATGTTGCATTAACATCAACTAGTGTTTGCTTCAAGTATATGCAGAGCAATTCATTTTGTTGAAAAAAAATTCTTTGTTCAATATTGCACATAATGAGCCAAATTAAATCAAAATCAGTGAACATTTAATTTCAGTGACAATTTGCAAGGCCTAAGTGAGAGTTCAAAATATGGAACACCACCTGCAGGCCAGGGAATTGGAACCTCTGTGAATATCGCAGGTGACCTTCAACAAATCTCACTGAATGAATGTTAATGAACATGGTCAAAAAGTGTGCTGCTGGAAAAACACAGCAGGTCAGGCAGCATCTGAGGAGCAGGAGAGCCAACATTTTGGGCATAAGTCCTTCAGCAGGAAGGTAGTAGGCCAGGACAAAAGAAAAACTGAATATGTGATCTTGAGAGCAAAGAGTTGCAAAGAATGGGTAAATTGTGCTAAAAGCTCTCCACGTAATATCATAACAGGACTAAGTGAAGGCGAGAATTGGTTGGCTGTGCTGAAATTATGACAGGACCAGGACTGCAGGTTCCTTAAATGAAAGATCATCTCCAGCATCTACAGTTCTTTGTTTTATTTTAAGCAAGAAAGCAGGTCATGTGGTGCTCATTTTTGAGGTGGGTTCTGAGTTCCATTACAGGTCCCAATCAGTTTCTTTAGCATGAGGGCACATTGTGGTTTGAAGTCTACTAAATATCATATGACTGCAATCATGAGGCGGGTGTCCAGGGAATATCTCGTAAAAAAATGCAGAATACGCAGGTCACAATATTTATCAGCATGCAACACTGATTTGAAGCTATTTTGGAGCTCCATGTTCTAAACAAATCCCTTTCACTGCTTCATATAACTGAGCCTATACTCAGCAACAGGAAGGATCCACCAGTGCTGTCTCAACTCTGTCAATGCTGGTTCATTTCATTCCGCTGATGCTACAATTGTACAAGTGTTGGCAATTTTTGCAATTGTCCCAAGTGGCAAGTGTCTCCAAGGAGTGATATGCAGGTGTTTGAGGGCTTTTTGCTGATCTACAGTCATTTGGCACAGAAACAGGCCCTTCATCCAAACTTGTCCATGCCGACCAGGTTTCCCAAAATGAACTTGTCCCATTTGCCAGCATTTGGTCCATATCCCTCTAAACCTTTCCTGTCTAAATATCTTTTAAATGTTGTAATTCTATCATCCTGTGTTTGAAGAAGTTGCCTCTCAGGTCCCTGTTAAAGCTTTCCCCTCTCAGCTGAAACCTATGCCTGCTAATTTTGGACTCCACTATCATGGGGCAACGATCTTGGCTTTTCACTGCATCTGTGACCTTCATAATTTTACAAACCTCTGTAAGGGCACCCCTCAGCCTTTTATGCTCCAGGGAAGAAAAGTCCCAGACCATCAAGCCTCCCCTCATAACTTAAACCCTCCAGTCTTTGCAACATCCTTGCAAATCTTTGTTACACCCTTACCAGTTTAACCATATCCTTCCTGAGCAGGGAAACCGGGATGTATGCAGTATTCCAAATAAGGTCTTAGCAATGTCTTATACAACGGTAACATTCCTTGAGCAGATTTTATAATAAGGTGAGTGCTTTTTTGCCAGGTTACAAATTTATATTTCAATGTAGGCCATTCTTGAATAAAGGCCATTCTAGTTTACTTTCATAAAGGAGCAGTCAATGGGATTCATTGAGCTAATCATTACCTCCACAACAATCAAACCTCTTGGAAGAATCTTTTGGGCAAGAGAAAGGGTCTTATCATTGATAGATTACTTGAGGGTGGGTGCAAGTATGAAGCGATAGTGACAGACCAGCCATAATCACAGAGTTTAAATGCAACAAACACTATTTCTGTGGTTAGCAAAGCACACCAAACCAAAATGAACTATAAACCTCTATGACACTATAAATACTTGACAATGCTTGTTCATTCTAGCCATACAGAGGTGAACTTTGAATACCACGACAAGTCATCTTCAAAGGCAAACAAGACCTAATGTCAAAAACTCAACACAAAGATATTTTGTCCATGTTGCATCATAAACACAAGGATAATGAAAGCATAAGATGGCTTGCACATGAATCTATACACTGGCAAGGGATGAATCAGGTTATTCAACGATTCATGAATGCATGTGTGAGATGCCAAACACAATGCCTGCAATAGGTGGCTAGTAAACCAGTGTTGCCAACCCCAGATGCAGAGTCAGCCTCTGCATTTACAAGGTGGATCACCTGCCCCTTGAATAAACGTAGCAATAAACCTATTCACAGTTCAGAGGGAAGCTAACATCTATCTGATGGATTACTTCTCCAAATTTCCCATTGTTGAACATAACAAACAGTATTGAAACATCTGGCACTGGAAAAGTGCAACAAAACAGCGAGTAGGATTGCCATCAACCTAATGAGCAGTTAATTCAGTATCTCGGATCGGATAGCATCAGATAACAGACTATGTTACACTGGCAACCTGTTACAAAGCAAGTGTACCAAGTGGAGGTGTGATCCATATCATAATATCACCTCATTCTCAAATGATCCAGCAGAACATATTGAACATATAAAATCAACAATCATTACGTTTCAAACAACAAAACTAGATTTGCTCATTGCTTTGTTGTCATGAGAAATATCAATGAAGAAGTGGTGACCATCCCAGCACAACTTATGCTCAGCAAATAAGTGTGAATGACCTTGACCAGTGACCAATCTTTTAACCATTCTGAGATATAGGACATATTTTTCGCAAGATAGATGAGAATAAAAGAGACATAAAACAAGCAGCATGTAGAAAAAAGTTCAAAACTGCATAATAGGCAAAGTGTAATGTAGAAATATAAACTGAAGTTCTTGTATAGACAGGCAAAGGTTTCTGAAATATACAACTAACTCAGATTATTGATGATCATGGTGCTACATTGCGAAGAAAACAAAGCTAGTTCAAACCAATGGACAATATTCCAACCATTTACAAAATGAGTCAGGAAGAATACTCTGTCAATGCTGATTGTATGTGATGTTGTGTAGACTCACCAACTTTAAAGACATTTAAATGGTCATTGGATAGGCACATGGATGAGAATGGAATAGTGTAGGTTGGATCGGCTTCAGATTGATTTCACAGCTTGGCGTGACATCGAGGGCCGGAGGGCCTGTACTGCGTTGTAACGTTGTATGTTCTAGTATGTTCTCCAAAGACTTCCCACCACTGACGTCAGAGACACTGGCCTGTAATTACCTGGCTTGTCTCTGTTTCCCAACTGAAACAAAGGAACAACGTTGGCCATTCTCCAGTCCTTGCCTGAGGCCTAAGTAGATGCAATGATCAGGGGCTCCTAGAATCCCTACAGTGTAGAAACAAGCCATTTGGCCCAACAAGTCCATATCGACCCTCCGAACAGTAACCCACCCAGATCCATTCCCCCTACCCTATTACTCTATGTTTCCCCTGAGTAATGCACCTAACATATCCCTGAACACTATGGGTAATTTAGTTTGGCCAATTCAGCTAACCTACACACCTTCGGACTGTGGCAGGAAACCAGAACACCTGAAGGAAACCTATGCAGGCACGGGGAGAAAGTGCAAATTCGACACAGGCAGTCGCCGAAGGTTGGAATCGAACCTAGGTCTCTGGCACTGTGAGGCAGCAGTGCTAACCACTGAGCCATCTGTTAAGGCCCCAGCTATTTCCTCTCTTGCTCCCACAATATTGTGGGATAGATCTCATCTTCTTCATTGTTATTTATATTAGTTTTCAGGACCAAAAGGACAATTAAGATTCGATGTGCCATTACTTGGACTGACACAAAGAAGTTTTAATTCTGAATTAAGTTTAATTTATTTTGACCATACAAATAAATACATTTCTCACCAATTTATGTTCCTGAATGACCTGCCAACCAGCAGGATTCTGCTTTTGGGAAGTATTGGTTGATAGCAACATCTCAATTTTCATGTTTCATCACATTTTGCAATGACAATAAACAATATTAACCTTGGTCTTATTTTTCCAGTAAATCCTGGGTAAATTTAATTTTGACAGTTATCTAAATGTTAGTGGATAACTGTTTCTGTTAATTGCACTGGGTAGAGTCTTATCCATCCCCACAATTTATATCCTTATTTATTATTGCTAGTTGGAGAGCTGAAACTACAAATGCTTATCAAAAACATTTCATAAGTTTGTTCTGGAAATCATTGAGACAAATAATTTTGGTGCCTTCAATTGGAAAGTAGAATCATACGTAAGACAAATAGAAACAGAAAGACAACTGAAAGGTGAAATGAGGCAAGTGGAATAGACAGAGACACTTGGAATATAAACACAAACTGCCAGGTCAGAGTGGACTGTTTTTGCACTGTGTCTTCTCTGAATGTGATGCTTTGACAAAGGCCAATATCATTAGAATGAAAAATAGGAACTTATCCGATACTTATAACATCTCAGTGGTGACTGAAACAATTAAGGTGCTCACACAGCTCAATCAAAGATATAAACAGTTGTGTTTCACAATGAGGAGGTTGGTTCTTGTTGAAATCAACATCATGGTAGAAATCAATTTTGAACAGTTATCATTTCAGGTACAGTGGGAAAGCCACAAATTGTAAAGTGTGTGTGTGAGTTTATACGTTTGTATGGGGGTATGTGAAATGTAAGGTTAATGGTGTCAGTTTTTTATTTAAAAAGATAACTATGTTGAAATGAACATTTTTTTTTAATGACAATCAACTGAGTTCTACATAACACAAACATACCAAAAGCTCATGCAAAATTGTGAGTAATTTTGTTTGGTTTCAGTTCTCCATAGTGATGACAATACAATGTATTCAGAAGATATTAAATGGGGTTCAGATAAAGATCTATCCAGATCTAGTCACAAAGTGGCACAGTGTAAAATGTGTTTCAGAAGAAATGATAGCTTTATCTGGTTCAATACGATTATTCTTTGCGACATATAACACACAATATTTATCATTATATGAAAGAAATAGATCCACTTTCTACTTCTGTTTTTTAAACATTAGAATAGAGGTCAGTTTAAACTGCATCACAGAACCCTTATTATGTATTTCTGAGCATGATGCAAACGTGAGCTTGACTTCTTCCTTTTAAAGAGGATATGAACTGAGGGACAAAATTAAGAACAATTTCAGAACAAAAATTATTTCAATTTATTAAACACTGAAGAGGTTATCATTTATATATGATATACTATATATTTATGACAAACTATATTTTTGCATGCAACAAAATACATTTCTCAGTTTCTGATTCATCAGTTTCTGTAATATTTTAAGCCCAGTTTTTTTGCTTTTGAACCAAGTGGCATTTTGCTCTGAATAACTTAATGGATAATTACCTTTGTTGTACTAATTGCCTTGTTTCACTATTATACTTGTTTTACAGGAAAGCTTATTCACAACTCTTATTCATATAACTTTCATAGGTGTATGAAGAATGCCAAGTAATAGCTATAAGCCTCAACATTCCTCAATGAACACATTAGGTAATAAAGACAAGTAAGGTACAATAACTGAGCAAACACTTGAATGCCAAATTGGAAAACTTAGGTCACAAGAGAGAAAAAACAGAACAATACAAATGTGAATGTGTCAAAGTGTGCTATATTGCTCATAGCTTTGGATTTAATTTCCAGGTTGGACACCATCAATGTTTTTTTTAAATGTATATTTAATGAGCAATCAATTGCTCCTCTCAGGCATTTTCCACGACCCATGCTTTATCAACCTTTCCAAAGCGAAATGAAGGGTGAGGAAAAAACATATTTTACACATCAAAGTGTGTCCATCTTGTAACCCTGTTCTTCTAATCTGTCATTGAGCTTCTTGTTGAATTATTGTATTTTGTCTCTACCAACTGAAATTCTTTTAAACATTTGAGACTCATGCTTATGAAGACATTTGCTTCCAGTCCAAATGCATTGTCAACGCCTTTATTTTCATAGCTTTGAACTAATGTGCTCAGAGATGTTATGACACATCTCTGGAGCAGGTGAGTCTTGAACCTTGGTCTCCTGGCAAAGAGGTACAGACACTATCAGTGTGCCATGAGAGCAAGCCCTTGCTAACTTTACAGCAGCTGGATTTGTCTCGAAGTATTGTGACAATCACTTTAGAAAGTGATACCTTTTAAAAAGATACATGAATTTCCGAGCAACTAGCAGAAAGAATAGCATGACAGGATTATGTCTCAAGACTTTTAAAGTCAGCTGATAATATTCAACAACCCATTTGTACACTACACCATTCTTCTGGCAGATATTTGCTATATAAGCTAAATCTTACACTCTACTTTTCCAAGGCCCCTTTTCTCTACCACATTCCAACAAATCTTTCAGTGCTCCTTAAAAGCACCTTCATTGAACATGTGAAAACTGATTTCCAGTCCAATCTCCATGAATGATACTTCTTTAAACAGACAAACAGTTCACCTTGGAATTCTACTCAGTAATTAACACAGAACAGTCTTTCCCTCCGCATTGCAACTCATAGCTTTCAGGCTTGGCTTACTTCCCCATTACAATCAAACTACACAGACATGTGTCTGGGCAGATTTCTCATGATTAACACCAACACCCATTCCAGAATATTCCACTTTACCTTAAATTAAAGGAAACAAATTTATACATAACCAACTTCACGTTCAAAAGAGTATGCTTAATTATTACATCATTCATGATTTTAAGATACCCATGGATTAAATGCATTTTCTTATTTTCAACTATAGATCCTGCTTCTGGCCTTAATAATTATTTAACATCTGTTACTTTTCCTTTCATTCGTTCCTTCTCTGCTTCATTATTAAGGCATTTGGACTCAATGAATGTCATTGATGAATTAAGAGTTCAGCCTGCTCCCACAGCATTGATGCTTTGCTTCGAGAAAAATGAGAATATTGTCCTCTCCTGGCCATTTCAGAGTTCAGGAAAGAGAATCCGGTGCAGGAAAAGCTTTCAGCTATCGAGAGACACATCAGTTGTCATTAGTTTTAGTGGAATTTTGTATGAATGCTTGGAGACCTTGCTTCAGGAAGGACGCTAGAGTTTATTTGACAGTACTCGTACTGAATCTAGAGAATACCTTGGAGGCATTGCTCATGGTATTTCTCTCACTCTCATGAAGCATGCCAGTGTTTGTTTAACAGTACTCCTATTGAATCTAGAGAATACCTTGGAGGCATGGCTCATGGTATTTCTCTCACTCTCGTATGTGCCATTGAAACACAGACCAGGTCACTTACAGAACAGCAGTGTGACGTAATTGCTCAGGGCATGAACAATTTGTTGACTTGTGGAGGTCTTTGTTGTTAAATACTTGTGGAAAGCTAATTGGAGCAATTGATCAAGTGTTGCATCTTCTCATCAATAGTGCCTTTTGAGAAAGGTGGCTATGAATGTGTGACAAATTCCTGAGTCTCTCCTTCAATATAGTAGGACATTCAATGTTCAACTGACCAATTCCTTTGCTTTCACGTCAATATCAAAGCCATTGAATTATTTTTGGCAATTCTGCACTCTTTCTTGCCTTGATATTTTGATAATGTATACTTCAGAGTTTCAATAGCTGTTCATGGATCAGAAACAAAGATCAGTTGTTATACATAGATTGAAAGAATCAGTAATAACATTGGGATAAACTGTTTCTTGAGATGAAAGGAACATGAGAAATGTTACAAAATTTATAAAATGTTATAAATGTTATAAAACTAACCATTCCTGGGAAGAAGGAGTTACAGAAATAATGTAACTAAACTGTTTCCTGAGCCAGAAGAAATAACATTTACTTGATAATCTGCTGCTTTGTAACAAATGGGCAATTAGACCTGCCTGCAGAAGCAATGTTCTAAAGTAAGGGATTAATTGCAGGATAAAGCTTTGCTTTAAATAGTCAGCTAATCCTGAATGTAACAAGGAACAAATAAATTATTTTTGATAAGACAACAAACTGCAGACTTGAAGTCTCCAAAAGTGTAATTAATTTTGGGAATGAAAGAAACTAAAGGCTCTCAATAATGTCTCACTGCTAACTGGAAAGATAGAAAACTGGATAAGAATCCAACACAATAACTCAACAGCAGGACTTCAAAGAACAACACTACAGAAGGTCTGAACCCTGGAAACCTCCAGAGACAGATAACTTCTGGTGAAAATCTTGGCCAGGCTTCACCATTAATCAGGTAATGGCTATGTTGGGTCACAGGGTTATACTTGCTTACTTAGTAGCTGAATTAAAGGTAACTTGAGGTGATTTATCCACAATACTTTCAATAATAAACTGAACAAAACACTTCAAGGTGATGTTGCAATAAGAAAACAAAATTTTCATTTTAAAATTTGATACAATCAGAAAACAAATTACAAAAGTTTCTCAGCTGGAATTATGATGTTCGCTTCTTTGGGTTCTCTATTTTGTTAATCATTTTTCTTTTCAAGTGGGCGCAGAGCTACCCGCAGTGTTCAATTTCAAATTGTCTACCCAATTATTTGTTACAGATATAACTTAATATAATTTCATGTTCCATATAATAAAATAAAGCAACTATTTCAATATTTAATAAAGATTCAACTTCACAGAAGATTGATAAGATGGGGCATTTCTGAAAAAAATATTTTTGCAAATGATTTTTAAACTTTTGATGAGGTGTTCTTCCTCCAAGTGTTGGGTGGCTAGAATCTGACAGTGGAGGAGGCC
The DNA here is from genome assembly GCF_004010195.1 of Chiloscyllium plagiosum. Taxonomy (NCBI): domain Eukaryota; kingdom Metazoa; phylum Chordata; class Chondrichthyes; order Orectolobiformes; family Hemiscylliidae; genus Chiloscyllium; species Chiloscyllium plagiosum. The sequence goes on from NC_057727.1 coordinate 50,002,908, forward strand.
CAGGACTTGCATGACCTTGGCAGAGTGGGAGAGTGGGAGTTGAAGTGTTTGGCAACAGGGTGGTGGGTTTGTTTAGTGCATGTGTCCCAGAGATGTTTGCTGAAACATTCCTCAAGTTGCTGTCCTGTCTCCCCAATGTAGAAGAGTCCACAACAGGAGCAACTGACAGAGTAGATGACATGTGTGGAAGTGCAGGAAAATCTCTGCTAGATGTGGAAGGATGCTTTGGGGCCTTGGATGGAGGTGAGGTTGGAGATATTCTTCCACTGCCAGATTCTAACCACGCTACGCCTGGAGGAACAACACCTCATCTTCCACCGTGGAACCCTCCAACCACACAGAATCAATGTTGATTTCACCAGTTTTCTCATCTCCCCTCCCCCCACCTTATCCCAGACCTAACCCTCCAAATAGGCATCACCGTCTTGAACTGTCCTACCTATCCACCTATCTGCTCCACCCTCCATTCTGACCCATCACCATCACCCACCACCTTCATCTACTTAACGCCTTTGCAGCTACCTTTCCCCCAGCTCCATCTCCCTCCCATTTATCTCTCAGCCCCCTTAGGCCTCCCCACATTCCTGAAGAAGAGCCCATGCCTGAAACATCAACTCTCCTGCTTCTTGAATGCTACCTGACTAACTGTGCTTTTCCAGAACCACACTGTTTGATCCACTTTGGTGCTCAGTTACATATCCACTTCTTTTGAAGTGGCTGTTTGTTTGTTTTCTCAGCAGGCTATTATAGCATGAACTGAGTTAATGAGAGATGTGAATTGTCGAATGTGGTCTTGCCTGTGGCCATGTTGATGAATTGGAAGCAAGATAATTCTCACAGAATTTATTTCCAAAGAAACGCTGTCAAATCATTATAGCAAATCACAAGCTATGAGCTATATTTCTACTTAAAATGGCAAATTTGTTTACTCAATAAACCAAAGGCAAGAGTGGAATTATCTTCACCAGATTAAGTTTCCTTCACTGGCAACAGGATCAGAAATATATCATAACCTGTGGAGATAAAATTATTCTCCGGATGGTATTATGTGAGATTCCTCCCAAGATAAAGATAATGTTTGAAGATAAGTCACAAATTTACATTTAAGACACACTGATTAAGCAAATATTATCTTCAACCTATTTCTGCTTGTTCATTATAGATTGTTGTCAATAGAACTTTGCTTGGTTATAGTGAGGTAACTTAGTGATATTTACAATACAGACTTGCAAATAATGGCAGATCAAACAAAATGTTTTGGGAAGCAGAAATCTAATGGATTTTATTTGGCACATATTGTTACATTCATGAGTGAGAAAAATGAAGAGGAGAGCACCAGCTGCATCTGTTAGGATAGTGATAAATATGGATAAGCAAATTTTAACGCACTATTTAATTTTTATACCTGAATTTTTGCATGTTCCTTCAAAGGAAGAAACCTGAGTCTAAAATGGCTGCAGAGGTCACCTGACCACAGATTGAGGAAAGCTTCAGGAGAATAAACAAATCATCTGCCATTTTATCTGAAAAATACTGAATTCAGGCAACTGAATCAGAGTTAGTGAATTTAAGTTTTAAGTTACACTTGTAAGATGATTTCATAACTTGGGAGACAAAAGGTTTCCCTGCCAGCTCCTCAGTTTGGAAAGACAATGGAGTCACACTCAGGAATAAACCTAACTATGGGCTGATTCCTGTGTTTTTGCTTCTGGCCAAGTGCCATTTTGGCTGAGATTTATGAAGGCATTCTCTCCACAAGACCTCTTGCTGTATCTGGGGAAACTCACATATTTAACTACCTTCTCTGCATCTATGGCATCCCATTCATCCACTTCTAGCTCCATTCTACAATGTGGTGTACCTGGAAAAACTGACACTGTTGGGATACCCTGGAATCGACCACCATACCTGGTGCCACATGATCTTTGAATGGCCATTGTGCACCTGCACAAACATTGTTAGCCTGGAGCTGATCTACATGGATATTGATATTTTCCCCAGACATGGCAGACCAGGGAAAATTGGGATATTGCTTTGTGGCAGTGTGGTGGAGGGAAAAGTGCATAACTAGAGCATCCATTTGATCACAGGACCAGCAGTAAAAACCATGACCTAACAGCCTGATCCAAGGTTGCTACCCAGGTTAGTACAGTCTAAACTGTTGGCAGAACTGTAGAGAAAAGGTCAATGAAATTCCCTTTGCCACCAGAAGAGCCAACTCTCTGTAGTATGTCAGACTGACTCCATCTCTGCTAGTCTACCTATATCCATCGAAGCCCCATGCTCCACCACTCTCAGTATTGTCTGCTGACTCTCACCTACCCTAATCCCCGACATAACTAATCCTGCATGACCTCTGCGCTGCCTACTCATGTACTTGGTACACGGTCCCTGCAACAAAACCACCACTCTGCCATCCACTTTCATCATTCTTGATACCTGCTTCTCTCTAATTCTTGAAGGAAAACAGCCCACAATGAGGCAGGAAGAGTCAGCATGAATTGCCTCATATCTAGCTCCACAACCCTTATGAGTTGAGAATCTTGTTTCTGACCATGCTAAGTGGCTGATTGACCATGTCCAAGCCCCTGGAGTAGTATTGTAGGCTGCCCTTGACGCTGTGCCTGGTTTCCCAGAGCAAAGGCTATCTACCTTGACTTCACCGAGGGACTGCTGACAACCAAGATAGGCTTTCTGGATTGTGTCTGCATTAAGAGACAAAGCAGAACTGAGAGCCTTGTATCTCTGGCTGAGGCATAGTGCACAAAAAGGCAAGGCAAGTCATGGTACCATTCTAATTGATTCCTCGAGGATGAGTAGTGTTCGATTGTCTATGGGTATTACCTATCAATTTATTGTGAGTTTGAGGAACCAAAGCTTTTTATGGGATCCCTATTGCAGGGCTTTAGAGAAATAGCTTGTGAAACTCCAAATCAAAACAATTCAATTTATATTCGGGGCAAAGGCATCAAGATTACCTTGACAGAATGATCAACATTAGGAGATTCACACTTATTTTGTTTGGTCTTTATAACCAGCAGCTATTGTGGACATGTAACTTTGGTACGACGGTATTCAAGTGACCATTGTTTTTTATCCAGCTTTAGTTTTAGTTGTTGGTTTTAAATCCCCTTTTCTTGCTCAACTAATTCTAATTGTGGACGAGCGGCAGGTGTTTGGATTGTTATTTGTCTATTCTAATTGCAAAGCACCTACTCTCTAAGCCAGCAGGCTTGGATTCAAGTCCCACCTACTCCAGAGATGTCTAATGACATGTTTGAATAGTCTGACAAGAAAATATCTCTAATGCCAGAGCAGATAAATGGATGAGCAGTTAATGGTTGGTACTAGATATATATTGGCAACCGGATTATCAGCTTCAAAGAAAATGCAATCAGGATGGAAGCCTGGGTTTGAAGTGTTGAATGAAGGCAAAATGTTGTGGATGCTTGAGATATGAAACAAATACAAAATGCTGGAGAAACTCAATAGGTTTGTTAGCATCTGTGTACAGAGAAAGAGAGTTAATGTTTCAAGCCTGGCATAAGTCTTCTTCAGAATCTATGCTAATTCTCTCCCACTGTGGACCTGACACTATCTCCTATTTGCTGGGACCCAAAGCCCCTTTCTCTGTTCCCTGTAATCTTACTTGTCACTGTGTGGACCTCTGAGGTCCATGCATGGCAGGGGATTTCAGAACAAATATTCAAAACATTGATACACCGCTCAGCACATGTAGAATCTCTGAGTAGCTGTGCAGCTGCTCAGCTTAGAGGGAACATTGCACTTCTTCCCTGTGCCAGACCCAATATCCCATGACTCTGCTCCTGACCCAACATATGGTTTAACTGCTCCAGACCAAACTCCAGACACTCCTCTCTGCATCTAACCCTCTCTTCCCTCACTCTAAAGCTACCACCAGAGCCCCCATCACCCCCAATCCAGACCTGATTCCAGATCTGGCTCTTGCTTCACCTGGCACCAAACCTGACTCCTCTGTCTCACCATCAGATCAGAGAATTGCCACTCATAACCCACCCGAAAATGCAATCACTTTCCTGATCCCCTTGCCATTTTGTGCTCTGGCAACCTACTCACCTAGCTCCCTACCCACGACCTACTTAGCACCTTGCTAACTTTCAGTCTGGCACCTTGCACTTCTGTCAGTCTAACATCCTACTTAACTCACATATTTATCTTTTGGGCTGTAGTTTCAAAGTGACTGCTATTCTGGATCTTTAATTTACAAACTGTGGCAATTGACTGCAGTGAAACTTACTTTGTCACAATTGTGTTGCACTATGAGGGACTTGCCAGACTGGAAATATGGCTCTGCACTTTTGAAGGAGGCCTGGTCATAATCTGCTGTCGGGAATATGGAGTTCTTCGATGGCATTCCAAAGGAGTGGTGTGGCAAACTATATGACATTGTGACTCTGAGAAATGTCTGGCACATATAATTTACTAGAATACAGGGGACTAGGGGTGTTTTTGGCAACTGAACAAACTTCCATCTTGAAATATTAGATTACAACAATGTGTACATACTTGTGATACTCCACCAACTCCATAGTCAAAAAATGTGCATGCCAGGTGGATTGGCCATGCTATTGTCCCATAGTGTCTAGGGATGTGCAGGCGAGATGGATTATCCACAGTAAATGCAGGGCTCCAGGGATAGGTTGGGTCCAGGTGGGATGTTCTTCATAGGGTTAGTGCACTCTCAATGGCCTAAAGGCCTCTTGCTACACAGTAGGGATTCTATGATTCCATTATTCACAGGCCATTTCACAATAAAACAGCAAAAGAAGATTCCAATTAGTGCATTAACATTTAAACAGTGGTACATATCATTTACATTTAAAAAAATGGCTGAAATGCTAAGGAGTCAGGAAGCATCTGTAGAGAAAGACAGATTTTCAAATTAATAACCTTTCAGTAGAATCCAACAGTTTGTCTGAAATATGTAACTTGACTATTGAGTAATTCAAAGTCCTTGTAATATGCAATTTGATCCAGTCATCTTTGGCAAAAGAGCTCACGCTACTAACAGGGCAGGCCGTTCTGTTGTAACATAGGTTTCATCAACGCGAATTTGCTGTAACGCGATAGATGAATTGGGGACGCTGTTTCTACAGCACAAACTTTTAAAACTTGTATTGGCTGTAACACGATTACAGTGTGAACACTTTAATCACTTTCTCAAGTGCAATTTCTCTATAATGAGGGGTTGCACAAGAATGCAACCATCACATTAAAGAAGGTATCACTGTACTGCTTTCAGAGAACATTAGGGATAACACTTATGGATCAGTAGCCTTTGGAGTATTAGATTCAGACAATGCAGAGAATTCACACAACTGAGTTCAGACAACATGCAGAACTCACTATGAAACATGAAGTTAAAAATCACACAGCACCAGGTTACAGTCCAACAGGATCATTTGGAAGACTTCCAAATAAACCTGTTGGACTATAACCTGATATGTGATTTTTAACTTTGTCCACCCTAGTCCAAGACTGGCACCTCCACATTATAAAAGAGGGGTTAGGGTCAAATGAAAGAAAATTGGATTGTCATTAATGCTGGACTTCTGAAGGCAGTTATATTTCCAAGTTTTTTTTTAAACTTGAGGTGAAACCGAACATTCCAGAAAGGAGATTGATTTGATTGTAATAAGCACCTCCAGTTCGAGACAGACTGACACAATCTGCTTGTTTTGTAGAAAGAAGCTCCAACCGAAAACTATTGAAATCTCGAGTGACAGTTTTCAAAGACTGGATGTGTGCTTTGTGCAAGATGATCTCCTGTACGAAGGAGACACGTCTGATGGTGCTGTGTGCAGCAACAAAGCAGCTACTGCTTTAAGACAACAAAGTCAAGAAGAATACTTTTGAGGAGCGAAAAGGAATTATGTTAATATTCAGAGAGAGTTGGATGCACTTACACAGCATCGAATTAAAAAGGCAAATTGTCTTTTACAACAAAGATGCTTTTTTGGGGTTTTCTCCCATATGCTCCAATATTTTGTGATATCATATGGAATAAACTGGCTGAAGATTAGCATTAGGGGTATCAGGTGGCGGTCAAGACGCATCATTTGGTTTGTTCTACATTCATTAGTATTCTGCACACAGGTCAAATCAAACTCTAGCCCAGCAGGGGGTAATTAACATCAGCAGGAACAAACCCTGACTGATAAAATTCAATTTGGGATGGGATTAAAGGCAGCAATCACAGCAGAATCCAACCCTTGCAGTCACTTATGATTTTGCTGATGTCTCAGCAGGTTGGATAATTGAGTACAGCTCAACCCACATGCAGAAAACTTAAACTGCTTCTTTTCAGTGTGAATGCTCAGAGTTTTCTTGCTTTCTTTTCGGAAGGTGCTAGCATTCAGCCCCAGTCACTATTTTCCCTGTCGGTTGTTCCCAAATGGTAATTCTAAATTTGTAAGCCTGTATGGTGAACTCTCAGCATTTTAACTACAGGAAGCAGTTTAGCTGTTGGCATGGTTGAGGCTGTCTGGCAAGGCAGGAACCAATAACTGCATATGAATTGCAATTTGCATTTGCTTTGCACCCATAATGCAGTAAAACATTTGAAGGTACTTCAACAACAGCACAGTCAGTTCTGCTCAAGAAGTGAAAGCTGAACAAAATGTACAATCCCCAATCAGAATAATATTTCAGAGTCCAAAGCATGTGGGCTATCAAGAAGAAAAATAAATGAATTCATGGAGTAGTTTTTTTCAGCGTTTTAATATTGAGTTTTATAGAGGATGACCCATGTGCATCAGTGATTTTGTGGAATGTTATGGACCAGAACAAACCCCCTTAACATATACTAAGAAGATGGTCTAGACTCTAACTTTTTCTTATTTTAAAGTAAATGTAAGTTGACACATTCCAGATGCAAATCGATTGTACCTGTGACAATATGGTGGTGTAAAGAGGTGCATTTTGTCCTTTATTTTAAATGAGGTTTTAAAACAGAGGGAACAAGCTCGTTTGAGAAAAACCCACTTTATTCACACACAATAGTTAAAATACAACAATAGAAAGAAAAAAAAAATTGGAATAACTTAACTCTATTGGAAAACTTAACAGAATAATTGATTATGTAACTACTAAACAGTAACTGTTCTCATCCAGCAATAGCCCATAAACACCCACTTGACAAAGGCAAGTTTAGAAAAATAGCTTGTCTCACAGGCAATTCCACAGTCCAGGAGAAAAACATCAAGAGAAAACTCTAAGAGAGAGAACAGTCGAGAGAGAGGGAGAGACGTACTGGAGCTTCCAAACTCAGCTTCCAGACACCAACAGCAACCACTTCTGAAATCTAACAACGAAAAATTCTGATTCTGTGGGAGCTTGACCTCACCCATTCATACTGTTCCAAACGTAAAACAAAGCCAAGGCCTCACAAGCTTTTCACTTTATTGCATCAAACGAGCTTGTTCCCTCTGTTTTAAAACCTCATTTAAAATAAAGGACAAAATGCACCTCTTAACACCACCATATTGTCACAGGTACAATAAAGATTAGATTAGATTCTCTACAGCGTGGAAACAGGCCATTTGGCCCAACAAGTCCATATTAACCCTCTGAAGAGTAACCCACCCAGACCTATTTCCCTCTGACTAATGCACCTAACACTATGGGGCACATTTAAAATTGATAATTCTCTTTCATCCTTGTGTGCAGTTGCATTTTAAATGATATTATTTCAGAATGGTAATGTATCATTTAATGAATGATAAAATGAAAACTCCGTCAAAAATGTAAGATTTCAAACCCATTCTGGGAGCCAATATGTTGCAAAAATAAGGGCTTTTTAAAAAAATTTCCTGATTCCAATTCCTCTAAAATTGGAACTTTCGCAAAAGTCTTTGTGGTGAATAAAACATATTTTAAGAAGCCAGTGCATTCTGTGTAAGAATTCTTGAAGGAGTACTTGATATGGGAGTAAATTAACCTTTGCATTCCAGTTGTCTCCATTATTTTCTGCTTTTGTGTCGAATTTATGATTTGATTTTTGATTTGCATTTTGACATACTAGCCATGACTCATGATAGCACTGTGAGTCACAAAGCTGTGGTTTTCAGTCTCATGACAGATATTTTAACACAGAAATTTGATTGACAGTTCCACTGCAGTACTGAGGGTTTGCATTATAGGCAAAGGAGGCATCTATTGGATATTAAACTAAAACCCCTTGTGGAAGACAAGGAATCTCATGACTTTCCTTCAAAGAAATGCAGCTGATGATCCAAGATGGTTGAGTCAATATTTATCCCACCACCAATGTCACAAAAAAACCCCACTATTTGGTCATTACCAAATGATTATTTGCGGTGAACTTGCTTTGAGCGAATGGGTTGCCACGTTTCCTACATTATAACAATGACTTCACGAGTACAATGTCCTGGCATTATGAAAGGTATAATAGAGATACTTTTTTTAACTACTTCTTCTCTTTTATTCTGTAGCTGTGATTAGGAATGATATAGAGTCATAGAGATATACAACATGGAAACAGACCCTTCGGTCCAACCTATCCATGCCGACCAGATATCCCAACCCAATCTAGTCCCACCTGCAAGCACCCATCCCATATCTCTCCAAACCCTTCCTATTCATATACCTGTCTAAATGCCTCTTAAATGTTGCAATTGTAACAGCCTCCACCACTTCCTCTGGCAGCTCATTCCATACACGTACCACCCTCTGTGTGAAAAAGTTGCCCCTCTCACCCTAAACCTATGCCCTCTAGTTCTGGACTCCCCGATCCCAGAGAAAAGACTTTGCCTATTTACCCTATCCATGCCTCTCATAATTTTGTAAACCTCTATAAGGTCAACCTCCAAAGCTCCAGGGAAAACAGCCCCGGCCTGTTCAGCCTCTCCCTATAGCTCAAATCCTCCAACCTTGGCAACATCCTTGTAAATCTTTAATTTCAATCATATTATAACACTGTACAATGGCAGTTTTTTTTAAAAAGATTATTTGATCTTACCCATTCTTGCAATTCTTCCTCAACTTCAGAGACTGGTCATCTGAAACAAGTTAGATCCTGAGTGAAGGAAAAGTTGATTCCAGCACAATGTGCATTTACAGTTAGGCACATGACCCAAGTGATCTCCTTTATTTTGTGGCTGAATAAACTACAATTGCTTTTTGTCCAGACTAACACACTACTTAAGACTGATGCAGAATTGTCCCTGCCCAAATACTGTTATGTCCTTTTAAGAACAGTTATAGGACAATTCAATCACTAATTTTGTAGTAGACCTGAGTTTTCACTTGGAATTCTACCATTGAATCTCAGAATGGTAATACAGAAGAGACCACTTAGCCCTGAGGAATCTGTGCTAGCTCTTTTGATGGGTAATCCAGGTAAAAATACTCCCCTGCTCTATCCCCATGTAACTGCAATACTTTCCTTGAATTATCAACCCAACTCCCCTTTGAAGACTACTACTAAGTCTGTTTCCATCACCAACAGACAGTGCATTTCAACTCTAAGCATTTCATGGCACCTTTTCTTTTGCCAATATCTTTAACTTCCATCCTCTGGTTATTGAATCTATAACTATTATAAACAGATTTTATTTACAATTCTATTTAAACCTTGAGTAATTTTAAACATAGAGTCAGAGAGATTTTCAGCATGGAAACAGACCCTTGGATCCAACTCGTCCATGCTGACCAAATATCCTAAATTAATCTAATCCCATTTGCCAGCATTTGGTCCATATTGCTCTAAACCCTTCCTATTCACGTACCCATCCAGATATCTTTTAAATGTTGTAATTGTACCAGCCTGCACCATTTCCTCCGACAGCTCTTTCCACATACGCACCACCCTCTATGTGAAAAAGTTACCCCGAAGTCTCTTTTAAATTTTTTCCCTCTCATCTTAAACCTATGCTGTCTAGTCTTTGACTCCCTCCAGGGAAAAGACCTTGTCTATTTAATCTATCCACGCCACTTATGATTTTATACATCTCTGTAAATCTCACCCCTCAGCCTCCGACACTCCAGAGAAAATAGCCCCAGCTTATTCAGCTTCTCCCTATAGCTCAAACACTCCAACCTTGGCAATATCCTTGTAAATCTTTTCTGAACACTTTCAAGTTTCTCATCCTTCCAATAGGAGGGAGATGAGAATTGCACACAATATTCCATAAGTGACTTAACCAATGTTCTGTACAGCCACACCAAGGCTTCCAAACTCCTATACTCAATGCGATAAAGGCAAGCATACCAAACACCTTCTTCACTATTGTATCGATCTGCAACTCCACTTTCAAGGAGCTGTGAACCTGCACTCCAAAGTCTCTTTGTCTAGCAACACTTCCCAGGACCTTACCATTAAGTGTATAAGTCCTGCCCTGATTTGCTTTTCCAAAATACAGCACCTCACATTTATCTAAATTAAACTCCATCTGCCACTCCTTGGCCCATTGGCCCATCTGATCAAGATCCCATTGTACTCTGAGGTAACCTTCTTTGCTGTCCACTACACCTCCAATCTGGTATTATCTGCAAACATATTAACCATACCTCCTATGTTCACATCAAAATCATTTATATAAATGACAAAAGGCAGTGGATCTAACATCAATCCTTGTGGCACACCGCTGGTCACAGACCTCCAGTCTGAAAAGCCTACACCACCACCCTCTGTCTTCTGTTTCCGTCAAATCTCAGCTTTCTCTGCTCAAAACAGAACAACTTTAACTTATTTAGTCTGCCCAAGCAACTGTAATTCCTCATCCCTGGAAGCATTCTGGAAAATCTTCACTGTACATTCTCAAAAGCTTTCACAAGTTTCATAACCGAGGTCCCCAGAACTGGACACAATGCTCCAGCTATGGGCAGTATGTTTCTGCTTTCAACCTCAATCTTGACTACTACATTCAAAAATACAAAAGGTTACCTATTGACCTTTTCCAAAACTCTTCTTTTAAAAACAGTCATATTATTATAAAGATGTACGGCATGGAAACAGACCCTTTGGTCCAACTCGTCAATGCCGACCAGATATCATAAATTAATTGAGTCCCATTTGCCAGCATTTGGCCCTTATCCCTTTGAACCCTTGTCATTCATGTGCTCATCCAGATGCCTTTTAAATGTTGTTATTGTATAAGCCTCTCCAACTTCCTCCGGTAGCTCATTCCATACACACACCTCACTCTGCATGAAAAGGTTGCCCTTTCGGTTCCTTATAAATCTTTCCCCTCTCACCCTAAACCTATACCCTCTAGTTTTTAACTCCATCACCCTGGGGAAAAGAACTTGTCTATTTACCCCATCCATGCCCCTTATGATTTTATAAACCTTGAGAAGGTCAGCCCTCAGGCTCTGGCACTACAGTGAAATTAGCCCCAGTTTATTCAGCTTCTCCCGAAAGCTCAAACCCTCCCATGCTGGCAACATCCTTGTAAATCTTTTCTGAACTCTTTTAAGTTTCACAACATCTTTCCTATGGTTGTGTTCTTTATGTTCCTTTTGCTCTTCATTGCAAACTTTGTTAAAGGCAGAAAAATAAAATAAATGCTAAAAAATTCAGTCAGGGTTTTTTTAATTATTTGAATGAATATTAAAAAGACAAATTTTGAAAAAAAATTTTATGATTCTTGCCATTTGTTCTTCAGAATACTTCAATTATTGCAAAAAATATTTCCCAGGATGTTGCCTGCGAATGTGGAGTTTAGTTCTGAAGAGAGGTTGGATAAAGTCAGGTTGTTTTTACTTAAAAGATAGAGGCTGAGGGGTGCCCTGACCCTGACAAAATTATGAAAGGCATTGACAACATGAGATTTTTTCTCAGGTGAGAAGGTCAACTGCAAGAGGGCACAGGTTGAGGGTGAGAAGAGGCACATTTAGGAGAGATCTGGGGAAAATTTTGCACACAGAGGGTGGTGGGCACCTGAAACACATTGCCAATGGGGAAGGTGGAAACAGGCATGTTAACAACATTTAAGGCTTATCTTGACAGACACATGAACTGGGTGGTGAACAGAGGGATAGAAACCACTCATGGGCAATAAGAAGCAGGTCTAAATAAAGGTTAGGAATCAGTGCCGGCTCGGTGGGCCAAAAGGCCTGTTCCTGTGCTGTATCGAACTGTTTGTACTGCATATTATATTGCTTAACCAAAATGTATAAACCTTTATTCTTAACTTGTTAAAACACGTGGTAGAGTAACAGTAAATCAGCATGTTTACTTCTACTTGTTTGACTAATTTAACATAATAATTTATTCAGGTACGCAAAATGCTTTCAAGTAGTTTGTTTCTGGAAGATGTTGGCAGGAGTACCAGCACCTCATTGCACTGGGTAGAGTGTTGAGGCTTTAGGGTCTAATATCTTTCAGCTGAACAAATGTACTATGTATACTGGAGTGTTACGATAACAAAACTAATGCAAAATAAATGGGCTTTATGAAAAAAGCTTTGCAGGGAAATTAAACCTCAGGAGACTCTGTATACGAGCAGATCCACAACTGGTATTGAAAAGATTATCAGACACCATTAACAAGCACACTGCTGCATTTGGAACAAAGCAATGGCCTCAATAAAACAGGTCTTGCCAGTTGTTTAAAAAAAGGCAACAAATGCAGAACAGAACCACTATGCAGATCATAATAAACAGACCATATATAAACATACTTTTTAAAATTGAATTATGATCAAAAGTTCCACCCACACTTTCAGCTAAAATATATTTGTTTTGGTTTACAGGACAAGATGAAGGAAATGATTTCAATTGATATAAACAGCACAGGTCAAAGCAATTTTGCCTATGCCTTCGCATCTTTATGACTTGCCTTTACAAATGATTCTCAGCCTTTCTCCTGTCTCTTAAAATCCCCAAGGATTCTGATCTCTAACCCTCAAATAAATGGACATTTGCTCTGTATTTTACATTTCAGGCTGATTATCACTTGGGTTGTGATAGCTTAAACGAGCCCAAAGGCTTCCAATTAGACATTTTTGTTTTGTTTTGCAACCATTCCACTCTTCCCCTTCAATAAAAAGTGGACATGCTGTTTGTGACAAGGGCAAACAACATGTTGATGCCTTCCACTTAAAGTAGTTCATGACGATACTGTTTATCATGTTTGTATCTTGATTGTTCAATAACAACAGAAAGTTAAAAAAAACATAATATCCAATAAATAAAATGCATCTTACCGCGGAATCATTAAATGATGGTAAACCCTGAGTAGTCCAGTTAGGCAGGTTATTAACTGCACTGTTCCATGGACACATAATGGCATGCCACAGACATTTTTCTCCTCCCTCATGTCCTTGTTAGCACAGATGTGAATATGACTAAATCATCTCAAGGCAGACGAGAGGCAATCCACCCAATGTGCACAGATGAGCAGCTAATTTGAAAGCAGTATTTGATAACATAACTTGCTGTCTGGTGAAAGAATGATTCATGGTTAAGATTAAAGGAAAGACATGAGGAAAATAAGTAAAAGATTAGATAGGTGATAAAACAGATGATCAGTTTTCCATTCTATTGCAGGTCAGGATTGCCAAATCCCCCACTCAGTACAGTTTAAAAGTAACTACAGCAGCCACTCTCACTGCTGAGTGCTTCAATGGGCCATTTAAAGGATCCTCCTTGATTCTCTGAAACCACCTCCCAATTATGAATGAGAAATTATGTTCTCTCACTCTCACCCATCGCTTACAATCACTCCTCCACTCATTCTCCATATCTCATTCATGCCAATTCATGACTGATCACCCATCACATTGGTACCATGCCATCTTAAATTCAGCTCATGTTAGCTCCCCCCCAACTATCGAATAACCTCTTATATCCTCAATGTCAACACACCTGGTATCCACACTGTGGACTAAGGAACTCATACTATAATGCAGATGGGGTCTGCTTGAACTTAGCATTGAGTTAGTCATCCTGCTGTGTTTTGGTGTGCCTCATGTGTGACACATACCTTGCTACCTTTCTTGGAGTTCTAAGATAACAATGGTTTATTTTAGAAATGGGCACAGGTGTTTGGATCTGAGTTCTATGCACCATTTTTCAAGACCTGCAAAAATCTTGCCCACAAAATCCAAGAGCTAAAATAATCTACATTTATAGTTTAAGTAAAATGTGCAAACACAACTAATACTTGACATCCTGTCTGTGATGAGAGCACAGTTTGTCATTTGATAAAACTTCTGTCTTGTATGAAACTTGTACAGAACTAATCATACATTCTATAGGTTGCTCACATGATGTGTGCAACAAAATGAATTTATTGCTTCTCGACACCAACTAAACATGACATCTTGGAATTTTGCACATCAGATACTTCTGTTGCTATCCCTCTTCCAGATGAATGACGAGAAAACCATTTCCATTTCTAATTTATCACTGATGTAAAGCTTAATGCCATAATTTTAAACACTCGAATGGGAAATCAGTTCCTTATTCAACTGTGTATCAGAAACAGCAAGAGACCCTACGTCAAAGCAAAACAGCAATTGTGTGTGTAATTAGCAAGCAAATAATTAATACAATAAAAAATTCAGTTATGTATACACGTAACCCAATAGACTACATTACCTGTCAAGGTTTCACACTGTAGTTCTCATTATTTACTGAAAACATAACTCATAAAACTTGTTAGCTGTGAGAAGTAATTCCCAAGGAAGCCGCAGAAGCCTGAAAAGAATGAGCAGCTCATACAAAAGGCTGCAGCATTAAACGGTGTAATATTGCATGATACAGGTATCTATAAATCCTGATGGGAGATTCTTCATGAGAAACCTACATTTTAATGCTCCAGTGCAACGACAGAAGATAAGGAAACAAATTGTTGGGAGCATGACATCAACTTTTACTGCTGAATTTAGCGCTTTATACATCTTGCAAATCCTTTGAGTCATAACATTTATCAAAATAAGATGAGAAAAGTTGAAACTTTTGTACATCTTAAGTCAGGAATCACTTACATCTTTGTGATAAGAAGCTTGAAGTAATGCTGTGTTAAATCTACTTTGACTTCTAAAGCTATCTTTAACAGAACTGATCAATCTGTGAAGGCTATCTGCAATGAAATTTGACGTTTGTATGTGTTTGTTTACTGGGAAACCCAGGTGAATGGGTCAAGGTCCAAAGTGCAGACCAGAACATAGATTGGAATCAGTAGGATTGAAGAGGAGATAAATCAAGCTGTGAAGATGACAGTAAAGTTAGCTCTTAAAAATCTCATTCATTGCAGACAAAACTGAAGGTCAGAAATTCTACAATTTTGATGTCCTGAGAAAGGTTGAGTGTGTGATGGTCCATAGGTTTTGTCTTCAATTTTGAGAAAGTGCAGCATTAAGTTGTGAGCATGATGACAGAACTGAAATATGGGGAAAGTTACAGAATGAAATTCAGAGGTACCAGAACTAAGTGCTGAAAAAAAAAGGTTACAAAGGTATTAAATGAAAAGGAAGGAACGCCTTGTCTGGCATCTGTTTTGTGCACCGTTAGTCATATACTCTCAATGGGTGTGTTCTGTGGAGGCTTATGTGGACTATCAGTCTTCTAGCTTAACAAGAGTCTGGTAGAGTAAACAATGTGTATTGTATCGCATCTCTGCAACTATTTACAGGTTATTACAATAGACTTTACATTACTACAAGAACTATTGGAAGAGCTGGCTTTAGGTCTGTCTCACATTGGTACTTCATTCTTCCTCCAAGTCCACAGGACATCATTATAAGCATGATACTTAAACAAGTGTTAACTCTTTCAGACCCAAATACAACAGTATCTTGTCTGGGAACAAGACAGCACTCTCTTTGATATGGAGAAAGTATTTGTGTACAAGTCTATAATTGTATGAATGTTGATGCAATTCATATTTATCCATTGCTGTTCACTGTCAAAATGTTGGTATCTCATTTTTAATTATTTGTTTGTGGTATGTGGGCATAAAAAAAACAAGGCCAGCATTAGTTACTCAGCTTCACTCGCCCTTGAGGTTATGGCAGTGAGCTGCTTTTTTGAGCCATGCACTTGTTTTGGTGAAAACACTCCCATAGTGTAATTAGGTAAGGAATTCTAGTCTTTAAACCAGTTGTATATTTCAAAGTTCAAATGGTGTTTGACTTGAATGACAACTTGGAGGCAATGG
This sequence comes from Chiloscyllium plagiosum, assembly GCF_004010195.1. NCBI lineage: Eukaryota > Metazoa > Chordata > Chondrichthyes > Orectolobiformes > Hemiscylliidae > Chiloscyllium > Chiloscyllium plagiosum. Next base: position 50,019,076 of record NC_057727.1, read on the forward strand.
TTTTCCATGTGCTGCTATCATTGTTTCTTTAGTTTGCAGAATCATGAGTTTGGGAGCTACTACTGCAGAAACCAAGATAAGTTGGTGCAATCCATCCTGTCGTTGGGACACATCACAATCACAGTGACCACTTGATCAGCATTCCATTCACCACTTCAAACAGGCACTTCTCCACTGCAAACCCACAATGACTACAGTAGGCATCTTGCACTAGAAGCATTTCAATGCTCCACCATGGTGTATTCAACAGCACTATCCAATTGCAATATTTACCATCTCAAATAATAAAAACAGATGCATTGGGGCATGATTAATGGTAAATTTTCATCCAAATGACACACTGAGATGTTCCAGTTTGAAAAATCAGTCCTTCGATGTTCTTTATGGTGGGGACGGGGAGAAAGAACAGCACATTATTGCACAAACAATTTGTGCTCATACATTACAAGGATTTAGCATCAGTTTTCTTCTTATTGTAACAGTATGGAAACACACAATGTTGCAATTTTGGTGTTAACAATAAAACCGACATCCATTGCACAAAATAAATGAAGTTGAAACTGAAGAAACAAAACTATTTACAGAACACAACCTTGAAGACTTAGAAGATCAATCCTTGATACAATGTCTCTATAGGCTTAACTGTGACCACTAGTCAACATTCCCACTCAGGTTCCATGCATGACAATCGGAATGCTGACATCCTGCCTTGCATTAATTTCCGGTTCCAGAAGTCACTGCCATGCATGGACCTCAGAGGTCTGCACAGAGGTTAAAAAAAAATCAGAAATGATGCTTCCCCTCTTAGTGAACTAAGTTTTGTTTTGGCTTGTTGGGTGTGGTAGAGTGAGAGATCTGCTGGTCCAAAAGTCTACAGATTGTTGTTGAGAACAAGTCTGCTGCTGATGGATGCTGAGCCTCGAGTTGCTCGATATGAATGTAATCTTCTTGTGCCAGTGGTTATGATGCACAGAATGATGGAAGTGGGAAGATGGGAATTTGAACTCAAGTATTTTGTGGTGGTCACTCCAATGAATATAGTCAGGGACAGATATCCTGGTGTTAGGTAGATTGGCGATAAAGAGGTCAAGTAAAATTTTCACTCACTCTTGTTCTATCACCATTTGCTGCTATCACCATTAGGTCTATGCTGGTCGATATATTTCTCAGGACTCAGCCAGAGCCACTCTTGGTGATGAACATTGAAACCCAAGTGAGTTCTGTTTTCTTTCAATGCTAAATGATCTTCCAAACAGTGATTAACATAGAGGAGTACTGACTCATCATAACTGAGGTAGGCTGGCCTTGATGCAATGCTGATTCATAACATCTAGATGCAATGTTAAGAACTCACAGGTTAGACCTTATGAATGTACATCACCTCCTGTGAGCTGCAAGTGGGACAACACATTTCCAACAATAGTGGTGATGAGGCATTGATGATGATATATTGAATATAAATAACTCAGTCTGTTCTTTGACCAGTCTGTGGGAGTGTTCCTGCAACATTGGCACAATTCTCCAGATGTTCATGAGGAGTGCTCTGTGCAGCTGACTGTTTGACACAGTGGTGAGATGAATATAGATAAAATGAGATCAACATTTACGTGTTGATACACGTAACTTTATTTTTGTACTCCTTTAATACAATGATCTGCTGGCCCATTTCAAGAGGCCATTAAGAGTCTACTGTATTGTGATGGGTCTGAAGTAACAAAGGCTAGAGCAGTGATGGATGGCTTTTTTGTTTCTCTGAAGGTTGTAATTATTTTGATGGGGACTTATGACAATCCATCAGTTTCATGGTCATCATTGCTGAGACTAGCTTTTTACTGCAAATTCTATTCACCTTACCAAGTTTAAATTCCCAGCTGTCACAAGTGGGCAACAGAAGTCACCAAAGCAACAGGCTAGGGCTTCTGGATTACGACCTGACTAATAAAATAACCATCACATGATTGTATCCAAAAAAGATGCAAAAAGTGTAAAATATGATACTGTTTGTATGTTATTGAAATTACTCCAACTGATACAACATCATAGCTTAAATACAAATTATTTCCGCTGCACACCAAACAATAAGAACAAGATAAAGTTTTTATTTAATTGCAAAAACTCGCTTTGACTTCATATTTTCAAACAGAATTTGCTGACATATATGTTGAATACTTACTGAGGAACTCGCTTTTAATAAAAACTGTTGAATTTTGCATAACATGAGATAAGGAAAGGAAATTTGAAACATCTTTTGAAATATGGACGAGTGTATTTAAAATATTATTCAATAATTTCAAAATGGGAGGAAAGTTTGCAGAAGGCAGGAGATTATGAACAAAAAGCTGACATTTTAAAAAGTATACAAGGTGAAGTGACTTTTGACTGAGGAGTACATTCATGATACACAGACTGGACATGCTTGCTCAGCTGGGGACTGATCCATTTTCATGTACAAACATCAACAGCATTTTGTCATAAAAGCTTGTTCTTCATATATGGGAAACATTGTCAGTGTTATTATTCCAACCTCCAAGGTAGAATACTGATATACTTTAGAGTGATCATCCAGGACTTTTGATGAGTAGGCTAGTTACACACAAACAAGGAATAAGAGTCAGCAATTGGTCCTTTGAGCTGCTCCTCCATTCAGTTAGATCATGGCTGATCTGATTTTTAATTCACCTCTATATATCTGCAGACCCATGCTAATTTTTCATCCCCTTGGAACCAAGAAACTATCTACCTCTGCCTTTAAATATTTAAAGATTCTGTATTCACTGCATTTTGAGGAAATACTCTTAACCCTCAGAATACTTTTTCCTTATCTCTATCTTAAATGGGTGCCCCTTCACTTTTAAACAATGACACCTCATTCATAGTTTTCCACATCCACTCAGTCAAGTGCCCTCAAGATCTTACATGTTTCAATTAAGTCACTTTTGACTGTTCTAAATTCCAGAGGATAGAGGGCTAGTCTGTCTCATCTTTGCTCCAGGTATGAAACCAATAAACTGTCTTTCAACTGTTTCCAATACATTAACAACCTTCTGTTAGCAATGTGGTCAGTACTGCACATAATACTCCAGGTGTGGCCTTACCAAAGCCCTGTATAACTGAAGGGGGAAGTCAAGGTCACCATGAAGTACTTTCCACCTCAACCTCTCCCCTGACTTGGGATGTGGTGACCCTCAGGTTAAACCACCACCTCTCATCTCTCTGTAATGAGAGAGCAGCATTGTGGTTCTCTGGGACGTTGGTGACTTCAGTTTGATAATTGAAACATTATCTCTCTACTCTTGCATTCAATGCATCTTGTAATAAACGATAATATTCTATTTATGTTACTCATTAATTATTATGCCTGCATCATAACTTTTTGCGATTTATGCACAAGGTCTTGAATGCCCCCAGATCTCTCTACATCTCAGAGCTCCGCAGTCTCTCACCCATAAGTGTACTTTATTTTATCCTCAGTAATTTCTGCACGCTGTCTATGCTCCACATACAGCTTGCCAATGTTTGGGTGATGGTGGAAAGTAAAAAAAAAATCCAGTTGCAGTAAGCTGAGTCAGATGTGTTCCATTGTGGACAAGACAGAAACATGACCAACCACCATGAGACAGCAAGATTCCTTTGGGGCCACAAGGAAATTTTGTAATTTTTAAACATTTACAATTCAAGCATATTTCATGACAGAATGTAGGTCCTGCTGTATTATAGTACAAATTCCAGGCACATGGCATTAGATAGTTCTCTGGGACAATGGTGACTTCACCTGGATAATCGCCCTATTCCTGCATTCAATGTCATAGAGTCATAGAGATGTACAGCATGGAAACAGACCCTTTGGTCCAACCCGTCCATGCCAACCAGATATCCTGACCCAATCTAGTCCCACCTGCCAGCACCTGGCCCATTTCCCTCCAAACCCTTCCTATTCATATACCCATCCAGATGCCTTTGAAATGTTGCAATTGTACTAGCTTCCACCACTTCCTCTGGCAGCTCAATCCATACATGTACCACCCTCTGTGTGAAAAAGTTGCCCCTTAGGTCTCATTTATATCTTTCCCCTCTCACTCTAAACCTGTTCCCTCTATTTCTGGACTCCCCCAACCCAGGGAAAATACCTTGTCTATTTATCCTATCCATGTCCTTCATGATTTTGTACACCTCTATAAGGTCACTCCTCAGCCTCTGACGTTCCAGGGAAAACAGCCCTAGCCTATTCAACTTCTCCCTATAGCCTCACAATAAACCATAACATTCTATTTGTGTTCTTTATTATTTGTTATCCCTGTTTACAGCAGTTACAGGACATCATGACATGTAAATTTCCAGTATAAAAGTACAAATCTCATCTTCAGTCACTCTTTCTGTATAATGGAGTGAGTGCAGTGTGTTCAGTGAGCAAACCATGTGTAAGTGTGCAGCAGCATCAGTAAACACAGTACCCATAGACTATTCAAAGTTTGGGAGAAGATTTGTAGCTTGGGTGCTCGTTGTTGTGGTTCTGTTCACCGAGCTGGGAATTTGTGTTGCAGACGTTTCGTCCCCTGTCTAGGTGACATCCTCAGTGCTTGGGAGCCTCCTGTGAAGCGCTTCTGGATGTTTCCTCCGGCATTTATAGTGACTTGTATCTGCCGCTTCCGGTTGTCAGTTCCAGCTGTCCGCTGCAGTGGCCGGTATATTGGGTCCAGGTCGATGTGCTTATTGATTGAATCTGTGGATGAGTGCCATGCCCCTAGGAATTCCCTGGCTGTTCTCTGTTTGGCTTGTCCTATAATAGTAGTGTT
>NC_057727.1:50024040-50220439 GCF_004010195.1 Chiloscyllium plagiosum
CAGACACGGGGAGAACGTGCAACCGCCACACAGTCAGTCGCCTGAGGTGGGAATTGAACCCGGGTCTCTGGCGCTGTGAGGCAGTGTTAACCACTGTACCACCATGCCATCCACAGTGTCTTGATGCAATTTTTTTTGTGTGTGTTGGGGTGGTTACTTTCATAGTTTAGGACTTGGTCTGTGTGTGTGGCTTTCCTGCATACCTTTGTGGTGAATTCTCCATTCGGTGTTCTCTGTACCATCACGTCTAGGAATGGGAGTTGGTTGTCCTTTTCTTCCTCTCTAGTGAATCGGATTCCTGTGAGTGTTGCATTGATGATCCGGTGTGTGTTCTCTATTTCTGTGTACCCATAGACTATGTGTGTAAGTCGTTGATATTCTAGTCCTGTAATTTCTTTGTGACATTTCATATCTTTAAGATGCCTGACTCAAAAATAACCCAAGAGCCTTGGTGCATGTTAAATGAACAAATGTAGAGTAAACCATAAACAGCATCAGACACTACTGCCTAGTCATTTTAAGATTGCTTCAAAATGGAAAAGATGGTTGGCGAATGAAAATCCTGACAATATCTTTATCAAGACAACACAAAAGCACAAGGCAATGGCCTTTCATGACTTTATGGAGATTTAGTGAAATGATCTAAGTGGCAACAGATTTAAAAAAGACTGATAACTTATTCAAAGCTGGCTTCTTATCCTGGAAATCAGAGCACAGGCCATTTGAAAATTGCCTCAGAACATTAATTCTTATTATAACTGAAAACTGTAGTAAACTATACACAGATGTGTTATAACTCAAAAGAATATTCTTGAGTCATGTGCAAGAATGCTTCACCTTCAGCGTAATTGTCCTCACTGTTATTAGACCCAAATCATGATGTAAATATTCAGTTGTTAGTCCTACAGCCAAATATAAACATTGGCCATAATACTACAGGTCAATAGCAACAGAAATTGCACATTTTTATCCGAGAATACCAGTAAGAAGACAGGTGAACCTGAATAATATGAGGAAGTAACAAGTTTCCAGTTATCCATTTTCCTTTACACCATCCCAATATTCTGAAATCCTAAGCTATTGCCAACTAATAATAAGACCTTAAATTACAACATAAATCTTCCACATGAAAAAGAAATGCTAAAAATCTGGAGTCACATAAAGTAATCAAAGAAGACCCAACCATTTTAATCTTGTTAACAACAACTAAGTAAGAACAAGTTTCAGAATTAAGATTGCAACAAACTGCAACCTGCAATATAAACTAATGTGTGTAAGATCACAGTCTCAGTTTGACAAATGACAAACTAGGATTTCTGTAGAATCCCTTGGAAACAGACCAAGAACATTGTGACTGTTCAGGTTCTGATTAGCTTTTTATTTTGCGCAAGAACTCTGATCTAAAGCATGACCTGGTGCACAAAGTAACTTGATGAACCCATTTATCGTTGAGTTTTAGAACACATCTATATCACTTCTGTACATGGTTATAATCAATCATGAGACAATTCTATATCAGAGTGAATTATGAAGCAAGTTTATGCACATATATCACTTTTTGCAACATTAGTGAAGTGCAGATAGTTACCAGTTAACTCAATAACTTAATACATTTAAATCAAGTCAGTGAACAGTTAACAGATTAATCAGCCCACTGTTTCTAAGCAATTTTTCTTTCAGGTTTCTTAACAACTGTGAAGCATACCAATTTCCATTGACTGTGGTCACAATCAAAATTTCAAATCTCCAACCAATAGAGTTTACTGTTTAAATAAGGAAAAAGATCAGAGAAAATGAGGTGGAGAGCTTGAAAAGCAAGAGCTTGACACAAGGACAAGAAGTGTTTACCGTGTCTCAGGTGCCGAATTTTTTCAAATTTGAAATATAGTTATTTTGGCACTGACATGGAAAAGGACAGACAGACAAGAAAACAACACAGCAAAACAGCAGGGCATGTACACAATGGGAGGGTGGCTGAAGTGCTGGAAATGTTATAACAGCCTCAGAACGTTGGACACGGCAAGTGAAAGTACAAGTGCCCATGAAGAATCAAAATAATGTTATAAAATAATTAGGGCAAATGGATTGGAAGGAAGCATCCACTCCTCAACATCAACTTCCATGCAAGTCAAATCAAATTCAAGGCAGCTAATTTCTATAAGCTACCTTAACGGCACATTTCCTACCTTATGTTTTGTATTTGGTCATGGGATGTGGCCATCACTGGCTTGGCCAGCATTTATAACTCATTCATAATTTCCTTGGAGGGAATTGAGAGATAGTTACATTGCTATGTGTCTGGAGTCAAATGCAGGCCAGACAAGGTAAGGATGGCAAATTTCTTTCCCAAAAGGACACAAGTGAACGAGATATGAGTTTTTCAATAATTGAGATAGATGACATGGTTGATATTAGAATGACTTTCCTTTCCTGGTTTAAAATAAATTGTATGTTCACCATCTGCCGTGTCATCAGAACATGAGTGTGGGGCTCGGAATACTCCTTCAGTGAAATGACCTCTCCACTATTGCCTCTCTGATTCCACTGTCATGATCCAAGTAACATCCAAGGGAAATAACAAACAGTTTTCATGAACGGTATGAAAATATGTTTTGTGCTGAGCTGAACAGGGAATCATTCTCATAAAGAGACATTTGTGGTATTTGAATTTTGAATTAATCAGCAATATTTTAAAGTCACCTATAGTCAATGGCAAAGGACTGCTTTGGATAGAGGAAGAATGATCCATTGTGTTTTAAGAAGGCATTAGAAAGAAGCATTGCTACATCTTTGCAAATGTACTGGGAAGACTGTTAGAAGTTGAGAAATTGGAGGAATCAGGTTTTTACTGGAATTCCTGTTTATAACACTGAGCGATTATAACCTGCTAATATTCTTGTTAATCATTTGCCCCTTTATTGTCAGTCAGTCACTTCTCAATGAAATGTGCGCAAGCACCCTCTAAAAATGGTGAATACCTGTCATTCTATACAATGATGACAGTCATTTTCAAGATCTCACATCTTACGAGAATGATAGCAACAGTTATCAATTATTTCTGGAATGCTTTCCTGTCACTGGAACAGTGTATTGGTCCTAACAAAGCCATTGTTTTTTTTCATTGATGTTTCCTGGGGAAGGAACTAAGTGCACACACACACACACACATGCTGGGGAAGATAAAACAGTGATCTCATTCCTTCACATTTATTTTGGGATTTTGGGGAGTGGTCATAGTGTCAGTAACAATCAAGATGTCGGAAGTAAAATTGAGGTTGGCATTTAAACAGGCCGATATGTTAGTTGAAATCATCATTTTAATTCAGGCACCCGCATGTAAGCAACATCCAAATCTATGTTTTTTATCAATTAATACCTTGACCACCTTCTTTCTGTATGCATAAGACAATCTCTGGGATTTTGGGGAGTGGTCATAGTGTCAGTAACAATCAAGATGTCGGAAGTAAAATTGAGGTTGGCATTTAAACAGGCCGATATGTTAGTTGAAATCATAATTTTAATTCAGGCACCCGCATGTTAGCAACATCCAAATCTATGTTTTTTATCAATTAATACCTTGACTACCTTCTTTCTGTATGCATAAGACAATCTCTAAGAAACAGCAGATTTTCAACCCTGTGGTGGCAACTGCACTACTGCTCCTCTAATAACTTAAAACAATGTTATGTTGACAGAAAATTCCATTATTGGTGCCCCCATCCCTGCAACCACGGGTGACATAATCTAAGACCGCGCGCGAATGCCCAAAACCGCAGACAGTAGCGAACTCTATCATTTGAATGGAAAATTAGCTCCTCAACAGCCCCCTGGAATTATTTCTGGAACATTTCATGTAATATTTTTGGCCATGGTAAACCGTGGATAACTGAAACCGCAGAAACTGAATCCACATATACGGAGGTTCTACTGTATAAGGCCAAAATTACTGTTATTTCATATCTGCCTACAAAAAGATTACTTTGCAGGAGATATTTATCTGCATAAAATGTAGACAAACATTTAGATTGATCATAGCTATCAATGTGCTTTTAAATGAGAGTATGAAATGAACACGCCACCTGAAATTGGAATGAAAGATTTCATATCAGAAACAGTAACACGTTCTAACTATAACATAACCTAAATTTTCTGTGAAAAATATGTAAAAAAAAATACATCTATCTCTCTGAGGTGATGAAAAACATCCCTATCGAGAGGTCAGATTGCTGTTTCTTTATTTCCTAGTTTTAAAAATATTGGATTATTGGTTATTTTGAAGCTTCTTCTTCCAGAAAAAAAGTAATCCTGAATGCAATTCCCTTGATTTCTCACAAAATTTACGTTCTACCTGGATAAGGTTGATAGTGAATTCCTTAAGTGGGGGAGAGCAAGTAAGCAATGGCACCTGAAAACACAGCATGCTGCAGGGATTCTATGATTGTATGATTCCATGTCCCATCACATGACACTGCCATTTCCTCTTCAAAGGCCATCCAACTAGGAAGATAGATAGTGAAACACAAAGAAATCTATGTGTGCATATATCACAACATTGTCAAACCATTTATACTCTTGGGGAATTATAAATTCCTTTTTGCAACAGATTATATGGAAACAAGTGTATTGAATGTCTCGTTGCTAGTAACTAGAATTTAATGGATTTGTATTGAATTATTTTCTTTCACTTATGTAGCTCTTAAATTAGATCACATTTAATTTAACATTAATGTCTGACAAACTGAATATTTGTCAGAAGCAATAACATAATATCCATCACTAGTTTTTTCAAAGAAATCTTCAGATAAATGTTGACTGTTGTTTGGAGCAATAAAATGAGATAATTATTGATTTGAATAGTTATGATACATATCTATTTGAAATCTCCAATGCATCCGGGAATACAGCAAATAAATGAAACAATATAGTTCCTGGAAGAGAATAAACGCATAGCATACATACATACATAGCCTTCCTCTGCAACAAATTTAAACATTTCTATCTGGATGTATCTCATGCCTTTAAAATAACATGTCCTTTCTTCTGTTTCAAAGTTTTGACTGGTATCATATCAGCTTATCTTCTACAAGTGTTTACTCCTTGCTAAGATGAAATGTAATAGTGTTACGAAGACATTTCACTGTTTTTAAGTTTTGTTTTCCAATTAGATGAAAAAATATTGTGGAATATCTATTTAAAAGGGTCATTAAAAGGACACTGGGACACTGTTTTTGGAGAAAAATACGCTTTTCTTGGAAGTAATACGGCTGAAATTAATTGCGTAGACCAATTTATAGAAATCAGATTGCTGGGTTTTCTGGCCTTGTGTTGGATAAAGTTAGATATTCACTTCCCGCTGGGAGAGAGGAACTGCCCAGCTTATGCTCTGTGCTTTGAAAAAACCCTTTAGGTAGGGTCCTGTATGATTACTGAAAGTAATCTAGTTCTAGTCCTAAAAAAAAGCATCTGAATTTTTGAACAAACTCTGTTTGAAAACATCAGTGGCAATTGCCTCTCTTTAATGACACCCATCAGGACACCAATTGAAAGTGATCTTAAGCATTTCATATCTTATCAATTTTCCTTCAATAACAAGCATTTATTGGCGAAAGTAAACAGATATTTGCAGGAAAAGATGTATACTTTTTTAATTGGTGTGTGTATATTGGAGTTATTTAAAAAGCAAATATATTCATTTTTCTACTTCAAACTGTTTATATCAGCATTGTCTTTGACAAAAGGCAAGTCCTGTTTTCACAATAAGTCAATAGGTTTGTTGTCCATGAAAGCAACCTAACCTTTTTGTATATTAAAATTCTAACATCGATAAAGTACACAATTGATCCTAACGGTAACCAGGTAATATACTTGTATTCATGCTGTGACCAGTGGAGTGGTGCGACTGGAGAGCAACAGTAAACCCTTCCAATTTTGCTTCTAACAATAGTAGACCACTTGGTAGCTTGGAAGTGACCATTACTAGCATTCAGCTAATATCCTCTCTTCAGGCAAAGGTCTCTCGATATTGATTAATGGGAAGAATATGGTTTTACTTACTACTCCCCAAACAGCGAACTCAACAGAGCATGTCAAGCTTTATCTTGGCTGAGACCATCAGCTTGAAGAGAAGAAGATGAAGTGTATGGCTCAATCTGATACTATCTCACCTATCTAATCCATTAGGAAGAGAAAAGCATTGGCTTTACCTTATCCCCCAAACATTGTGCCATTCTCTACAAAGGATTCACATTTCAGAGTGAGCCGAACAAGACAATGGTTTATTTTATTTGGATGCACACTGGAGCCAAAGCTCTTGAAGAGGCTATCTCTCAACTGAATGTTTTTAACACATTTATACCATTTCATACTCAGGCATCCTCGCTATTATATGACTACAAGCTACACAAAACTCTTAAAGTGGTTTGTAATTCGATATTCAAGTTGGTCGATGTGTTCCACAATGATCATGTTCTTTTCAAAGTTAATCAGTTCTTCCACAATGTTTAGTTAACACTGATATCTCTATGATTCAGAATAGTGCTCCATTCATTCAGTAGTAAGGTCCACTTCATGGTTTGTAATTTTTCACAATCATTAGTGGTTTGGATCAGAAATTGGCTTGCTGAAAGAAGACAGAGGGTAGTGGTTGATGGGAAATATTCATCCTGGAGCTCAGTTACTTGTGCAATGCAATGATTTATTTTGGGTCCAATGACCTGGATGACCTGGATGAGGGCATAGAAGGATGGGTTAGTAAATTTGCAGATGACATTAAGGTCAGTAGAGTTGTGGATAGTGATGAAGGATGTTGTAGGTCACAGAGGGACATTGGTAAGCTGCAGAGCTGGGTTGAGAGGTGGCAAATGGAGGTTAATAGAGAAATGTATAAGGTGATTCACTTTGGAAGGAGTAACAGGAATGCAGAGTACTGGACTAATCCTTGGTAGTGTAGATGAGTAGAGGGATCTCAGTGTCCAGGTACATTCATCCTTGAAAGTTGCCACCCAGGTTGATAGGGTTGTTAAGAAGGCATACAGTGTGTTAGCTTTTATTGGTAGAAGGATTGAGTTTCGGAACCTTGAGGTCATGCCACAGCTGTACGAAACTGTAGTGCGGCTGAACTTGGAGAATTGCATACAGTTCTGGTCACCACATTATAGGAAGGACGTGGAAGCTTTGGAAACGGTTTAGAGGAGATTTACTTAGATGTTGCCTGGTATGGAGGGAAGGTCTTATGTGGAAAGGTTGAGGGACTTGAGACTCTTTTCATGAGAGAGAAGGTTGAGAGGTGACTTAATTGAGACATATCAGATAATCAGAGGGTTGGATAGGATGGACAGTGAGAGCCATTTTCCTCGGATAGTGATGGCTAGCACGAGGGGACATAACTCTAAATTGTGGGGTGATAGATATAGGACAGATGTCAGAGGTAGTTTATTTTCTCAGAGAGTAGTAAGGGCATGAAACGCACTGCTTGCAACAGTAATAGACTCGCCAACTTGAAGGACATTTAAATTTCATTGGATAGGCATATGAATGAAAATGGAATAGTGTAGGTCAGGTGGGCTTCAAATTGGTTTCACAGGTTGGCGCAACATCGAGGGCCGAAGGGCCTGTACTGCAATGTATTGTTCTATGTTCTATGTTCTATTTCTCCAAAGGTTAATTGGCTTTCTGCTTCACACTTGTTGTGTTGGTCCCGTCCTCCATTATAATTTCATAAAAGTCTCAATCTCAAGTTAGGGATATCTTGATGCTTGCAGCCCTTATATGTCGCCTGCTATTCATTTCTGCAGCTAGATTTTTCCTTTCACACAAGGAGGAAAGATACATGGCCATGATATTAAGTGACTTCCTTGCATTTGCTGTTTCCAAGGAAGGAGAGTCTGCCAAAGTGAAAGTGAAAGAGAAGGTATTTAAGACAATGAGAACTGGCTCAAAGGTAGAAGACAGAGGGTGGTGGTGGAGGGTCGTTTTTCAGACTGGAGGCCTGTGACCAGTGGAGTGTTACAAGGATCGGTGCTGGGTCCTCTACTTTTTATCATTTACATAAATGATTTGGGTGCGAGCAGAAGAGGTACAGTTAGTTAGTTTGCAGATGACACTAAAATTGGAGGTGTAGTGGACAGCGAAGAGGGTTACCTCAGATTACAACAGGGTTTGGACCAGATGGGCCAATGGGCTGAGAAGTGGCAGATGGAGGTTAATTTAGATAAATGTGAGATGCTGAATTTTGGGAAAGCAAATCTTAGCAGGACTTATACACTTAATGATAAGGTCGATGGGAGTGTTGCTGAACAAAGAGACCTTGGAGTGCAAGTTCATAGCTCCTAGAAAGTGGAGTCGCAGGTAGATAGGATAGTGAAGAAGGCATTTGGTATGCTTTCCTTTATTGGTCAGAGTATTGAGTACAGGAGTTGGGAGGTAATGTTGTAGCTGTCCAGGACATTGGTTAGGCCACTGTTGGAATATTGCATGCAATTCTGGTCTCCTTCCTATCGGAAAGATGTTGTGAATCTTGAAAAGGTTCAGAAAAAATTTACAAGAATGTTGCCAGGGTTGGAGGATTTGAGCTATAGGGAGAGGCTGAACAGGCTATGGCTGTTTTCCCTAGAGCATCGAAGGCTGAGGGGTGATCTTTTAGAGGTTTACAAAATTATGAGGGGCATGGATAGGATAAATAGACAAAGTCTTTTCCCTGAGGTCGGGGAGTCCAGAACTAGAGGGCATAGGTTTAGGGTGAGAGGGGAAAGATATAAAAGAGACCGAAGTGGCAACTTTTTCACGCAGAGAGTGGTGCATGTATTGAATGAGCTGCCAGAGGATGGTGGAGGCTGGTACAATTGCAACATTTAAGAGGCATTTGAATGGGTATATGAATAGGAAGGGTTTGGAGGGATATGAGCCGGGTGCTGGCAGGTGGGACTAGATTGGGTTGGGATATCTGGTCGGCACGGACGAGTTGGACCGAAGGGTCTGTTTCCATGTTGTACATCTCTATGACTCTATGAATGGGCCTTAAACTGAAGAAGAATTTTTTGAAACAGAAACTGAGCTGAAATGACCAGGACCATATCGAATACACCTATGGATACCAAAGGAAGTAACATGGAAATTATGGGAACACTGGGCTTAATCTTCCAGTTCTTTATAGATGCAAGTATTTTGTCTAAGAATTGTAAATGTTCCACAGCTATCTGTGAGTATGCAAGGTTAATCTTCGCAACTGAAAACCAACCAGTTTACCCACTGTAGCAAGAAAGCTTTAATAAATTCTGGGACAAAATTAACAGCAACTTGGAGCAAGCATGAATTAATTAAGAAAAACCAAAGTCACAGTCAACTAGCTTAATCGAATTTTTCATGACATAACAAAGGTAGTTGATGAGAGCAATTAGGTTGATGTGATGGATAGCAACTTCCAAGACATGTTTGGTAATAGTACCACACAACAGGCAAAGATCACGAAATATTGGCACATGCAAATGTATTTGAATCTGGAACAGAAAGTGAGTGCCAATGAATACTTGTTTTTCAGATCAAAACAAAATTAATCATGGAGCTTCACAGGGGTCAGCAACACTGCTTTTCTTGACCTATATGAAAGATCCAGACTTGTGGGTGCAGATATTGATTTCAAAATGTGCGCATTCCAAACACTTGGAAATTTCTGAACTGTGAGGACTTCATAAATTGATTTCAAAAGATCAAAGGCAGTGATGGCATGTGGGCATATGAAATTTAATGCAAAAATATTGAAAGTGACACAATTTTGTAGAATGAACAACTAAAGACAACATGAAATAAAGAAAACAAATCTGAAGGGGATGCAGATCAGTGGAACTTCGAATAGATTCCCTACAGTGTGGAAACAGACCATTTGGCCCAAGTCCACACCGACCCTCCAAAGAGTAACCCACCCAAACCCATTCCCCTACACTAACCCTTGATTAATAAACCTAACACTATGGGCAATTTAGCATGGCCAATTCACCTGATCCTCACATCTTTGGGTTGTGGGAGGAACCAGAGGAAACCTACGCGGACTTGGGGAGAATGTGCAACTCCAAACAGACAGTGGCTGAGGGTGGAATTGAACCTGGATCCCTGGCGCTGTGAGGCAGCAGTGCTAACCACTGAGCTTGGTTAGATCTTGGGCTTTCCAAATATGGAAGGCATTGAGACTGTACACAGATTTACAAGAATGACTCTGGAAAAGGAAGACTTCAGTCATAAAGACAGATTCAGTTATAAAGATATCTGGCACTATTTCCTTTGAAGAAAAGGACACAGAGATGTGATCTTAATGCATCAAAATCATGAACAGTTTGGAATAGAAATAGGGAAACTACTTGCAGTGCAGGATGAGTTGAAAAATCAAAGGATACTGATTTACATATTTTCTAAGCAACCTGTTTAGAGATGCTACTACACTTCTGGAGCTTGTGTGACTAAAACCTGGGCCTCATGGCTCAAAAGTAGGGACAATATTATTGTACCAGAAGAGCCCAAGGATACTGATTGAAGGTGACTGGCAAAAGAACCACAGGTGAAATGCAGATGAACATAGTGAAAGGTTAGGATCTGGAATGTCATGCTTGAGAGCATAGATTCAATCCCAGCTTTCAAAAGGAAAATGGATAATTATTTCCAGGATAAAACTTTTTGGACATGATTTACAGTAGTGGTTTTAAAAGATGAAAATTTGATATATCACTCTTCTGGTTAAGAACCAAAAGTTTGAATTTAATTTTATGTGTCTAAATGAGGGAAAACAATGATCAGACTGATGTCTGATATCCAATACAGGATGAGCAAACATTTTCTGAGAGTTAAATACTGGCAAAGGAATGTCATTGAGCTCTGTCTTGTGCCTCCTTTGGGGTGTGTTTAGTGGCATTGGGAGGGTAGGGGGGGAACATTTAATCAGGAAAAAGGGTGGCAGATTGGAACATTGCCACTTCCCTGCCTCCATCCCAATTAGATTCACATCTGGTAAACCTGTGGATCTTCCCACCTTGCCACCCAGCAGCCAATTGAGGTCTTTAATTGGACACTTAATATCCATGTCAGGGCCTCATCCCACCACAGTTGGTACTAATCCAGCAGTGAATAGATGATTCAACAAGTGAGAGCGTGAAAAGCAAATTCTGGAGTGCTAATTTGCACTCCATCTGGGTCAAGAGTGTGGTGCTGGAAAGGCGCAGCAGGTCAGGCAACATCCGAGGAGCAGGAGAATGTACGTTTCAGGCATGAACCCTTCATCAGGAATGAGACTTGTGGTGAGATAAATGGGAGGGGAGTGGGGCTGGGGGAAGGTAGCAGAGAGTGCGGGATGTAGATGGTTCAGCCTATCAGGGGTTTGTTGGTGCGGGTGTCGCAGAGATGTTCTCTGAAGGTTCTGCAAATAGGCATGCTGTCTCCCTAATGTAGAGGAGACTGCATTGGAAGCAAAGGATACAATAAATGACATTTGTAAAAGTGCAGGTAAAACTCTGATGGATGTGGAAGGCTCTTCTGGGGACTTGGACAGAGGTGAGGGGGGAGGTGTGGACACAGGTTTTGCAATTCCTGTGAAATTTACGGGGGAGGGGGGAGTAGACAAGAGAGTCGCAGAGGGAAGGGTCCTTACGAAAAGCAGATAGGGGTGTGCAGGGAAATATATCTCTGGTTGTAGGTGGTGGAAAGGGCAGAGGATGATGCGATGTATACGGAGGTTAGTGGGGTGGAAGGTGAGGACCAGGGGGTTATGTCCTCAGCTACCTTCCCCACAACCCACCCCTCTCCCACTTATCTCTCCACCCCCTCGGCTCATAAGCCTTATTCCTGATGAAGGGTTCATGCCTGAAACATCGATTCTCCTGCTCCTTGCATGTTGCCTGACCTGCTGTCCTTTTCCAGTACCACACTCTCGACTCTGATCTGCAGCATCTGCAATCATCACTTTCTCCTAATATCATCTGGTTTAATTCAAAGTCAAATTTTGCTTTATGACATTCCAGTGAAACAATGCAATATTGAAACTATAAGATATCGTTAATATGCAATATAAATTCAAGTGTAGTTGCACTGTTGCAACATGTCCTACCAGCTAACACAGTAAAAACAGGAAATTAAACATGGAGAGCTGGCCCAGGTCATAGATCAGCCAAAAACAGAAAAAGTTGGAAAACCTCAACAGCTCTGGCAGCATCTGTGGAGAGAAATCAGAGTTAATGTTTCAGGTCCAGTGACCCTTCCTCAGAACTGGACCCAAAATGTTACCTCTGATTTCTCTCCACAAATGCTGCCAGAGCTGTTGAGGTTTTCCAGCGTTATCTATTTTTGTTTCTGATTTCCAGCCAATGTAGTACTTAGTTTTTACTGATCAAAGTATTTGTTTTCCTGTGCTAAGTGAGCTCTTAAACCATCAATTTAACAGGCACAAAATGCATACTCGATGTATTTAAAGTGTGTTGTTCCATCCACCCAATTAGCAAAGATTAGACATGCCACATTTAAGCCTGAAATAGATTGACATGCAAATTTGGGTTCAATTCCAGCCTTGGGTAACTGTGTGTGTGGAGGTTTCACTTTCTCCCCATGTCTGAGTGAGTTCTGCCAGGTGCTCCAGTTTCCTCCCATCTTCCGAAGATGTGCAAGTAAGTTGGGTTGGCCATGCTAAGTTGCCCCATAGAGTCCAAGTATCTTCCATCCAAACATATACAGGCTAAGTGGGTTAGCTATGGTAAATGTGAGGTTATGGAGATAAGGTGGAGGGTGACACGCTCTTCGGAGGATCAATATAGACTTGATGGGCTAAATGGCTTCGATCTGCACTGTAGGAGTTCTTTGGAGTCCATGGATTTAGTTGAAGTAAAAGAACAGTGCAGTGCTTTTGAATTTGATAGAAATGGCAAACCTCTGACCTTGTTTTAACTACTTCTGATCCAAGTAGTCTTCTCCCTTCATAGTTGTCACAATCATTTACTTGATGTAGTTGCTATAATCACAACTATCCAATCTAACTTCTGTCACGTTCTGCAGCTTGTCACCAAGACCCAGTATTGGTGTGCCTCAGACCTGGGCCATATCTGTACCAGCTGAATTTCTGAGGATACATGTCCTGTTCCGCAATAACTTGTTCATTTTATCAACGAAGCAATATTTTTTATGTTATATCTTATGGTAAAAATAGTGATCTTAGCCAGCAATTCACAACTGCTATAGTAGTTCAAAACTGTCATTGGCTTCTCATCAGTTCTTGAAGAAACAAACTAAGTTCAACATGCATCCACCTAAAATTCAAAAAGGTGGTCATAGCTCCTTGAAAGTGGAGTCACGGGTAGACAAGATTGTGAAGGAGGTGTTTGATGTGCAGGCCTTTATTGTTCGGTGCATTGAGTATAGGGAGGTCATGTTATGGCCATGTTTGGAAGACTGCATTCAATTCTGGTCTCCCTGCTCTAGGAAAGATGTTGTGAAATGTAAAAGGGTACCAAATATTTGCAAGGATGTTGCTCAGGTTGTAAGGTTTGAGTGATAGGGAGAGACTGAATAGGCTGAGGCTCTCTTCCTTGGAGTGTCGAAGGCTGAGGGGTGACCTTGCAGTGGTTTATAAATTCGAGGGACATAGATAGGATGAATAGACAAGGTCTTTATCCCAGGGTAGGGGAGTCCAAAACTAGAGGGCATAGATTTGAAGTGAGGGGAAAGATTTAAAATGGACCTAAGGGGCAACCTTTTCATGCTGAGGGTAGTGCATGTATGGAATCAGCTCCCAGAGCAAGTGGTGGAGGCTGGTACATTTAAAAGGCATCTGGATGGGTACATGAATAGGAAGGGTTTAGAGGGATAAGGGCCAAATGCTGGCAAATGGAATTAGATAAAATTAGGATATCTGCTTGGCATGGACAATTTGGACCAAAGGATGCTTCCGTGCAGTATAACTCTATGGCTCTACGTCCCATTATAAATATTTCAATACATTAATAGTATGCCAAATGCAAGTTTTTGTTTTAAATTAGCCAGAAAATCTTTGCCACATTAGAACAAATTCATGATCACTAAAAGAGATACAAACACTTGAAATCTTTTAGGGCATTGACTTATTTTTTACCTTTTATTTTCTACTTTTGCCTTTTGCTATTAAATTTAAAATCACTGAACTGTTCTTTTACTTCAAGGAGCCCAACAATGTTTAGATTTCCACGCTGGAGATAAAAGATATTATCGTTGATAAAATGAACAAGGCAGTGTGAAACAGGATATGTATAGTCAGAAATTCAGCTGGTACAGATATGGCCCAGTGCCTGATTGATAAGACCTGGGACACACCTAATAGTGGGTCTTGGTGACAAACTGCAGAAGGTGACAGAAGTTAGATGCAAAATTGGACAGCTGTGATGACAGCAACCACACAAAGTCATGACTTAGAGATGCCGCTGTTGGACTGGGTGAATAAAGTTAAAAATCAAACAACACCAGGTGATAGTCCAACAGGTTTATTTGGTCATACTTGTTAAGTCTCTCATCTGTTAGAATGACCATGTTAGTTTCATTTCTTTAATATGTAAATGTATTTAGAAGCACAAGCTTTCGGAGCGCCGCTCCTTCATCAGGTCGTTGTGGAGTATAAGATCATGATCACAGAATTTATAGCCAATGCGTTCAGTACATTCAACAATTTGAGATCAAATCTTTCATCTTTTAGAGGGGGATTTGCTGGTTTCCGTTCTTTGATCTGTAAATCCCTGAACTTCTTTTAAATTACATTCTCAAGGGAGCTCAGCTTTTCTAACAATAGGTGTGAAGTCATTCTGTGTCCCAATGTTGAGTCAGACTGACAAACCTTCTGTATAGTTTTACAGAGTTTTACATGGATTCACGCTGTTTTTGATCAAAATATAATGGAATTCTGCAAAAACAATTTCACCCGATAAACTGAGATGTGTGCGTATGTAGGAGTGACAGAGTGAGTGTGCATGTGAGTGTGTGCATTTGGGTGTGAGTGCACATGATAGCATGCGTGTGTAAGCTTGGTTAAGTATGTTTGTGTGAGTGTGATGGGATATTTGTCTGTGAAAGAGTGCGTGCTTGTGTAGGTGTGAGTGTGAGGGGTGTATGTGTGTGTATATGAGAGAGAGATCTTGTGTATGCGAGTCTATGTGGGTATGTGAGAATGTAGGAGTGTGTGAGTGTGTGCGTGTATATTTGTGTCTGTGTGAGAGAGAGAGAGAGTGTATTGTGCAGTGGGGTCACCTGCCGCTCCAACACGTGCACACATATAAATTTATGGGGTGAATTTATTTTTGCAGGATTACTTTTTATTTTGCTCAAAACCTACATGAATCCAAGCAGTAAAACTCTGTAAAGCAATGCAGAGGCCTTGTCAGTCTGACTCAACAGTGGGACGCAGACAGACTCCACACCTATTGTAAGAAAAGCTGAGTTCCATTGAGAATGTAATTTAAAAGAAGCTCTAGGGTTCACATTTCAAAAAACAGAAACCAACACATCCCATTCCAAAAGATGAAAGATTTGATCTAAAATTGTTTAAAATATCACATCTCTGTGACACTGGACTCCTTTGGCTATAAATTCTGTGATCATGATCTTATCCCCCACAACCACCTGGTGAAGGAGCGGCACTCTGAAAGCAAGTGCTTCCAAATAAATCTGTTGGACTATAACCTGGTGTTGTGTGATCTTTAACACATTAAGTAAATAATTATGACAAATATGAAGGGAGATGATTACTTGGATCAGGAGTAGTTAAACCAAAGTCATAAGTGTGCCATTGCTTTTTGTAATTGATACATACATAAAGTCATGAACAAATTGAGTCCAGTTCAAAAGATGTGGGCGTGTGTTGATGCAAGGGAAATATTGAGGTAAAGGTTCATCAATAATCCAACTCAATCAACTATTAATTACCTGCACAGCCAATTAACCAAGAGATTAACTATATAACCTTGAGTTCACACAAGAACAGAAAATCAGTTTCAAACTGCTGTTGCGCTTCTATCCACTCCATCAGGTGTTAACAAAGTGCTGTTGTGTATTTCAAATACTCTGTGCCTACAATTTCATCTCAGAAACAGTTACCCAGCAAAATATAATGTGAAGGATAAAATTATTTAGTCCTCTATTCCAAAAATAACTTCAACAAACTGTCTCTGGTAATATTCTCATCAGGAGAAAGTGAGGTCTGCAGATGCTGGAGATCAGAGCTGGAAATGTGTTGCTGGTAAAGCGCAGCAGGTCAGGCAGCATCCAGGGAACAGGGAAGCCCTTTCCTGAAGAAGGGCTTATGCCCGAAACGTCGATTCTCCTGTTCCCTGGATCCTGCCTGACCTGCTGTGCTTTTCCAGCAACACATTTCCAGCAGTAATATTCTCATCAGTTTGGATATTTATAGCTGAGCTTAATGTTAATTGTGTACCCATTGAAATCTGATTTCTAATTGCCCACAATAAAAAAAATCTATTGAATACTTTTGCAGATTATTAGGAAAGAAAGCTGATATGTTTAATTTTTTTAAATATATATTTCCTGTTATTTTGTTTTGAAAGGAATTACATTTCAGTGAACCATGACTCATTTACAAAATATTGTAAATTCTAATATGACCTTTTTCTGTTAACAAAGTAGAGGTGGTTGGAGCTATTAGGTTCTTCACAGATAAATTTACCTTCAATGACACATCATGCGGTGTCTTCAAATGACATGTAGTGAAGAATGGATTTGGGATTTTATGCTTGTACAATATGTCACTGTTGCACAGCTTAAAACAATAAAGTGAGGCATTTAAATAATGATTGAACCCTAGCTTTCTTACAGGGGAACAGACTTCCCCTTCAGTACTCTACAAATGCAATTTTGAAGAAAACTGCTCTAATTTCGAATCATCCCTTTTTGGAAGTTATTATAATTCACAGAGACCGGGATAAAGTATACTGACACAAAAACAGAAATTACTGCTCTGGCAACATCTGTGGAGAGAAATCAATATTAACGTTTTGGGTCAAGTGACCCTTCCTCCAGAACTTGAAGTACACTGAAATCGATTTTGCTCTCAATGGAAGACAACTATCCACAATGTGATGTTAAATGTGTTATTAATATACATTTTAATGTAATTTATTTTAGATATTTGGACTTGAGCAATTGATGTGGCTTTTGTCTGTGGGTCTAGTAGGTTTAAAGATTACTTTTTAAGTATTTCTGTGGACATGGTGATTTCTTTAAAAAGCATGGTGAGAGATAGAGTTCTTGTGTTTAAAGCACTTGTATTTTCACTAGTAAATATTCTATTAATAAACAGCTATGTATTAGGCTTTCAGTTTAGAAGATTAGAGATAGAGGTTTTTTTCTCTCTTTTGATTAGGGATGACATGTACAGCTTGGAAAAAAACCCTTTTGGGTTCAGTTTTGCACTGTTCCAGAGCAGCTTGAAAACAGTGAAGAGAGAGGTTACCTCAGTGTGAAGAGTTTAGTTTGAATGTATCACACCAGATTTATTTGGTTATGACCCTGAAGGGGTTCTTTCAAACTGAGAAAGAATATATTTGATTGCATGAAGAGATATCAGATGTTCCAGAGAGGGAATTGTAACCACAGTGAAATGAACCCTATCAGTGTGGAAAAGAAACAATAATTCTTTCTGATGAGAGTGCTGTAAGAATGTCCTTTTGGGATCAATCGGACAGTCTTTTATCAGGTATTTCTAAGTCCATTAATTTATGTTATATTCAATTGATTTGGTTTATTCTCTGTTATCTTCAATTCGTATATCTAATAGACCTCTTACAACTGAACCTGCAGCATTGCGAGATTGTAACTCAGTGATAGACGACCTCCTTAAAATCAAAAGAGAAGATTCATCAAGTCAGCTTTTATCCAGTAATAATTTTGGCTGGGATTGTCACAACATTTTGTAACGTATTGTGGGCTTGTCTGCAGATATTTGCAGTAATTTCCTGCATAGCAGCCTCTGCAAGAGACCCATAGTGCTGATGAACACATCAAGAAATACGACACCTGAAACAATTTGATGGATATCTTGTTCCAGACATAGCATTCAAGAAAAGAAGTAGTGAATACAGTGGGTTCTTTCTTGAATATAAGTTTTATTGTGATATGTCTCTTGATTAAACTTAAAAATACAAGCTCTAAGTATTAAGTTATCCTGGAGCAATGTTTTGGAGAGGAATAAGACGGTGCTATTTTATGGGTCTGCAGATTGGAAGAAGCAAAAATGTCTCATAGTAGAGTGATATACTCTTCTTGTCAGATGTGGGTGTTTAGGGAGAGTTTCCATGTTACTGAGGATTATATTTGCAATAAATGCCGTTGGTTGCAAATCCTATCAGATCAAATGGATCAGTTGGCAGTTTTAGGAAGGGAAAAAAGCCACAGATACAGTCACATAGATGGATTAACTCCAGGAAAGGTAGGAAAAGTAGGCAGGTAGTGCTGGAGTCTTCTGTGGCTAGTCCCATCTCAAGCAAATATGCTGTTTTGCAAAATGTAGGGGGTGATGGATTCTCAGGGGAATGTTGCATGATCAGCTAAGTTTCTGGTACTGAGACTGGATCATCGGGTTCCAAGAGATTGATTGTGTTAAGGGACTCTCTAGTTAGAGGCACAGACAGATGTTTCTGTGGCCAACAGCAAAAAATTAGAATGGTGTGCTGCATCCCTGGTGCCAGGATCAAGGATGTCTCAGAGAGGGTGTAGAATATTCTCAAGGGGGAGAGGGCCCAGCAAGAGGTCATTGTACACATTGGAACCAATGACATAGGAAAAGGATGAGCTTCTGAAGGGAGAACATAGAGAATTAGGCAGGAATTTAAAAAGGAGATCCTCGAGAGTAGTAATATCTGGATTACTCCCGGTGCTGTGAGCTAGTGAGGGTAGGAATAGGAAGAAAAGAGCAGATGAATGTATGGCTAAGGAGCTGGTATATGGGAGAAGGGTTCACATTTTTGGATCATTGGAATCTCTTCTGGGGTACCTGTACAAGAAGGATGGATTGCACCTAAAGTGAAGGGGACTAATATACTGGGAGGAGATTTGCCAGAGCTGCTCGGGAAAATTTAAACTAGCAATTTTTTGGGGAGTGTGGGACCCAGGGAGATAGTGAGGAAAGAGATCAATCTGAGTCTGGTACAGTTGAGAAAA
This sequence comes from Chiloscyllium plagiosum, assembly GCF_004010195.1. Lineage (NCBI taxonomy): Eukaryota > Metazoa > Chordata > Chondrichthyes > Orectolobiformes > Hemiscylliidae > Chiloscyllium > Chiloscyllium plagiosum. The sequence goes on from NC_057727.1 coordinate 50,043,202, forward strand.
GAAACGAGTCAAGCAGTGAGGGCAGGCAGGGACAAAGCAGAGAACAAGGTAGGACTAATAAATTAAACTGCACTTATAACAATGCAAATGGGCTAACAGGGAAGGCAGATGAGCTCAGGGTATGGTTAAGCATATGGGACTGGGATATCATAGCAATTACAGAAACATGGCTCAGAGATGGACAGGAGAAAGTGAGGTCTGCAGGTGCTGGAGATCAGAGCTGAAAATGTGTTGCTGGAAAAGCGCAGCAGGTTAGGCAGCATCCAGGGAACAGGAGAATCGACGTTTCGGGCATTAGCCCTTCTTCCTGAAGAAGGGCTTATGCCCGAAACGTCGATTCTCCTGTTCCCTGGATGCTGCCTGACCTGCTGCGCTTTTCCAGCAACACATTTTCAGCTCAGAGATGGACAGGACTGGCAGCTTAATGTTCCAGGATACAAATGCGACAGGAAGAACAGAAAGGGTGGCAAGAGAAGAGAGGGAGTTGTATTGAGGGAGGGTATTCCTGGAGATACATCCTTGGGTTGAACTGAAAAATAAGAAAGGGATTATCACCTTGTTGGGATTGTATTATAGACCTCCTAATAGTCAGAGGGAAATTGAGAGACAAATTTGTAAGGAGATCTCAGTTATCTGTAAGAATAATAGGGAGTTTATGGTAGGGAATTTTAACTTTCCACACATAGACAGGGACTGACATAGTGTTTAGGGTTTAGATGGAGAGGAATTTGTTAAACATGTACAAGAAAACTTTTTGATTCAGAATGTGGATGCACCAACCACAGAAGTTGCAAAACTTGACTGAAATAAGGCAGGGCAGCTGATTGAGGCATCAGTGGGAGAGCACTTTGGGCAAGTGAACATAATTCTATTTGTTTTAAAATAGTCATGGAAAAGGACAGACCACATCTAAAAGTTAAAGTTCTAAATTGGAGAAAGGCCAATTTTGATGGTATTAGGCAAGAACTTCAAAGCTCATAGGGGGCAGATGTTCGCAGATAAAGGGACACCTGGAATATGGGAAGCCTTCAGAAATGAGATAACGAGAGTCCAGAGACTGTATACTCCTGTTAGGGTGGAAGGAAAGGCTGGTAGGTATATGGAATGCTGGATGACTTGAGAAATTGAGGGTTTGGTTAAGAAACAGAAGGAAGCATATGTCAGGCATAGACAGGATAGATCGAATGAATCCATAGAACAGTACAAAGGAAGGAGGAGTATACTTAAGAGGGAAATCAGGAGGGCAAAAAGGGGACATGAGATAGCTTTGGCAAATAGAGTTAAGGAGAATCCAAAGGGTGTTTACAAATATGTTAAGAACAAAAGGGTTAATAGCAAGAGAATAGGGCCCCTCAAAGATCAGCAAGGCAGACTTGTGTGGAGACACAGGAGATGGGCGAGATACTTAAACAAATATTTTACATCAGTGTTTACTGTGGAAAAGGACATGGAAGATATAGAATGTAGGGAAACTGATGGTGACATCTTGAAAAATGTCCATATTGCAGAGGAGGTAGTGCTGGTTGTCTTGAAATGCATAAAAGTGGATAAATCCCCAGGACTTGATCAGGTGTACCCTAGAACTCTGTGGGAATCTAGGGAAGTGAATCCTGGGCCTCTTGCTGATATATATGTATCATCGATAGTTACAAGTGAGGTGCCGGAAGACTGGAGGTTGGCTAACATAGTGCCACTGTTTAAGAAAAGTAATAAGGACAAGCCAGCTAAGTATAGACTGCTGAGCTTGATGTCACTGGTGGGCAAGTTGTTGGAGGGAATCCTGAATGACAGGATGTGCAAGTATTTGGAAAGGCAAGGACTGATTAGTGATTGTCAACATGGCTTTGTGCGTGGGAAATCATGTCTCACAAACTTGATTGAGTTTTTTTGAAGAAATAACAAAGAGGAGTGATGAGGGCAGAGCCGTAGACGTGATCTATATGGACTTCAGTAAGGTGTTTGACAAAGTGGCACATGGGAGATTGGTTAGCAAGGTTAGATCTCATGGAATACAGGGAGAACTAGCCATTTGGATACAGAACTGGCTCAAAGGTAGAAGACAGAGGGTGGCGGTGGAGGGTTGTTTTTCAGACTGGAGGTCTGTGACCAGTGGAGTGCCACAAGGATTGGTGCTGGGTCCTCTACTTTTCAGCATTTATATAAATGATTTGGATGTGAGCATAAGAGGTATAGTTAGTAAGTCAGCAGATGACACCAAAATTGGAGGTGTGGTGGACAGCGAAGAAGGCTATCTTGGATTCCAATGGGATCTTCATCAGATGGGTCAATGGGTGGGGAGTGGTAGATGGAGTTTAATTTAGATAAATGCGAGGTGCTGCATTTTGGGAAAGCAAAGCTTAGCAGGACTTATGCACTGAATGATAAGGTCCGAGGAAGTGTTGCTGAACAAAGAGACTTTGGAGTGTAGGTTCATAGCTCCCTGAAAGTAGAGTTGCAGGTAGATAGGATAGTGAAGAAGGTGTGTGGTATGCTCTCCTTTATTGGTCAGAGTATTGAGTACAGGAGTTGGGGGGTCATGTTGCACCTGTACAGGACATTGGTTAGGCCACTTTTGGAACATTGTGTGCAATTCTGTTCTTCCTATCGGAAGGATGTTGTGAAATTTGAAAGGGTTTAGAAAAGATTTACAAGGATGTTGCAGTGTTGGAGGATTTGAGCTATAGTGAGAGGTTGAATAGGCTAGGGCTGTTTTCTCTGGAGCATCAGAGGCTGAGGGGTGATCTTATAGAGGTTTGTAATGTCATAAGGGGCATATTTAGGGGAAATAGACAAGGTATTTTCCGTGGAGTGAGGGAGTCCAGAACAGGAAGGCATAGGTTTAGGGTGAGAAGGGAAAGATATAAAAGAACCTTAGGGGCAACTTTTTCACACAGAGGCTGGTGCGTGTGTGGACTGAGCTGCCAGAGGAAGTGGTGGAGGATTGTACAATTGCAATATTTAAAAGACACCTCATTGGATATATGAATAGGAAGGGTTTGGAGGGATGTGGGCCGGGTGCTAGCAGGTGGGACGAGATTGGGTTTGGTTATCTGGTCGGCATGGACGAGTTGGACTGAAGGGTCTGTTTCCGTGCTGTACATTTCTGTGATGAGATTGAGATGAAACATAAACATTTATGAATGTACACTTCTCACAATCATTGTATTTATTTTCTACTGACTGGCTGCACTAGTAACTTTAAATTTTCAGGACTGGAGAGGTAATACATAAATAATTATGACGTGTCATGCTATTTCTTAGGAGTGGCAGCCCAACGTTCCTAGCACATTTCATAGAGGACTTGTGATAATATCTCTGGTCTGTGTCAGGACAGTGATTTTGGTGACACATCTACCAGCAAGGACCTTAAACCCACAGCCTTTGGAGAACCAGGGTATTTCTGTGAATTCTGAATTTCCATATGAATTGTGAATGCGCAGATGCCAGAAGGTTCTCTCAGATTAACCATGATGAGTGGTCATAGCCTCCTGATTACTGGTAGAGCAAAATCCAGGCTAATGACATTTCTTGTCATTGTTACATAGCTGTGGAATAATCTGGATCAAGCTATACCATTTCAATACAGTTTGCTATCTTAAAGGATTTGCTTCTGTGTTGAATTAAGTTCACTTACAATTTGCATTTCATTTAGAGTGGTGAAACACACTTCATAACAGTTACAATTTCCTTGACATTCATAACCAAGCTAATGGTAAAAGCTGACTCAGCCAGTTCTGCCGAGGATGAGACAGTAAACATGCACCCAACATAACGGGTCAATTTATGCGCATTAAGGATAGTAAGTTGAATGTGCAATTCTTCTACGTCTGGAAACATTTTATCCTTCCACGCTGTATCCTGACAGTGAAACACCATTTTGCACTGTTTTATTTTCCTCCAGCTGCCAAATCACCTTATAAACGCACACAAATCCAAGCCAACATATAAAGCACATGACACACAGTTAATAATGAAGCAGTCAAGCTTCTGATTTATTTGAATTTAAATTGCTACTTCATGGCCAAATTTTCAATCCTTCATGCATGAACTCACACACCATTCTTTCTGTTCAACTTGTCACACTTCCTCTCTTAAAATAAATGCAAATCCCCGAAGTTTGGATGCACAAATTATAAACAGACACAATTTAATATTTGAAGCTTTTATCAAGACAAGTATAATTGAAGTGGTTGGTTGGAAAGGACCTCTATAATTTAATGTCCCAAATCACCCTAAAAAAAACTTTAATTTGTTTTCCTCAGTCCAATTGATTGAATTTTAACAAGATGTTCAATTTGACCAATCAACCTGCCAAATTCATTAACCTAGAATCAGGATTCATCTGACAGGCTGATGATCTTGACTGTCACAACCCTCTGGGAGGAACCAATGAAACTTGGAGAGACATTCTGTCTATGTCAGTCCTATAATGACATGCTAGTCACACCTTTTTACTGGAGCCTGGAAGTACTGAAAGCTCATCAATAATCTATCCTTTGTTCCTTTTCATGCAGTCAGATGACAATATACAAACTGAATCGCAGTCAGAGTGCAATTCACATAAATGCTTGATTTCACAGGAATGGCGGCATGCTCCACTTAAAAGCAATTTCATCTTTTTGGATTAAAGTAACATAGAAGTAATACCAATAATATATGTTGGTCTATAATGTGCAAAGCAATCAGAAACCTTCAAATTCACGGAAGCTATAAGAGAGATGGAAACTCAGGAACCAGTTGAGAATTGAGAAGTGTTAAATGTTGACTAAGTAGCATTATATTAAAAGCTTGAGTGGAACAACTTGATAAATTCTTAAATCTTCTAAATATTTTGTTTTCATTGCATGCAGTATCATTTGGCAAAGCGCTTTATTACCCATTTCTAATTGCTGTTGGAAAATGAGTCATTTTCTAGAACTACTGCAGTTTCATATAGTGGAGGTACTGTTAGGGAGGGGGTTCCAGGATGTTGGTCCCCAAGACAGTGAAAGAACGCAGAAATATTTCCAAGTCACTTTGCTGCATAACTTAAGGAGGAAGTTACAAATGGCTATGTTCTCATGAATCTACTTGCCTTATTTTTTTTGTGGAGACTTTTTTAGAAAGAGCTCTAGCAGAATGCATCTTGTAAATTGTAAATGAATTGACTGCGGTGAAAGGAGTGATTGTCTAAGGTAATAGATAGGCTGCCAATCTAACAGACTGTTGGTGCTGCCTGGTTCAGATGATTTCTTTTCTAATTTATTTATTTTTGACACATGCATATTGCTGGTTAGGGACCATATATTATCCATCCTTAATTGCCTTTGAGAAGGTGGTACTGATCTTCCTTCATGAAACTGTTGCAGTTTTTGGGTTATATGTCCATCCACAATGCTGTCAAAAAGTTCCAGTTTTTTTGTTCCTACATTCCCATCGGGTCCAAGGAGGTGCATCTGGCTTGAATTGGCCATCCAACTGAATTATGGGATTGAAGTGAAGTTGGCTAAGAATCTGTCAAATACACTCTCTGCAGAACACAGATAGGTGCTGCACTTGATTTGGCCATAACACAGGGCTAACAATTGGTTAATTATGCTGTCCTAACTCAATTGAGTACGAATGGACACAAGCGATACATGGTGTCAATAGAGACAAAGGACATGTTTGCATCTGAACCCTTCCCTAGAACAGAATGGCACCTGGCCTTCATCACATGCACCATAAACACAGGAAGAAATGCAAATAATTGAAGACATATCGAAACAGACGCTGGAATCTGTACTGAAAAAAATAAATACTGGAGTTCATAGCAAGTCAGACAGCATCCATGGAGAGAAAGCAAGCTAACATTTTGACTCGAGATGACTCTTCATCAGAGCCGCTGTCAGCTCCAGCATTTATTGTTTTCAGTCATGATTGTTACTCCTGGAATGGAACATTGAAACTCTCTTGACAATTAAGGACTGCAGTCTGATTGAAGGGCCCAATGAACATTCTGGAAACGTGGGAGAAAAATCCTGGATTTGGCCTTGGGAAAGCAACAAAAACACCACTAACAGAGATGCTACACCAAAAGGGGAAGGATACTGTATGTAGAGAACTCAGCTGTAATGTGAGATCCACTTCTGCAGAGGAAGGCAGAGAGAGTATTGACCTTGCAATCTTCACCAGTCCATCCCAAGTTCAAGTATTCATGGGAAGTAGACACAGCAAGTGTGTCTGGAGAGGACTGGTCGGATAGAGAGGAAACTCTGATTTTAAATAAGGAGTGGCTTATTTATTTTAACTATTTGCTTAACAAATATTGCAACTATTTTACTCATTATCCAACTTGTATCAGTTTCTTGCCTCTTTACTACAATGCTCGAAATGTCGACTCTCTTGCTCCTTGGATGCTGCCTGACCAGCTGTGCTTTTCCAGCATCACACTTTTTGACTCTGATCTCCAGTATGTGCAGTCCTCACTTTCTCCCAAATGTATTTCAGTGCTGTGTTGTTTGAGGTGTTTGCCATTGACGACATAGCTGATGGTGGTGTTCATGTGCATCAGCTACTATTGTCCTTTTCGGTTCTACAGTTTGTGATTTGCTCTGTACTATCAAAGGAGTTTTGGTGGCTTCTGGAAGTGTTGATCTTTTTGACTGGAACTACATTCATCAGACCAGTGAAGCTGACCAGCCACGCTTCTGCCTTGTTCCGTGTAGCGTAGGGGAATCTATACAATTCTCAGCTCTGTCCCCTGTTTATTGACATAATATTTATACGCCTGTTCCAGTTGACTTTTTAGTCACTGGGAATCGAGGGGACCGTAATCCCTATTAATGGGTAGGGTAAATTTAAACAGATGGTGACTGCCTGAAGGCTGTGTGATGCAAATGTTATGTCTTGTTGTCCCAGTAGTCACAGATAGATTTCTTCTCTCGGAGGTTGCAAACAACACTGATCATTGTGCAATCACCAACACACATTCTTAATCCCAACTGTGTGATGGAGGTGACTGCATAGTTGGAGTGGCTGAAAACAGAGCAGTGCTTTGATGAACTCCTGAAGCTTATGATTAGCCTCTAACAACCATGTTTCTTTATATAAGATATAATTCAAATAATTGAAGATCTTTTTTCCCCAAAAGTCATTGATTTCAATTGTATTTAAACTTGGCTACATATGAACAGACCTGCTTGGAACAGGGGTAGAGCAATAAGCCCACAGTGGTCCCCTAGTTCTGGAGTCATTTTTTTCCTTTGTGCTAGAATTTTCTACAAATGAAAACTCTTTTCCACTTGCAACCTGTCAAAACACACCTAAAATCTGCCTGTTCCACACATCAGGAGAAAGTGAGGACTGCAAATGCTGGAGACCAAATGTCTGACCCTGGAAAAGCACAGCAAGTCAGGCAGCATCCAAGGAGCAGGACAGCTGACATTTCAAATATCAGCTCTTCAACACTTTTGTTCCAGGTATCAGTCGAGTAAACTTTCTCTGGACTACATTATTCTACTGAACCTTCTCTGAAATGATCAAACTTGCAGGCAATCACTCTTACCTTGCTTGTGGAATTACCCTGAATGCCACTGCTGGGACCTTATAGTGTACATCAGCGCTGCAATTAGATGGCACACAGAAAGACTTGCTTGAGTCTTTCTGCTACTAATCCTGTTTGTCTCATATCTATTTAATTATTAATGGTAGAGGATAGACCATTGGTAAATCTAAACAGAAGAGGCACTTTATTTAGTTCACAACATATTTTACTGGTTGACAGCAATAAGTATAAGTTGCATTACTAGTCAGGCTTTATGAAGAAGGACTCGGGAGAATGGGACAGAAATACATCTGCACACGATAAGAAGGCAAATGTAGAAATCAACTGTCTTCACTCAAAGACTGTGCGATTTAATCAGTTTAGTGGAGCGAATGCAACATAAACGTTTTCAGGAAAACTTAACCGAAATAATCTGCCAAGTGAAACATCTGATCGAACCTTCTGAAATAATTGTAATAAACTTCTTAACGTTCATGCATAAGGAGTTCATACTGTATGCAATATTATTTAATGAAGATATGAAGAACTGTTGCTATTTAGTGATTGAGGTAATATTTGATTATCAACCTAACAGAGGCAAATCAACATGTTCCACTCTGCTTTATACCAGAAACATTACACTTTGCCAACAAAATCACCACCATTTGGTACCCAAGAGAGGTCTGTAAATTTCTTGTATACTTTTATATTGCTACAGGATGATGGGAGCTATACAGAATATTGTTATTGATTTGAAAATCAAGTATTTAAACAAGTGTTGAAATGATTGAAATCATTCATTGTTTGAGAGTATGATTAAAATCTACAGTCCACAAAGTTTCATAATCAATGTATAATTATAAAATGGAGTTATTGCAAGTATCAGCCACATCAAGTAATTTCTTAGATGCTACAACCATCTATAATTTCTTATTTATCAAAGCAAACAATGTGCTTGATGAGACTGGGCAAACACTTCTGACGTGTATCAAGGGAACTTTATGGGGAGTTAAACGTTCAACCTAATGTCACTTTTTATTCAATTACTATTAAATCTTGTGCAGCAGTTTTACAGGTAAATTGGAAGTTTTAGAAAGACAGGATTGATCCACATTGTAACATCAGTCTGTGGCTGAAATGCATCCATGAGCAATCATACACCCTTTTAAGGGTATAAATTTTACAAATTGATTTGCCCCATCAATTTAAAAAAGAACAGAAAATTTCTCCCAAATGTCTGTACAATATTTATCCCTAAAAATAACAACAGGAAAAAAATTTGATCAGTCTTACATTTCTATTTGTGGACGTCTGTGCTTTGTGTCCAACTGTGATTGCACCTCAAAATTGCTTAATTCGCTGTTATACAGTATTATAAGATCCGAAAGGCCACAATATGAATGCAAGTCATTTTAACTGTCTAATTTTATAACCCCAAAATGTTTAACAATTGTATAAAATAATAATCCTGTCTTCTTCAAAAGTGTACTATTTTGATAATTGAAAAGGGGTGATGAAGAGTAACAGCATGAATGTTTCATTTCTTTAGAGAAGCACATAGTTCTTTGGGTGTAGTTTGATACATGTTGGTTAGCCTCCACAACTTTACCACATTTTGACATTTGGATTGCTGACAAATAATTTGGGAATATTTGGGAATGAGATGGAGATGATGATATTCAACTTTAAACCCATGTTTATTCTAATCTTCACTGAGCTGTCATTTTCAGTATTAGCTGATCAGTAGTAAGAAGTTTCACAGAAGATTTTCCTCTTTTAAATATTATTCTAGAAGTTGACTCCATAACCTTGAATTTTCCAAACACAATATTACACTATTTAATTGCAAAAAAAGAGAAAATTATGCCACATACAGTTGCAATACAGAAGTCCTACTCTGATGCTGGAGGTATCATTTATGGATGAGACTTTAAACAAGGCCCCCATCCACATAGGATTACTGAAAAAAAAAATGTACTGTCCTATTTAAAATAGAATTAGGTAGTTCTCCATCTTTTCTTGGATGAGGGGAATTCTTGCCAACTGTCAAACCTGTACAATTTTCATCTCAGTGAAGTCAATGAGCATTCTGTTCCATCAAATTACTGTCCAATCTATGAAGTTCTCAATTATCCACAAAATGTCTTCCAATTATAATGTTTGTAAAAGACATCTTCTTTGAGCCAAAATAAGTAGCCCTTTAATGCCTGTGTCATCCATAACTTGAAGTAAGCTGGAACTTAATGTGAAACACAATATTTTGAGTAAAGAAGGTACAATGTACAAATATTGGGTTCAGGAAAAGAATTACAAACAGGATGAAAATTCAATGAAGATTGCCAAATCATGATGAGGTATGGTTAATGCCATGACACAGACTTAATACATTTCATCTTTCAGTTGCATTTCCATGCATCAATATCAACGTCAGCTGTGGCTCAGTACATTACTCTCTTGTTTCTGAAACACAGGGCTCCAGGTTCAAGTTCTATTCCAGTGTTAGTGAAAAATCAAAGCTGGCATTTCAGTGAAGAACAGAGAGAGCACTGCACTATCAAAAATCCCACCTTTCAGATGAGATGTTAAACCAAGCCCCAGCATGTGCCTGTCCCTCAAATAGTATTACAAAAATAAAGATGATCTTATCATGACCATATTGTTAACCATGGTCATAATAACACATGGATGGAATATGGATGGCAGTTTGTGATCTCATTAGAACTGCAGTAGACTATAATCTAGAATTATTTAATTTATCTATGAAAAATAAATGTAGATTACGGGAGAAAATTAATCACTTCATCAGAATAATGAACTCTTGCTTATGTTTGATGACATAACAGTGGAAGTACTGTCCATTTTTTGACACCTTGTTGACAATGGCCAACAAATGTGTTGCACTTTTTGGACTGGTCACTGGCTCTAATTCAACCTCTACAAGGCATCTGAAACATTTGTGACAAGACCCAAAATGAGACATGAAGCATCAGATTTTTGAATTCTTCGGGTGGGTTAAGAGCAGCACAGACACAATTTCATAATTGTGATCTGGAGATGTACTTGAGTCCCAATGCCTCTGGAACAGTTTCAAATCCTTCTTGAATTTAACAAGGCAACAGGGCAAAAGTGGGATTTTCAAAATGAATTACAAGAAACTTGACCAGCCTGGTCCAGATTAATGCCCAAACATCATGTTCACTGTGAAGGCATTAGGAATGTTCTCTGCATCCAAATAAAACCGTATGTCTTTGGACCAACTTACAATACTTTGATTCCCGCTCAGTCCAGAGATTACTATTTAAAAACAGGATTACATGATTGAAGAGGTTCAGGCATGCAGACAAAACCTGAAACTCATCTGAGCTTTGGATTCCTGCTGGTGCTTTTAAAATCCAGTCCATACAATCTTAATACAGGAAGAGTGAAACAGGAATTATGCATTAGATAGATATCACACACAAAAAGCCAAATAAATATTGGGAAATAGAAGGGGTTAGGAAGGAGAGAGAAAAGGGTTTGAAAAATAAAAGCAAGGTAAAATATCTATCAGAATGAGGTTCTAAACTTTCAAAAATAATTTTCATAGCCAAAGACTTTATTTGATAAGAATAATCACGTCATGATCATGAAAAATAACTTTCTCTTGAAGTTAACTTTTCTGTTGTGTTTTGGGAAAATTACTGGCAAAAAGTATGACTTGAGACCTTTACATATATTTCAGTACTGAGAGTTATTACTCCACATGCTGCAGGCAGGCAGAATATCTGTTAAAGAGAATTTTGGATTACAATGCTTAAAATTACATGTCAGAAGTGGCTCAATATTCGATTATAATTATAATACTGACACATTATTATTAATCCTGTCACAATATCAATGTTTTCTGTTCTTCAGGCTTGCTCAGTCTCAATACTGGATATGAAATCTTTGACCATTCCGTTGTATTCCTCACAAATCCTATCAGTTCACTTGTAACTCTATTTGTTCTCATTTGAGGTGGGAAAATATCTCCAAAACCTGATTAAACTGCACTTTCAAATTCCAAACTTTCCAGCCATTTGTCCTTCATTCACCGTAATATTTCTCATTATCATCTGGTCCCCAGCAAGTTATCACCGTTTGCTTAGTTATTCTTGACGATGTCTTCCACTTTCAAGTCAAGGGATACAGAGTTGAGAGTGTGTGGTCCACATTAGAAGAAGCCACCAAAACCAGTTGATCCACATGATTCCGGGTGCTCCAATTTAAAATTCTGTCCACTGGGTTTAAAGTTTTTCCTGTCTCTGCTGTATTAATGCTTCTTCCAAATTCTCTATCCTGTTCTATTGCAGCTTGTACATTCTTCTGTCTTTTGAACATCGTCGTTAAAGATTTCGATAAAATTACAAGTTTTAAGAGTTCTACGTTGTTCTGAAGCAACATTTTAGTATTTTATCTTCATCTTTATAAATCATCCATTTCGAATTTCTGACTGTTAAACAAGACTATTAATAGGTAAGGGCAGGCTGAGAGCAGGGAAACATCCAAGACTGCAAGAATTATTTTTTCTTCTTGATCAACTATAACCTTAGAGTGCCAAACTGTCTCAGAAATGTAAAGCCTTAAAGAGATAAGCATGCTTGAATTTGGTGAGGCTTTTTAAAAATCTTAGTATTTGATTGAGAAAATACTCTCTTTGAATTTAACTTAGGTTCTTGATCTATTAACAATTTCCACTGTGCAAGAACACCAGTATATCATGAAAGTATCTTCCTAGGAATTACAACTAACATTTCTTCTTAATTGTCTTGGTATCCATTGGGGAAAATAGGCTTGCAACGTTTGTGTGCATTAATTGTAACTGCTTGTATGATTGATAAGGGGATATAACATTGTTAGCATTCCTACAATCTGTATCAAAAATGATTTGTTCATATTGGAATAATACCTGAAGCATGGGTAATGAGAGAAGGGCATTTACATAAGCTTACATGAATCTAGTTAGCTGTCTGGTGACACCAGATAACCATCACCTTCAGAAAATAAAAAAAAATGTTTTTTTTGCAATGTTTCGTAATATAGAATCAGTGTCTGAATGAGGAATAAAAGATGAAATCTCTGAATCTCCCTTGTGATAGTTCCACTGATGTAATTCAGTGGTGTAGTTCTTCTGTAACATAATTCAACATGACAGACAGAACAAGGAAGACATCACCTGTATTGTCAGCGCTGAATAAATTAAGAATTTATAAATTAAGAACTCAGAACCTAGATAATTGAACATAAAGTATTTAAATGCAGAACTTGCAAAAGAATTTGTCGAAAAAGTGAATACCAACCATGTTCGATCCAGAATCATGACTTCAACAGCTACAAAAATAACTTACAGCACCTGCAAAATTTCAACACACATTTTGGCTTTTCATGTGCATTCCTTGCATCATTGAATCTTTGGAAATATGATAATGAAGACTTTCATCAATTACAAAGAGGGCAATGAAACATGAAAACGAAACATGAGATCCCATTATTGCAAGAACACCTGTCAAATGAGGTAATGATTCTGGAAGAGTTGAAGTCACAGTATATTTGGGTTGAGAACCATGCAGTTCAAGTGTGAAGTCTCATCGGAGATAAACATATCACCTTTTGGCTCCTGATGGATGGAATAATCACAAATTAGTGAATATTATTGCACCTATTACTTCAGGTTGTCAGTTTGCTCGCTGAGCTGGTGGGTTTATTTTAAACCTTTCAACACCATTCTAGGTAACATCATCAGTGAGCCTCTGGCATAGCATTGGTTTTGTGTCCCATTTGCTATTTGTGTGACATGACCAACTATCACTGGTATCCATACACACAGATGAAGAGGACACCAACTGAATTGGGACAATGCATCCATCCTGGGACAGGCCAAACAAAGACATGCATGGGAATTCCTAGAGGCCTGGCATTCAAACTGGAATTCCATTAACAAGCATAGAGATTTCGACCCCACTTACCAACTTCTCAGAAACAGAGCCGAAAATGGTATCACCCACCACAACAAACCAAGACACATAAACAGCAAGCGAGACAGAATACCAATGTTTCACCAGAGGCTCACTGATGATGTTACCTAGCACAAGGACGAAACGTCTGAGAACAAACCCACCAGCTCAGTGAGCAAACCGACAACCATAACGCAACCGGAGTGACAAATCTTCTCCAAGATCTCATGTGCCTATTGCTATTCTGTAATAACTACACCTTGTTGTTATGTATTGCATATGCCTCTTCTTTTTAAAACTCATTACTTATTCTTTACCATGGATAAACAAAACAGGTGCTTTCAACTCATCACGAAAAGAGGATTGAAATGGGCTGTTGTGGCATGGTTGTAGTGTCCATACCTCTGGACAAGGATACCCAGGTTTAAGTCCTCAGGGCTCCAGAGATGTGCAAAACGTAACATTTCTGAACAGGTTGATCAAAGAACATCTAGAAAAGAGCATTGGTGGCAGTGAACTACCTCAGCCACCAGTGAGGTTTTACACAGGGCCCAAAATGACAGATCCTAAATCTGTTTTATTTACCTACATAATAAATCAGCAGAAGAGGCAATGGTATCATTTTAAAAGTTGAATGAGCAAATGAAGTAAGGATAGAGCCACCCTGCAGTGGACGTAACACATTTCATTGATTGAAATCACCATTTCCAGTTGCAGGATTTGAGAAATGTCACAGTGGTGTAAAATAAGGCCACATACCACTACTCTCACAACTGCCATGCAAATTTCAAAGATCTGCTGTCAGCTATCCTCACCCCAGTAGAAACCAGTCAGGAACTAACTAACTCAGCTGTGGAAGACGGTTCAAGTTCTAACCTCTGATAAGAACTGGGGAATAGTTGGCCAAATTAACCTACTCAACAGGTGAACTGCATGCCATGATGCACTAGACAGTTAACCATTCATTGATTTTTATGTCATTATGCTGTTTTGATAATTCTTGAAGATTCCTGGCTCCAAAATACCAACTTTATTGTAACTTACTTATATTCGGTAGGGGAAATTGAGGACTGCAGATGCTGGAGATCAGAGTTGAGAGTGTAGTGCTGGAAAAGCACAGCAGGTCAGGCAATATCTGAGGAGCAGGAAAATTGACGTTTCGGATATAAGCCCAAAAGGAGTTGATGGGTGTGGGTTTCCCAGAGATATTCTCTGAAATGATCTGCAAGAAGGCGTCCTGTCTCCCTGATGTAGAGGAGACCACACCGTGTGCAACGGATGCCATAGATGATATTGGTAGCGATACAGGTACATTTCTGATGGATGTAGAAGGATCCTTTAAGGCATTGGACGGAGGTGAGGGGAGTGATGTGGGTGCAGGTTTTGCTATTCCTGCAGTGGGAGGGAAACATGCCAGGAGTGGGTGTGGGCTGATGGAGGGTGTGGATCTGATGAGGGAGTCGCGGATGGAATGGTCATTTCAGAACAACGATAGGGGTGGGGAGAGAAATATATCTCTGATGGTTGGGTCCATTTGGAGTGGCGGGAGATGATGCGATGTATACGGAGGTTGGTGGGGTGGAAGGTGAGGACCTGGAGGGTGGGGGGGTCTGTCCTTCCTGTGTTGGGAGGGGTGGGGTTCAAGGGCAGTGGAGCCTGAAGTGGAGGAGATGCGCTGGAGGGCATCATCAACCACGTGGGGAAGGAAGTTGTGATTGTGGAAGAGAGAAGTCATCTGGGACTTGAGGTGGAATTGGTCAACCTGGAAACAGATGCGGCAGAGGCAGAGGAGTTGGGAATAAGGAATGGCATTTTTACAGGAAGTAGGGTGGAGGAGGTCTAGTCAATGTAGCTGTGGGAGTTGGTGAGCTTGTAGTATATGTCTGCGGTTAGTCAGTCGGCAGAGATGGTGATGGAGAGGTACAGAAAGGGGAGGGAGGTAGCCGAGATGGCCCAGGTGAATTTGAGGTCAGGGTGGAAGGTATTGGTAGAGTTGATGAACTGTTCAACCTCCTTGTGGGAGCAGGAGGTGGCGCCAATACAGTTATTGATATGGCAGTGTCAGTACATGTGAACACTTCTAACACTAGTTCCTGATTTGATAGGCTTACTCACCTCCAGTCTCAGATCGTATGATTCTGTGTCACTTCTTTCAATTAAATCACAGGCTAACTGCTGATGAGAGTCTAACATCCTCCATTATTCAACAATTTTAGGAGCATATGTTAAGTACACTGTTTCTACAACGTGTGAATAATCATGTGGTAGCTTTTCCTTTGCTGCTAATTCAGTTCTCTTAAGTCGATGTGCTTAATTGATCAATTCATTTTTTCATCATGGTTAGTAACATCAATTTGTGTGAGGTCAACTGCTGCCTAAAGCTTTGCTTAATTTTGTTCTGAGCATGCCACAACGCTGACCGAAAGGGATGCATCCACTGAGGAACTTAGGTCACCAGTCTCTTCTGTCAGCATATCCATTCAGCAGCCTTTGAAAGTAGTTTTACACTAACCTAATACGTGTGTCAACCCCAGCCACAGACCTGCATCATATGTTCCAATTATTTTGATCAGGTACTTGTTAGTCCCAACCCTCTTCAATCATTGCAGAAGCTGAAGTTCCTTTGCAACCTCTTGAGAGGCTCTCAGAATTTAATTTCATTTCTCCCTACGTTTAAACTTCATAAAATTCCCTGATTGCACACTTTCCAATCAATACACGCAATGATAAGAATGAGTTGACAATCAGGTGGCAACATCAAATTCACATTTGAATCCAAAACTCTTGCTGTTTATGTTTAAGCAGCACCACTTCAATAAAATTTTGCTCAAAATGTACTCAGAGGTTGATATCTAATATATTAGTTCCAATTCTAATATCTAGTGGATTCAACATCATCTGTTAATGGTAAGGATTCAAACACAATCTCATTTCTAACTGTCAAAGCAGTTCAATCTTTGAATCTTCATAGAATAAATTTTAATATTTTAAGCTCAGTTGCCATGATCTCAGATCACAATCAGGCATTTGCTACAGACTTACTATTTATCTCTTCAAGTGAGCATCACACTTGTGTACCCTGTATTTTGGTGTTATGCTTCAGAGAGGAAAAAACCTCATGAAAATCAGGAAACAATTGATATACTTTACCAACAACTCTGCAATTATGGGGGCTAATGACAGAGTCAAAACTGTAAATTTACTGATTTAACTATTTGGAAAATGTTATCCAGAATTATGACTCTATTATTTATCAATTTAATATTTCTTTCACATGCAACTGTTGTCTTTTTTACAATTTTGCAAATTATTCAATTTGCAAATAAACTCACATTGAGCTACATAAAGGAACTGCTTTTGACCGTGCTGAAAAAAAATGAATGTCTGACTGGAATCAACTAAAGAAGGCCTTTTCTCAGCCTCTCCAGAAGGAAAAGTACCTCGTAACAGAACGGATTAAAAAGAAATATCAGAATACAGAGAATTCAAAGGACAAATAAAATATTTGTGATTGTTGATGATATGAAATGACAAATTAAACAAAATCAAAAAACTGTGGATACTGAAAATCTGAAATGAAAACAGAAATTGCTGGAGAAACTCAGCAGGTCTGGCAGCATCTGTGGAGAGAATGATCACTGGACTCAAAACATTAACTCGGCTTATTCTCCACACATGCTGCCAGACCTGCTGAGCTTCTCCAATAATTTCTGTGTTGGCTTAAAATGAACAATTTTAGTCATAGGCTAAAGCCCTATGTCTCATGGACTGCCGAAGGAACCTAAATTAGTTATTCCTTTCAAGTTCCCTTTGTACTGGACACTATCTATTGTGAACATGGTACCTTTGTATGTATATTACTGATGCCAAATTTTAAACTATTTTTCTCAGGGTAAGAAAACAATAAATTTGCTTTTTTACTCAACCTATAGAACGATAGAAATGATACAGGAAGGAGATGGATGCGGGTGCAATTTCTAGAAGAAGGCCATTTAGTGTTCAAGATACCCACACTCCCTTTCTAATCCCATCTTCCTGCACACCACCCAGGGTTATGCACCCTACAGCCACTTAAGGTGCATATCCAAGTAAATTTTAAACGAGTTTAGGGCCTTTGTCTTCACCATCAACCCATAATTTTCTGTGTGAAAACAATTTTTCCTCATGGCCCCATTTATCCTCCTGCTGTTTGGCTTGAATCTATAACCCCTGACTTTTGAACTATCTGCCAAGGGATACATGTTTCTCTTGTCTACTCTGCCTCCACCTCTCACAATTTTTATTGTGTCACTCCTCAGCCTTCAGTGTTCCAAGGAAAACAACCCCAATGTCTCCACTCTCTCCCCATAGCTACTATTCTCCAACCCTGTCAACATTCTCATAAATCTGCTCTGCATTGTCCCTGTTTGCCTTCTTTACAACCTCATCTACACATACTGCTACCTTTAGGGACTTCTGCACTTGCACACTAAGATCTCTTTCTTCATCTACTGCTCTCAGTATATTCCCTTTTATTGTGTATTTTTTTTTGTTTGACCTCACCAAATCTATTACCGTACACTTATCAGAATTGAACTCCATCTGCCACATTCCTGGCCACTCTATCAACCCATCTATATCATTTCAGAGCTTACAGCTATCCTCTACATGGTAAACTTTTGTGTCATCTGCAGATTTCCTAACTGTGCCCCCCTTGTTCAAGTTCAAATTACTAATGTAAAAAACAAGCAGCAGGGGTACCAAAATGATCCCTGTAGAACATCACTTAGTGTCATAGAGATGTACAGCATGGAAACAGATCCTTCGGTCCAACTCATTTTTGTCGACCTGTTTTCTGAGACATTTTTCCATCTGCAAGGACAGCTATTGATTATTACCCTTTAATTTCTATTACTAAGCCAACATTGGATCCAACTCAACACATTAACCTGTATCCCATGGCTTTTACTTTTTTGACTAGACTGCCATGATGGACTTTCTCAAATGCTTTTGTAAATTCCATGGAGACACCATCCATCGCACTATTCTTTTAAATCCTCCTTGTCAGTTCTGAAAATAATTCAATCAAATTTATAAGATGTGACCTTTCCTTAACAAAGCCATGCTGACTATTCCTGATAACTCCATGCCTTTTTAAGTGAGTTTATGTGATCTCCCAAGATTGATTCTAACAATTTGCCCACCATTGAAGTAAGACTAACTCGGCTATAATTCACACAACACCAGGTTATAGTCCAAATGGTTTGTTTGGAAGTACTAGCTTTCGGAGCACTGCTCCTTCATCATGTAACTAGTGGTGCAGGATAAGACACAGAATTTATAGCACAAGATCATAGTGTCATGCAACTGATCCAAGATACTGAACAAACCTAGATTGCTGTTAATCAATGTGTCATTTGTTCAATAAACCGTATCAGTTGCATGACACTATGATCTTATGCTATAAATTTTATGTCTTATAATCTTTGTGCACCTTTTAAAACAGAACCACATTTGCATTCTTTCATCCTCCAGGACCTCACCTATGTCTCTGGAAGATTAGATAAAAATTCTCAGAGCATCTGTTATTTTCTCTGTGACCTCCTTCAACATCTGAGGGAACAATCCATCCAGCTCTGGTGAGTTATTCATTTTGAAGGATTCCAACTCCTTTCACAGTTCCTTTTTTGTTAAGTTTATTTTTTCTACTATTTCACACTTGGATTGTTATATCTACATCATCTTTCCCTTGGTGAGTATGGAGACAAAAAATATTCATTTAAAATTCTTTCCTATACTCCGCATCTTCACACAAGTTCTATTCTTTCTTCTCTGATAGGTCCCACTTTTTCCTGAATATCCTTTTGCCTTTTATATCTCAATCAAACATCTTTGGGTTTTCCTTTATCTTGGTTGCTAATGTTTGTTTCATGCCCTCTTGGATTTACTCATTTCTTTTCTTTTCGTTGATTGTTGTATTTTCTACACTCCTCCAGGCTATCTGCAGTGTTGAGGCTTCTTTTTGTAACTGCCATCAACTTTATTTTTTGGCTTAATTATCACTTGTATTTTTCTCGACAAGTATCATCCAAAACAAGAATGGTACTGTCAAATATAGACCTCAAATATAGTACCGCTTTTACTGAATGTCTGCTTTGGATGTCTGCTTTGTGCCCTATGGATCTTATTTTTGTGGCTCTGACTGAATTAGCACTCATTTATCTTGTAGCAGCACTGTTCAGTCCAAATCACTTCTCAGTTTTTTAAAGCTTGCCTTCCCTAAAAGTTCAAAACTTTTATTCCTGATTTATCTCTGCTCATTTTGATAATAATATAAAATCTAACTGAATTGTGGTCACTCTGTCACTTTACCCACTCGTCCATATTAATTTTCCAAAACTAAATGCAGGATTATGTTTCCTCTTACTGGGCTTGTCATGTATTGTTAAAAAAAATCCTTGATACAGTTCATGAATTTTTCACTCAGTGCCTGTTATTTTTTTGAAATCCAGTTGATATTGGGATAGTTCAAATCTCTGACTATTATTGCCCTTTTATTCCTACAGGCAGAAATCTGTCCACATATATGTTCACCAGTCTCTGTTCCATGACTTGGGGGTCTGCAGTATACTCGTTGTAGTGTGACTGCCTTTCTTTTTAGTCCCTGAGCTCAACCCAAAGCCTCATTTGTTAACTCATTTAATATATCAACCCTTCTCACAACTGTAATTGATTTTTTTAACCAATACTGCTAGTATTGTATTCTTGTAATTTGTTTCTTATTGATAAAATAAACATTGGGTAATTACATTTCTTTCAGTGAAAGGCTAAGCCTTCTGCGAAGGCAGCATAAAATACTTGCTGTAGCCAAAGTTGCTGGAAAGGGGGGGCGGGGGTGGGGTTTGGGTCTGGTCTCCACTCCTTACCTCATTGCAATATATTTCAAGCCTATGCTAAAGTTTTCATGTAACCACAATGAAAAGAACTTGACTTATCTGGGCTCTCACAATTGCTTTGGATTCACTGAAGAGCAGAGTCCATCTGTTCCTGATTCAACCTCTCCTTGACCCAAACTTCAAATCTGTAGTGGAGCTAATGCTTTAATTTCTAAACTTCTTCAATGAAATTATGTTGATCTGCCTTTACAATGCATGACTTACATAAAATAGGTTACCTTCATGTTCTGCATGGTTGTATTTACTTTTTAGGCGCATTACCATATATTCTCAAGATTAAAATTGTTCTGGAAAATGTGAAGCATTCTAATATTAAGATTTTTTTCCCCTGGTAGTTCATTGTTCCTTTTCAAACTTCCTCAGAGTATTTGCATAAATAGAACATGTAATAATATTGCAGGTGCCACGTTCTGTATCATTCAGAAATACTGCAAATAAGTTGAAACAGATCTTGGTCTCTGGATGCATATGATTGCCAATTTGCCTACTTTGGATTCTAGCATCTGCAGTTTTTTTGTCTCTAACTGTCGAGAATCTACTTTAAGTTTTGGAGTAAATGCTGAATCGTCAATATTAATAATGAGCCCGCTAACTTTGAGAAGGGAACTTGTGCACTTTTGGAGTACTGCAAATAGTTCTGGTCACCCTGATATCAGAAGGATATTATTAAATTTGGGAGGGTTCTGAAAAGATTTACCAGGATGGTGCGAGGACTGGAGAGTTTCAGTTATAAGGAGAGGGGTGATAGGCTGTGATGTTTTTTCACTGAAGCGTAGGAAATTGAGGGGTGACCTCATGGAGGTTTATAAAATCATGAGGGCAGAGATATGATGAATAGCAAAGATCTTTTTCCCAAGATATGGCAAGTTCAAAACTAGGGGACATATTTTTAACATGAGACGAGAAAGGTTTGAACTGCCAGATACAGTTACATTTAAAAGTCATTTGGACTCATCTAGAAAGGCGGAAGGTTTAGAGGGATATGGACTAAATGCAGCAAGTGGGACATGTTTAGTTTAGGAAACTTGGTCAACTTGGATGACTTGGACCTAAGGGTCTGTTTCTGTGATGTGCCACTCTATTAAGCAAATGAGAACAAAACGCATTTAGATATAAACAGTGTTGATAAATACTACAGCCTGGAAAAAAACGTTAAGTTAAATAATACTACAAAATATAATTATTTAAATACTCTCATCAGAAAGATTTTGTGACAGAACCTGAATCTTAGGAATAGAAGAAATGACAACAGAAATGTTGGAAGCACAAGTGCATCTGACAACATCTATAAACTGAAGAAAATATTATGTTTATTTCAGCAAAAAAATCATAATTCATGCTAAGTTCAGTGAAAAAGTTGATCAGGTTTTCAATATTCCATTAGAAGTCACTGCAGGATTCCTCCAGTGAACTAGCTGATTAAAACGGATGTCGGAGGGTCTAAGGTTGATTCTCAGTCGCTCGTGTCACTTAATTGCAGTGAGGTTAAGTGTTGAATGTCACTATTGTTCTTAGCTCTGATGTTAATGTTTGTGGCTTTTGGATAAAGACAGGCTGAAGCACTGGAGCATTGGCCCTGTTGTTGATTAGTCTCCCGCCATAATTTTTCAGCTGAAAGCCTGTTGAAATTATACATGTTAAGATATTAAGTGCCCATGAATTATATGCCACTGTGAAGATATCATCTTCAAGAAATGAGGAAATTTTATACAGAAGAAAAGAAATAAAATTGCCACTTAAAGACTTAAAAGGATTTAATGGTTGAGATCTTACAAATCGCCAACTCAAAATTAAGCATGAAATTAAGAGTTTAATGAAATGTACGACACTTATTTTCCCTCGTTTAATGTCATCAAGTTCTACCACTATGCAAATGAAAGATAATCTTGAAATTTAAAACTATTTTTTAATCAGAAAATGTTCCTGGACTGGACCCTTACAAAATCTAATTTCCATCTTAAGACAGGAGACATCACACATCCTAAAATAGGAGATCAGACCATGTTTCCAATCGCAACAAAGCCCATGCAGTCATGTTTCTCTGCTGATGCAACTGATACACCACACTCAAGATGGAGACACAGAGTTCAACTTCAGAGTGTAATTTGTGGCACTTTAATCTTGACAGTTTATTTTTTTTTAAAAAAGATAACTAAAAGGCAAAAGTAAGAACATCAAGCACATAAATTAGATGGGTTGAAAGTAATTGAAAGAATGACAAATCATTGAATGAGCATGGAAAAAAAAGGTAAGATTTAGGACATATAAATGCAAGGGGAAGAGAGTTCAAAGTAGCCATAACTAATGAACTAGGTACAAATTGCAAACCAAACTTTACTAGTTTATGAGAAGTTTATTTCTCAATTTTCTGCTCATGCATATTTCCATGAGCACACACCATTAACTCGTTGACAATTGACAGCATTTTAGAAAAATGCTTTGACTTCAAAACATTTTAGTTAAGTCTTTGGTCTATTTATGCAGCAATTTAATGCAATTCAATTAATACAGTTAAAAATAAGGTGATACAACAGAAATGTCTTCTACTTTTTCTCAAAATTCATGAATAAAAGAGTTATTCTCTGTTGGCTTTGTAGTGGCTAACCTTTGGGTTTTCAATGGCAGAAGCATTGTGTTTCTGTTTGTATTACAGTGTCATTATCAAGCACTTCCAAATAATCTCAGATATCAGCCAAAGTTTTTGAAGGAGTCCTGATTAGAATTTCATGTCAGAGACTGTTAATGTTAGGAAGGAAGGAGGAACTGAGTGGTGATTTGAGTGTGAATGTCCTTGGAAAGTTTAACACATCGGAATATAAATGAGCACAGGGAAAAAAAAAACTATACAGTCATTTCAGCCTGCACTGCCATTTAATATCATGACTGAGAATGCAATCACCAATTTTGTGCTTCTTCTCTTCATCCCTTCCTTAAGGCATCATGTGCTGGTAGTGAGCCGCTTGGAATAAAAGGTAATATGGTCCTAAAGCCAACACAGCTAAACTATTTTTTTCAAAAATCAATTGCAAGGAATCTTGACTTATCCGCTCACACAAAATCTTCATGCTTTTAAAAGATATTTCCCGGTCTGAAGCTTACGAATATTAAATGTGTTTCAAGCGAATGAAGAAAATGTACATTATTTCAACCGAGCTAGTAATGACAGAATTCTTATTTAAAAAGAATGGCTATAAACTTAGTGAAGCAGAAAAGTAGTTTACATTTGAGATAATCAATCAATCACCAGTAACATAAATAATCATTTGGAATAGGTAGTGATTGAACAGCGTGGATTGAAGATAGTAAATATATACGTAAGAGACTCAACAGCATAAATTATGATCCTTCTTAACAGCTGTGCTGCTGCATAACAATATCCCAAGAACTATAATGAATTAAAATCCATGAACTGCATCATGAATTTATTCTCAATGATGGAAGATACTATTTGTCTCTGCACTGTTTTTTGGTCAGGTGGCATTTTCACAAAATATTGCACAGGATAGACTTTAATTGAAATGGCTCAAATCATCAGAAACTAAATCTAACTCAAATCAAATTTCACCAACTTTGGTGCTTGACTGTCAAAATGCTGCAAATTGGCGACCGAACCAAAGTGGCAATATCCCCCCACCCAACCAATAAATTTAGTTACTGTGGCACGTTTGTAGGATTTCCAACAATTTCTGGGTCTTTAAAAAGTTTATTTCTGTTTTTAGCACAAGGTAATTGAGGGGGAACTTTTATGTTTTTCTTATTTTATATTTACAGTATAAAAATAAAATGACAACTGAACCAACTTTATTTGGAAGAGGTTTGGGATTATTTTTTGAAAATCCTTTCTCTTTGTTTGAAATCAAGTTAATTATGGGTGGTGGACAAGATATTTTGTTTAATAATGCCAAATTTTTGGGTCAAACCCATTTTCAATTGTATTAATCAAACATCAGCAGTACCCGATGCTTCCAGAAATTCTTCTGCTTGTCCTGAGTGAAAGGTGAAAATCTTCAGCAATCCTCAAGTTTCTGTAACATCAGGCAATTTGATCTGATCACTGAATTAGTACTGAATCCCCACAGTGTGGAATCAGGTCATTCGGCCCATTGAGTTGACCCCCCATCCCAACTCCAACAACCTTCGTTTCACTATCCGTGTAACTCTGCATTTTTCATAGCTAATTCACCTGAGCTGCCCATCCCTGGACACTGTGGGTAATTTAGCATGGCCAATCCTGGACATCTTTGGATTGTGGGAGGAAACTGGAGCTCCCAGAGGAAACCAACTCAGACACAGGGAGAATGTACAAACTCCACACAGACAGTTGCCCCAGGCTGGAATCGAACCCAGGTCCCTGATACAGTGAGGCAGTAGTGGTAACCAGTGAGCCACTGTGCTGCCCTGGATAACTGGTCAGCATGGCTGAGTTGAACCGAAGGGTCTGTTTCCATGCTGTATGTCTCCATAATATCTGGAAATGGCATTAAAACGTAGACCTGCTATTTGACAATCATGGCGACCTTTCTGCTGTTTACAGGCCATGCAACAAGTCAACGTCCAATTTGAACCAAAGATAAAATAAAATTTGAGGGATGATTATTTTCTCCCTGAACAAATGCACTTCTTCAGTTCATCCACTGAAATAATGCATCATTGTGAATTAAAAAAGCTTTATTATTTGAATAATTGATGCTCCAAAATAACAACTTTGCCTCACACAAAGCCCTGAAAGCCTATTCTATGTCACTGAAATCATAATCAAATTTTACTCTCTGGTCCTTTGAGTTTAAAAAAAACATACAAATCTCAAGAAATGTGGCATGTTTTACATTAACGTTACATTCTGGACCATGGGTTCTGCTTGGATGCCTTCAGCATACTTTTAATGGATCTCCTTTATGGAAAGAGCTTTTGCTCAACGACAAACTCCATACTGGCACATCGACATTCTGACACAACTGATGAGAATCTCTCTTCCAGCTAGTATTTCAAATAGGGTAGAGGGTCCTTCCTACTGCTTTTTGCAGCCTTACACATTTCTTTAGTGTTAAAGAAACTTGACTATTGGTGTAATAGACTTTGCCTTGACACCCTGCTTAGTGGTTTCCTGATAAATCAATAATCTAATACTTTGTACATTTCATTTTAATGAAATTGCATCATGCATTTTGACCACAAAGGCCAAAATGCATCGATGCCAGGAGAAGGATATAGACATTGTGTTTTAATAGCTCTTTCAGTTCTGATTCCAAATGCATCATGCTTAGTCTTGCCAACTCTTCTGAGGAACTTCACAAATGAGTATGATTGTAATGAAAACCAATACCTGTATTTGGGACTAATTTCCAGTTAAAGAGACCCTGGGAGGAAACAGGGAAGGTGAAGTATTTGTTCAGTCAAGAAGTTTTAATAACCAGAGAAATGGAAGCAAAATGTTTGAAGTGTACTGACCAGTTTTCCACCTCGTTCCCTCTGCTCCTTCTGTGTACATGAAGGACTGCTCACTTATGTTACTTCCCTTATAAAGATCGAAGATGCCAGCCTCACAAATCAAACAGGCACCAATAAAAGTGACCAAGGAAGCATACAGCCAGACTAAACTTCCTCAAACATGAACTCAAGTTCAGTAAGAGTTTCAATGATCTTTTCAGGCAGAAAAAAGCAAGTGGCATCCAAATTTCACATTTTAAGTCTCCACATTCTGGCTTCCTGAACATTCCCCCACATGCAGCACTCCACAGGCCAGCTCATTTGGCAGCTCCGAACACTCCTCTACCCCTCGAGACATTGCATCACATCTGCTTCTGAAGAACAACACTTCCACCTGTGTGAGTCTCACACCCATCTCAGTCAGATTTCATGAGTGCTGTTGTCCCATTCCCTCGGCACAAACTCTTTTGCATGTTTATAAATCTGGTTGCAGATGAAGGAAGTGCAAACTTCCAGAGAAAGAAGAGACACCCTGACTGTCACTGAGGAGGTAGTCTTGCATATCAGCAAGGTTTTGGGATGCAGGGTGAGTGTCACTTTTGTTTGCATTCGATAACACTGAATTGAAATTACACCCCACACCTCCACTACCCACCTCCCACCCATCACCACCACTCCAAACCTCCAACCCTGCCCACCACTCCACTACCACCCTTCATCTCAGCAGTTAAAATTCCACCCTACAATTTTTGAGTTTACTACTCCAATGTTGGGCAAGTTATAAGTAGTTCACCATGTCACATTGCTGAGGTTCACTTCTATAACTTCAAGTGAAAAGTAATCAATCATTTTGAGCTCAGATGAGAACAAAATCAATAGATCTTGGTTTCTTGTTCAGTCTTGTTGCTGGAGCGAGTTTGCAATAATGAATTGTTATCTGCATCTACAGTATTGGTTTTGAGTTGCAAGCTAATGTTAAACCAATCATGATGTTCACAATGATCAACCTGAAATGAATGATTTAAAAACAGACTTAATTGTACATACACAATTGCAATAAAATGTCAAATAAAGTTTTAAAAGCAAATTGTCAAAGATTACAATATGCAGAACAACATACTTTTAATTTAAGATTTCAGTGAAGTCTACAGCGAAAAGACTTTAATTATGTATTAATATTTGAGACCATGATAAGCATCTTGAAATGAACAAATGTTAGTTAAGTAATTTCAATGATTTTTGGTGGGTCTATCTAGGAAGTAAAATAAAGCGAATTGTGTTCGTAAATGGAACAGTTTAATATACAATCTCACTTGATGTAAAGTTAAAAGTTCATATCTCATAGAACATAGAACATTACACTGCAGTACAGGCCCTTTGGCCCTCGACGTTGTGCCAACCTGCGAAACCAAGCTGAAGCGCTTCAGATCCCTCCACTATTAAGGTGGTCTGGTGGCTCAGTGGTTAGCACTGCTGCCTCACAGCACCAGGGATCCAGGTTCGATTCCAGCCTCAGCTGATTGTCTGTGTGGAACTTCTATCGGTGTCTGTGTGGGGTTTCCTCCCACAGTCAAAGGATGTGCAGGTTAGGTGAATTGGCCAAGCTAAATCGCCCATAGGGGTCAGGGGTAAATATAAGGTCTAGGTGGGTTACTCTTTGGTGGGTCAGTGTGGACTTGTTGCCTGAAGGACCTGTCTCCACAGTGGAGATTCTAGTACTTTACGGGTGGCACAGTGGTTAGCACTGCTGCCTCACAGCACCAGAGACCCAGGTTCAATTCCCGCCTCAGGCGACTCTGTGTGTGGAGTTTGCACATTCTCCTCGTGTCTGCGTGGGTTTCCTCCGGGTGCTCTGGTTTCCTCCCACAATGCAAAAATGTGCAGGTTAGGTGAATTGGCCGTGCTAAACTGCCCGTAGTGTTAGGTGAAGGGGTAAATGTAGGAGAATGGGTCTGGGTGGACTTGTTGGGCCGAAGGGCTTGTTTCCACATTGTAAGTAATCTAATCTAATTCCAGTTTCATCCATATGCTTATGCAATGACCATTTAAATGCCTTTAAAGTTGGTGAGTCAATGACTGTTGCAAGCAGTGCATTCCACACCTCTACTGCTCTCTGACATCTGTCCTATATCTATCACTCCTCAATTTAAAGCTATGTTCCATCTAAAGCTGGCCACCACCATCTGAGGAAAAAGGCTCTCACTGTCCACCCTATCTAAACCTCCGATTATATTGTATGTCTCAATTAAGTCACTGCTCAATCTTCTTCTCGCGAATGAAAACAGCCACAAGTCCCTTTCCTCGTAAGACCTTACCTCCATACCGGGCAACAATCAGAGGAAATCTCCTCTGAACCCTTACCAAAGCTTCACACCCTTCCTATAATGCAGTGATCAGAACTGTACGCAATACTCCAAGTGCAGCTGCACCAGAGTTTTGTACAGCTGCAGCATAATCTCGTGGTTCCGAAACTCAATCCTTCTACCAATGAAAGCTAACACACTGTATGCCTTCTTAACAACCCTATTAATCTGAGTGGCAACTTTCAAGGATCTATGTACCTGGACACCGAGATCTCTCTGCTTACCTACATTACCAAGAATCTTACCATTAACACAGTACTCTACATTCCTGTTACTCCCTCCAAAGTGAATCACCTCGCACTTTTCCACAGAAAACTCCACTTGCCATCTCTCAGCCCAGCTCTGCAGCTTATCTATGTCCACATGTCACCTACAACATCCCTCGTCGCAATCCACAACTCTGCTGATCTAATTGTCATCTGCAAATTTACTAACCCATCCTTCTATGCCCTCATCCAGATCAGTTATAAAAATAACAAACAACAGTGGACCCAAAACAGATCCTTGCGGTACACCACTGGTAACTGAACTTCAGGAAGAATATTTCCCATCAACCACAACCCTCTGTCTTCTTTCAGATAGCTAATTTCTGATCCAAACTATTAAATCATCCTCAATCCCATGCCTCCATATTTTGTGCAATAGCCTACCACGGGGAATCTTATCAAATGCCTCACTGAAATCCATATACACCACATCAACCACTTTACCCTCATCCACCTGTTTGGTCACCTTCTCAAAGACTTCAATAATGTTTGCGAGGTATGACCTACCCTTCACAAAACCATGTTGTCTATTCCTAATCAACTTATTCCTTTCTGGATGATTATAAATCCTATCTCTTATAACTCTTTCCAACACTTCACCCACAACCAAAGTAAGGTTCACAGGTCTATAATTTCCAGGTATGGCTCAACTTCCCTTCTTGAATAAGGTAACAACATTTGCTATCCTCCCATCTTCTGGCACTATTCCTGTAGACAATGACGACATAAAGATCAAAGCCAAATGCCCGGCAGCCTCCTCGCTGGCTTCCCAGAGAATCTGAGAATAAATCCCATCTGGCCCAGGAATTTATCTAGTTTCTTCACTTTCCAGAATTGCTAACGCCTCCTCCTTGTGGACCTCAATCCCATCCAGTGTAGTAATGCGTATCCCAGTATTCTCTTCAACCACATTGTTTTTTTCTAGTGTGAATACTGATAAAAAAAATCATTTCGTACTTCCCCCATCTCCTCAGACGCCATGCACAACTCCCCACTACTTTTCCTTGATTGGCCCTAATCTTACTCTAATCATTCTTTTATTCCTGTTATACCTATAGAAAGCCTTAAGGCTTTTCTTGATCCTATCTGACTAGCACAACTCCCCACTACTTTTCCTTGATTGGCCCTAATCTTACTCTAATCATTCTTTTATTCCTGTTATACCTATAGAAAGCCTTAAGGCTTTTCTTGATCCTATCTGACTATCTCCTGTTTTAATTCAAACGTGTATGCTAATTTCATATATTGGGACATGAAAGGTTTGTCTATCCGTTCGCCAGTTTGGAAAAACAATGGTCCTAAGCACAGAAATGGACACTGAACTATGTTGCAATAGCTCTTTTTGAGCAGATTAGATGGAAAAAACTAGATTTTTAAGCAAGAACTGATTTTGTCTTGTAGATTATAGTGTTGTTTTTATTCACTAACAGGATTAGGGCTTCGCTGGCGAGACCAGCATTTATTACCAGTCCCGAAGTGCTCAGAGATAGTTAAGAGTCAACCACATCGCTGTGGGTCTATTTACATCACTCATCAACTGTCATCCCAAGATTCTTGATTATTGCTGATTCGGCGATGGTAATGCCATTAAGTGTCAAGTAGGGGTGTTAGTTAGACTCTCTTTTTGGAGATAATCATTGCCCTATAATTTTGCAACATAAGTACTATTTTCTGCTCATTGGTTTGAGTTTGGACGTTGTGCACATCTTGCCATAGGTGGGTACAGGCTGTTTCAGTATTTGACACATGGCAAATGGAAATGCACAATGTGCAAACAATCATCAGCATACATATCATTGTCAAGGACAGAGAGCTACTGATGAAGCAGCTGAAGATATTTGGACCAAGGTCATTTCAATGTATAACTCTTGTACAAAGTCCTTAGACCAAGACAATTAGCAACTTATTTCATGCTCGGCATGATACCAGTAAATGGTAAAACTTCCTTTCATTTCCATTTTAATTTAGCTTTCCTTGAAATCCTTAATGTCATCTCACTTCTGGAATTCAGATACCAAAATTGGGCTGAGGTCAAAGGTTGATGAGTACTGTCAGATCCCAAATTGAGCATTGATGAGCAGGCAAATATCATGTGATGGCACTGTTGACAACATCTTGCATTACTTTTCAGGTGATTGAAAGTTGGCTCATGCACTGTTAATTGACAGGATTAGATTTGTTCATTTGTAGGACATAATTAGGCAATTTTCCACATTGTCTCACGGATGACAGTGTTGTAACTATGCTCAAAGACCTTTAATCAAGGGCAACTGGGACTGAGCAATCAATGCTGGCACAGCCAGTGAAATTCACATCCACTGAATGAATCTGTTTTAACAAAATCTAGGGACACAGCTAGCTCTGACCTTCACTATACCCAGTGCATGCAAACACTTTTCATCATCAATGAAGTGGATGAACTGGTGTTGATGGCAACATCAGGAGGAAGCAAAGGTGGATTATCCCATTAACACTGGCAAATCAGCGAACTCTTCAGTCTTGTATTTTGGATTTAGGTAATGAGTTCTGCGGTCAGTGAGGATGAGAAGGTTTATGGAGTTTCTTCTTGTTGTTGTTTTATTGTTCACGAATAGTCATATTTTCATGTGGCAGAACTTCAGAATTTTTATTTGGTCTAATAGTCATTGAATCAATTAGCTCTGCATATAAAACATGACTTCACATGTTTATTTTACATGTTAATCTACTTATTGCTGGCTTTTTAAAAAAATTGGAGCTTGTTTTTGATTTCTTTTTTTCACACAAGCTAAAAATTACACCTTTCAAAACATTATTTTTCATTTCCACTGAAATGATGTTTAACAACCCTGAGCTAAATTTTCCTTTAGCCATTCCTTCACTTGGCTGAATATAGTTCAGGCATTTGGTTCCTGCTCTCATCCAATTCTGAGAATGCTGTCCCTTGATGTGCTATGACTTCTAAATCATGCATTTTCCTTTCATTCATTGGCAATTGTCTCTTATGGTTGCCTTAGCACACATTGGATCAGGAAGCAAATATGATTTTAAAACACCTTGGTTTTCTTCACATCCATCAAAGTTTTACCTGCACATCCACCAATATCATTTATTGTATCCATTGCTCCTGATGCAGTCTCCTCTACACTGGGGAGACTGGACGCCTCCTAGCAGAGCGCTTTAGGGAACATCTCTGGGATACCCGCACCAATCAACCACACCACCCTGTGGCCCAACATTTCAACTCCCCCTCCCACCCAGCCAAAGACATGGAGGTCCTGGGCGTCCTTCACCGCCGCTCCCTCACCACCTGACGCCTGGAGGAAGAACGCCTCAGCTTCCGCCTTAAAACACTTCAACCCCAGGGCATCAATGTGGACTTCACTCATTTCCTCATTTCCCCTTCCCCTACCTCACCCCAGTTCCAAACTTCCAGGTCAGCACTGTCCCCATGACTTGTCCTATCTTCCTATCTTCATTTCCACCCATCCACTCCACCCTCCTCTCTGACCTATCACCTTCATCCCCACCCACATTCACCTATTGTACTCTATGCTACTTTCTCCCCAACCCCACACTCTTCTCATTTATCTCTCCACTCTTCAGGCACTCTGCCTCTATTCCTGATGAATGGCTTTTGCCCGAAACGTTGATCTTCCTGCTCCTTGGGTGCTGCCTGAACTGCTGTGCTTTTCCAGCACCACACTAATCCAGAATCTGGTTTCTAGCATCTGCAGTCATTGTTTTTACCTGTCTTTATAGTTGCTTGGCTTATATTTCACATGAAAATAACAAAATGCACTTCAAGGAGGATGGGAAGACTTTAGAGAGCTTGCAGAAAAGATTTATGGAAATGGCTACAAGGATAAAGTTCTTCAGTTATGGTTAGCTGGATAATCTGTAGCTGCTGTGACTGGAGAAGTTGAAAGGAAATTTATTTGAGATATTCAGAATCATGAAGGTTGTGGACAAAATGGTAAAGGAGAAATAATTTCTCTTCACAAAGAGAGAAAGGGTCACAGATTAAAGATGAATGGCAAAAGAATCAAAAACAATGAGAAAGTATTTTCGCAGTGTGCAGGAAGGACATTGCCTGAGAGTGCTCTGAAGGCACAGTCAGTCCTATCTTCCAAAAGGGCATTGGATAATTATCTGAAGGTAAAACATTGACAGGGCCATGGGGAAAGCCAGGTGAGCAGGGATAGCTGAATTGCTCTTGTCGAAGTCTGGCATAAACATGATGGGCTGAATTATCTCCTGTGCTAATACTATTCTATGATTCCATTGTGATGTTTCAGGTGATGAAATCACTATGCTATTATATGTGGATCTATAAAGTATTTAACATGGAGCTAAGGAAGTAAAAGGTGAGAATGTTATAGTATGTCCTGATATTTAAACATGCAGTGAGGTTAGATCACCAACTCGTTTGAACCTTCAGCCCAACAGTGAATTGCATTGGAAGTGATTAAGGAATATCTCAGAGCTTTTACCAGGTAGATATTTAATAATCTCCTGGTCAGAACATAGATAAATTAATGTATTTTTAACCATCCCGAACTATGTGAATATTACAGTCCAGCCCTTGAGATGTTTTAGACGAGCAGATATGATTATCAATACCAACATTTACAATAATAGAACAATTATGCCAGAATTTCTTTTTTTGAGAGTAACTTTCAACGTACTTGACTAAAAACATTCTAAGAGAGAGTGAGGACTGCAGATGCTGCAGATCAGGGTCAAGAGTGTGGCGCTGGAAAAAAAACAGCAGGTCAGGCAGCATCCGAGGAGCAAGAGAATCAACGTTGTGGGCATAAGCCCGAAAAATGCCTGATGAAGGGCTTATGCCCGAAACGTCGATTTTCCTGCTCCTCGGATGCTGCCTGACCTATTGTGTTTTTTTCTTTCAGCATCAGTCTTTTGCAAATCAGAGGAAGCATCTTAAGAAAGATAACTGAACAGACAGATTCTGACCAGCATAAGAATCGTCAGGATCATCTCATTAATCCATGAATAGGAAGCACAGAATTGCCTCCCAGATTTCTTCTGCCCATAACCAATTTTTCCCTGTTTGTCTGACTTTGTGCATGCATGTAAGGAACTGTTCATAACGGGATTAGCATTTTAATTTGGAGTTTTATACGCCAATGATTTATAACTGTTTACCTGTAGCTGGATTCTAATTACTTGTAACAATTAGTAATTCTTGTCAAATACAAAAACCCATTTCATGCTTTCTATTAACCTGGTAAAAATCAAGTAACTTGGGGAATTTTGGAGACTTATTTTAAAATCTTTAGTTTTTTCAATGATTCCAGGAATAATGGAGTCTGATTTCCAATGTATTGTCCTGGTGAGTTGTGACAGGAAAGATTTGCAATATATAAAGACATTATTCAAAGATTAATGAATCAAATATAAAACAACCAATTGATGCCAAGTTTAATGTCCCTGATTATAAGATAGAACACAAAACTCAAAAACTGCAGTTAATTGCCTGCAATTCCTTTGTGGGGTTGGTTGCCTTGATAGAAGTTGAGGAATTGTAGGCAATTTCTACTTTTTAAAACTCCCTCAATCCTCTGGTAGAAGAGAATTCCAAAGATTGACCACCATATGTGAAGATATTCTCCTTCATTTCAGTCTTTCATGGCCTACCCCTTACCTTGAGATAATACTCCTTGATTCAAGAGTCACCAGCCAGGGAAAAATCTCCCCGTTATATCAACCCTATTGTACTCTTCAAGAATTTTTGAAAAATTTCAATGCAAATTCTTCAAAAGAGTAGGAATGCAGACTCAGCTTCAGCCACCTCTCCATATAAAACAACTTTGCCATCTCAGCGATTTATCTCCATTGCACCCCTGTTGTGGTGAGTACATCCTTCCTTAGACAAGGAAACCATATCTGTACAAAATACTCTCTGTGAGGTCTCACAAATGGCCTCTACAAGTGCATTAGAACATCTTTATTTTAGTGCACAATATCCTTAAAATGAACACCAAATTTGTGTTTGGCATCCTATTTCCTTGCTGTACCTACATACTGGCTTTTAGTGATTCAAGGACAATGACATCCAGATTCCTTTGGACACCCACAGTTCTCAATCTCTGATCATTTAAGAAATATTCTGCCTGTGTGTTTTTCACTGCCAAACTGAATAATTTCCCTTTTGTGCATTATATTTCATCTGCTGTATTCTAGCTGTTTCCCTAAGCCAGTCAAAGTCTTCTTGACGGCTCCTTGTATGCTCCTCCCAATTTACATTCTTTACATCTGTGGGAAGAAAGCAGAGTTACAATTTTAGTTCCAGTGAAGCTTCTTCAGAACTCATTCTGGGCCTCAAATGCTAGCACTGCTTTCTCTGCATAGATGCTGCCAGACCTGCTGAACTTCTCCAACATTTTCTGTTTTGTTTCAGATTTTCAACACCTGCAGTCCATTGTTTTCTTTCACATTCCTACCCAGTTAGGTGGAATCAGCAAATTTTGAACTATTACAATCAGTCGCCCTATATAAGTCCAAAAACGTTGATTATTCGTTGTTCGGTTCTGATTAGTTGTGGACCGAGCACAGAGCGTTGCAGTTCCAGACTGGTCATAGCCAGCCATCCTGAAAATAATTCATTTATTTCTATTTTCTTTTGTTAAACAATTTTAATATGTACTGGTATATTTCACTCAATCCCATGAATTTTAGTTTTATGACTAAACTCCACTGTGGAATTTAGCAAAATCCATCTGACGATCCAAAATCCATCACATTCACTGGTTGTCATTTGTCTATGTTACAAACAAAATCCTCAAAAAAACTCCAAGTTTCTCAAATGTGATTTCCATTTCATAAATCATTTCATTGATTCAGCTCAATGTTGCCATTCTCATCCACATCTTCCTTGTGACATCCTTTACAGTAAGTTCAAACTTTTTCCCTGGTATGGTTATCAAGTTAACTGCCTGTAATTCACCACTTTCCCTCTTCCTCCCTTCCTAATTATGTTGTGGAGGAGCCGGTGTTGGACTGGGGTGGACAAAGTTAAAAATTGGACAACACTAGGTTATAGTTCGACAGGTTTACTTGGAAGCTCTATTTTTCAGACTGCTGTCCCTTCATCAGATAGTTGTGCTCCAAAAGCTAGTGCTTCCAAATAAACCTGTTGAAATATAACCTGGTGTTGTGTGATTTTTAATTTTGTCCTCCCTAAATAGTGGAATTACACTTGAAAGTCCTGTATTTTTATTTCTTTCTTTGCTCCCTGAAATCTAGTTTCAGGACTTCACATCCATTCCCACCACACCAGTGGTACTGATGTTGATTATAACCTCTGGATGTTCACCTTCCCTCAGAACAATATTCTTCAGCTGTTCTGTGACATCCTTTACCCTGGAATCAAAGATGCAACATACCACCCTGGAGTTATGTTTACGGTCACAGAAGTGAATGTATGCTTCTTTTCATTCAATCAAGGGAACTGGGCATTGCTGGCAAATTCAGAAGATGTTGCCCATCTTTCACTGCCCTTGAACTCAATGACTTTCATGGCCATTTCAGAAGGTAGCTAAGAGTCAGTCACACAACTGTGGGACTGGAGTCATAGGTAGGCCAGATCAGATTATGGATTTAGTGCAGTTTCCACTTTTCCTCAAATATATGAAAACCTCATGAAATGCTTTCACAAATAAAATTTCCTAACGTTCATTTAAGCACCTTTTGTATTCTACATTACAATCTTGAAAAGTTTGGATAAAGGCAAAACAATTAGAATGACAGAGTTTTTAGAATGATAGTTCATCAACTGACCCTCAATGGACCCCGTTGTTGTGTCACAATCAAGTTTTCGCTTTCGCAATTGAATCATCAATTGCACAGAATTATGACCAAAGATTACCTGAAAAATATTATAATTCAAAAATAATTATCCAAAATACATTTTAAAGTGCAATACCTGACCTTTAGTTTTGGATTACATGGGTCTAAAGGGATTCAGAGTCTTTATAATACAGTTAAACTTCATTAACTATCAGTACAGTAGTGATACAAAAAACATTGGTATCAATATTGGAAAAGTAGCAGATGGCAAAAAATGCTAACCATCTGCACAGGAAAGGGCAAACAAATTATTGTAGCATTTGCACAGATGCAGCCTACTTAAACCTTCTGGTCCAGCTACAGAATGTTCAGGAACAAGCGCAACACGACTCATCCAAGAAAAAATTATGTTCAATTGAATGCACAACCAGCAGAAGAATTTCATAGCCGTCCTTGAAAAACGGAACCAAATGAAATGTCAGCACAGCCATACAATGTAGCAGAATTAACATGTGTCCACAATAGAAGATTAGCAGAGAGAAATGCATTAACAATTTATAATACGCTAATATAAAAGCAAAACCATGTAGATATTGCAAATTGAAAACAAAATTAAGAACAGAAATTGCTAAGAACGCTCAGATCAGATATATCTATGGCAAATAATACAAAGTTAACAGGCAGAATATTCCTCCGAGCAGGGACAGATGTGTGTTGTTTCTTGGAGTGTAGTCCCACTGAATATAATGCCAATCAGACATTATTAAAGCATCAGCAAGCCTTCAGCTGGAATTTATAGCAACCAGAAGCCAGCAGTTCTGAACTCTGCAATGCTATACCAAGAAGAATACCAAGGATGGTGCAGGATCAAGGTGTAAAGTTAGTGATTTGTTTGGGGGTTGAGAGATTGTAAAGTGGAGACGGGTTTGGGGGTGGGGAGATTGTAGAGTGGAGAGGGGTTTGTGGATGGGAATTACTGGAGGAGGGGACAATGGGGTTGGTTCTCAGTGGACACTCCTGCCTCGAGTCATGCCCCAGAAATTGGGTTTGGATTGTATTTGATTGATGAGCCAACTCTTCTCCACCACACTCTCACAGTGATAGGCTGCCTGCATAGCTGACCTGTTGGGCCTGGTCACAGATCTGTTTGCATTGGGGCTGATCCCAAGGGAGGGCAGACTGAAGCTCTTAATTGTCACTCATGTGTGTCAATTATTAAGTCTGGACCTCCTGCACTGAACTTAATTCCAGTGGAGGTGAGTTTGCAATGTACCAGCCCAGTTTAATTGGCCATCTTGCCTCCAAGCCACCTCCAGGAAACTTGATTGTTTCAGATGAATGATATTTTCCTCACAACTGGAAGAGGTTACACAAGCAATTTGGAGTTTTAAGCAAGTAGAATGGCAAGAAAGAAGGTGGAGTCAAAACTCTGATAGGTTGAAAGGCAGAAGAGATTAAATCATAAAAGGGATGTTCATGCAATTAAGGCAAAAGGAGATGCTCATGAGATAAATAAACTAAAGTGGGTATGGAGGTGACCATGGAGGTGGGTATGGAGGGCGGCACTGTGGCACAGTGGTTAGCACTGCTGCCTCACAGCACCAGAGACCCGGGTTCAATTCCCGCCTCAGGTGACTGTGTGGAGTTTGCACATTCTCCCCGTGTCTGCGTGGGTTTGCTCCGGTTTCCTCCCACAGTCCAAAGATGTGCAGGTCAGGTGAATTGGCCATGCTAAATTGCCTGTGGTGTTAGGTAAAAGGGGCAAATGTAGGGCAATCGGTGGGTTGCGCTTTGGCGGGTCGGTGTGGACTTGTTGGGCCGAAGGGCCTGTTTCCACACTGTAAGTAATCTAATCTAATCTAATCTAATTACTGCAAGCTATTATGTGAAAAAAAATTATGATTTGAAATTAGAGTCTAGATTAGAGTGGTGCTGGAAAAGCACCGCAGGTCAGGCAGCATCTGAAGAGCAGGAAAATCGTTGTTTCGGGCAAAAGCCCTTCATCAAGAATAGAGGCAGGGTGCCTGCAGAATAGATAGATAAATGAGAGGGGGGTGGGGGTGGGGAGAGTAGCATAGAGTACAATATGTGAATGGGGGTGGGGATGGAGGTGATAGGTCAGAGAGGAGGGTGGAGTGGATCGGTGAAAAGGAAGATAGGCAGGTAGGACAGATCATGAGAGCTGTGCTGAGCTGGAAAAATGGAGTTAGGGTGAAGTGGGGGAAGGGAAAATGAGGAAATTGGTGAAATCCACATTGATGCCATGGGGTTGAAATTTTCCGAGGCGGAAGATGAGGCGCTCTTCCTCCAGGCGTCGGGTGGTGAGGGAGCAGCGGTGGAGCAGGCCCAAGACCTGAATGTCCTCGGCAGAGTGGGAGGGGGAGTTGAAATGTTGGGCCACAGGGCGGTGGGGTTGATTGGTTGTTGTTGATCTCAATATTGTGGCTGGAATGCTGTACAGTGCTGAATCAAAGATGAGGTGCTGGGTCTGAGGTTACATAGAGCTTTATTGGAACAGAGTGTTCAGAGTTGGAACAAGGCAGAGAGTTGAAAGGTCAGCCTTGCAGATTGAATTGACCTATTCCGCAAAATGGTCACCTTCAAAATAGATCCCTTCAGCATGGAAGGAAGCCATTCAGCCCATCAAAATGACACAAATCCTCTGAAAAGCATCCAACCTTGAACCACTCCAACTACCCTACCCCTGTAACCCTGCATTACCAACTGATAACCCGCCTAACCTGCATATCCCTGGACACAATGGACACTTTAGCATAGCCAATCCACTGACTTGCACATCTGTGGGTTGTGGGAGGAAACCAGAGTATCCAAAGGAAACCCACACAGACACAGGGAGAATGTGCAAACTCCACACAGACAGTCGCCTGAGGTTGGAATTGGACCCGGGTCCCTGGCGCTGTGAGGCAGCCGTGCTGACCATTCGGCCACCCCTTCGTGAGCAGTAAATGCAATGCTACATGTAAAGAGACTTCCCCACAAAAACCACAAAACCAAAACAAAATACTGTTTGGGGAAATACACACAGACAAAAGATAAAGTGAAAGGGTAAACATTACATCATCTGCACATGCATGGGAAGGTCAGGAAGTATTACATGACTTTGGGGATTCACCCGGAACCCTTTCAGAATGCGGAAAAATGAAGAAAAATCACTTGGTGATTGCATGACAAAGGGTTGGTGAAGATGGTGGATAATTGTTTTCTGAATGTAAAGGATTTTGAGGTGGCAAGTGAAAATAAGGGGAACCTGATTCTGCAATGTGTCTGCAAAGGGCTGGACAGCATTCAGACGTGGTCTGATGTGTGACTGAAATGTTGTTTGTTTCCCAAGTGTCAAACTATGGCCATTACCAGTGAGAGAGAAAATCAAATGCACACTATTTGATATTAATTACATTACCATGACTGACTTCTCCATCTGTATTTCTGCCTGTGTGCAGAACTTGGAAGACTTTGTGGGCTTCTCACATGTTATGACATTTAAAAGTCCTTGAGGATACTGCAATGTGCATGACTGTGCAAAATAATTTAAAGAAATCATGCATTCAAATGAATATAGCACACACACAAGAAAATTAAAGAGGACATTGACTTGACTTACACCTCTGAAAAATACCATGCATGATACCAAAATTGGCCTGAAGAGTTTTTCTCCCCTTTCTCTTCCACCCTTATTTCCAACAACAAAACTCTTGTTCCTCTCCAACTCCCTCTCCTTAATATTGACCCCTTTCTTTGGGTTAAGTTTGGTAAGCCATCTCATTATCTTTCTTTTTTTGGCTGAACATCCATTTAACAATTGCACCGTACTGAAATGTCTTGGTACAATTCTGATTCATGTAAATTATTTTGGAAATTGTTTACTTTACTTCAAGTTTGTTATTTGCTGAGTATTTCATCCAACACTTGATTCAAATGATCCTATGCCACCAATTACATACAAATATTTGCACTATATAAATGCAAGCTGTTTAAGTTTGTATCAGTTCATATTAGATATAAAGTGAAATATTCCAGATCAGTTTATCAAAATAATCAGATTTTAAATGAAGTCTCCACCTGCTCTACCAGATTTGTGAAAGATATGCAATGCACCATGCATGTTGTTATTTTTAGGACATGGGTTTTGTGAAGTTTGCATGTCTCATCATAGTTAACAGTTCCTATATAATGGGAGTGAAACACTGGGATTTGGAGAATCCCAACCTGAGGTTGTGATCATGAAGACACAGAAAAAAAAATGTAGTTCAGGGCTACTGCTAAAAGAGAAGGAGAATGGGTTAGTTTGAGGCTTCAGGCCACAGAACTGCTTCTGAGATTTGTACTGAGTCTCAAATATTCCACAGTTTTGTTGCATTAGGTGCTCAATATGTAGTTGTGTACAATTCATGATTGAAGTTGAACTATATTATAGCTCTTGATAACTGCAGCTGTTGATCAGAATATTGGGTCTCAATAGATGCATGAAACTAAAAATATCAGTGGCAGGTGCATGATTGAAAGATGCAAGATGATCTTTGGGTTTCTTGGTTACACAGACATGTATGGAGACGGAATG
Source organism: Chiloscyllium plagiosum (assembly GCF_004010195.1). Classification (NCBI taxonomy): domain Eukaryota; kingdom Metazoa; phylum Chordata; class Chondrichthyes; order Orectolobiformes; family Hemiscylliidae; genus Chiloscyllium; species Chiloscyllium plagiosum. The sequence continues at coordinate 50,084,039 of NC_057727.1, forward strand.
TGAGGCAATTGCACTCATTGAATAAGCAACTGGAAGACTGGTTATGTTTCAAATTTGTTTTTCTGAACAACTTAATTATGCCAACAGGTTTATAATATTGTATACTCTGGATGTGCAAGCAAATGTCACACTTTTGTCTATTGTGTTGCTTTTCCATATAATAAACAAACAAAGCTTTTGAATAATGATGAAATTTTCAAAATTAGAGAATGATATTTTAGATCAAATAACTGGGGAATAAAAAACAAATAAAATGCCCAAGATAACTAGTAAGGAAGACAAAAAAGAAATATAGTTCAAAAGAGCGATAAAATATTGTCAAAATTCACATACAGAAGTAATACAAAGCATTATAATGTTATGCATTGTGTATCTATAGGTTTCAGTTGGATACCTGTCTCATTTTTAATTATGTTAAAGGTACAGTCGGTGCTGAGATTTGCATTCATTTATTTTGTTGAACTATAGTCCAGGAGGACCACAGATTTATTTAGGCAATTGCACTGTATTCAGAGCATTTACTTATTTGCATCCTTTGATTTTTTTCATCAATGAATGCAATAGGAGATCCACAATCATGAAGATGATCCAAAACATATGCAATGATCAGTGACAGAACACCAAATTTACATCCCACAGCAGATAAAATCATAGTGTCATTGAATAAATATTTCATGACTGTCCACTACATGCACATCTACTTTCGATCCATTTTTCTGCACCAGTTTTACTTCATGCCAAATGCCTTCCGGGGAACGAGAAGAATGTGCCTCAAACATTGTTCAGTTATTGATGGCATAAATTTTATGCAAAAATTTCATTTTCTCAGTTCTGAGGGGATCTAATTCAGAAGCTAAGAAGTGAGGACAGCCACTTCATTCAGACATTAATAATCCAAATGCCAAAAAAAAGTCAATCTGAAAAGATAGAATTATGTTCAAGGGAAAACTAAAAAAAGCAAGGCCACTGCAACTAAAAAAACAATTTGAAAGGCTTACTGGCACCATCATACGATGATTAAGACTTGGAATTTAAATATGTTTTAATCATTTCCTGCAATCACCAATTTGAAACACTGATACAAATATTGTGTCAGAATCTCCTGCAATCTCCTACTAGTTTTCAATTAGTATTAATTCATTGCAGTATAAAATCTACAGGTGCAACCTTTCTTTCATTGTATTTCATCAGCTGAGATTCGAGTCAGCACTTGTTTCTTATTAAACCTGTCACAAAGGTCACAGTCAAGGTCTTTGCTTGTTAACAGCCTCATTATTCAGCAGTCCCCTCAGGATTCTAGCATTCAGAGTTCTGTTTATTTCAGAATTTCCAATGAAAATTTGCAATGATTTATTTCCCTCTGTGTTTGATTGTTATTGTTCAAGCTATAGGGCTAAACAATATTTCTACATCAGAAGGTATTCATCATCCATTGATTGACTCTGGATTGTTTACTTCATTGGTTGCCACTCAACAAGAAGCTTCAAGGGTTTATAAGGGGAAAGGTGAAGGGTTTCACACAAGCAGAAAATGAAATTGCAATGTACAGTTTATGACTGATGCAAGGTTGAAGATATAGAAGTTGTGTCTTGAATAAATACAGTGGTCAAGTACAGTGCAATATGTGGCTGTGACACAATTTAATATTGCAAGTTGAAAGGGGAGAACTTGTGACTGGAATAAATTCAGTAGTCAACTACTATGCATGATGTAGTCAATGACAAAAGTTCAAATCAGTCAGAATTTGTCGCAGAATTGCATCTTATGATATCTACTGTTAGTTGAACCTTCAATTTTACAATATCATGCACAAACACACTTTTCTTCTCCAAGTTGCTAGAACTATAAGCAGATAATTACAAAGTGAGTGAAATTTGTTACTGAATAGAGAGGGTAATCAACAGGGGATTCCGAAGTAATGCAACTTAAGGGCTGGGAAAAAGACAAGGGACTGAGAAAGTATATGAATTAAGCTGATCAGTACAACAGAAAATCAGCAATACAAAGCAAATGGGGAAAAAGAAAGACTGGCTTAAAAAGAAATAAAGGGACAAAGAAAGGAACAGAATGTTAAATCTCCCCAAAAATTAGTATCGAAAGGAATAAGTCTTTACATACAACAAATAGTTTTGGGTTTAACAGGCAGTGAGTGGAAGACTATTACACTTATATTATTAAAAGTGTAGTTAGTCTAGCAATGTTATGAGGAGCTCTCAGGGGACTGAAGACAAGGATAATGTAACTGTTCACAATTATAGATGATAAACTCTTTACATAAGTATGGTACAAAAGGGCTTTTATTGTACTTTCTTCTTTCAGGACTCAGTTCCACGTGATCTCATATCATGATGAGATAGCTCCTTACACCCATACCTAGTATCTATTGTCAATGTTGAGTTAGGTTGCCCTTTATTCCACATCTTCTCACGTCTTATCCTGACTTATACAATTATGGGTCTTTCAACTCCTCCTTTTCTGAGTCTCTATTCTTCAGAAGATTTCAGAGTGGTTTACCAATCTTCCACATATGTACAAAGTTCCTTTTGAGGTTGTGAATGATTTATGTGCTCTGTACTTATTTTCTTAGAGTTTTCATGCCTTCTCTATTCTGGTATTTGTTACGTTTGCATAGTTTCCTCCTGATGATATGTATGTTGCCCATCTGGCCAATGACTTGTTTTTCAGTGATACTAAGGCATCCCTGTTCAGATGATGCCACTTCATGTGAGCACACTAAGATATCAAATGTAGCTTCTCACTGCTATTCCCCAAGCCATACCTTTGGTTGCCTTTCCAATTGTATGTGTTGTATATAATTGAAGATTTGGAATGCCTGTTCTGCAGAATTCCTCTTTTGGTCATGCTTATTCATGGTTCTGCACAATGGCATTCAGTTCCAGTATATGTGAATGGGAGGGAGTTTGGATTTACAGTTTGTGGTCCATCAAAAGCTGGCATGGGGCAAATCCATTCTGTCATTGTAAAAAGGTAGTTGAGTAAGGCTCAATGAAAATTTTATTTTTTTTAATCAGGAGGTGTTTAACAGTATGTACCACCTCTTCATGTCAATGTTAGCTTGAAAGTACCTCAGTGAACTTGTAATGTGGATGAATTCCCATGAGGCTGTAAAGGATGGGTATAATAACCAGGAAAACCTAACTGGAAAGGAACATGATTTGTTGTTGAACGCCAAAATAGAGTCACTATTCATGGCATACATAGGCTAGTCCCAACCTGGGACAGACAGTTCTGCAGACCCTTCTCTTGGTCTGCTTTATGAAGGGCTCAGGTGATGAGTTCTGGCTGGGGAGGGCATTGCCAGTTATCAACCAGCTCCATGAGGACATAAATTAATGATCCTCCATGGACCATGTATAGGTTATTGGAAACAGCCAACTGATGAATTGTGACCTCTTTTCAGAGGTAACATGTTTGAGATACCATGTGTGGGAAATACTTTCACCTCAAATAATAGCACAGAGGTCAATCCATTTGGCTTCTGCACCTCAAACCAAAGGGAATATTAATTGAACAGGATGAGAAAACCAGTCACTATTAATTTAAAAATATGCCCTTCCCTATCACTGCAGAATGCTATTCTGTTTTGGTGAGTGCCTGACAAGTGTAAGAGATATTGCATTCAATCTGGAACAAAACAACTCCCAGAGCTGTGAATGATATATCCATTATGAAGATATTATGATGTTCAAAATCATAACTTGCTCCTGACCTCTGAGAATGTCAGCTTTTTCTTTTCATTTGATCAACTAATTGCTTGTCAATGTGTAGTCTAGTATCATGCAGCAGCACTTCATTTACTCAGTCAGTGAAATGTGAATTCTGAAGTCTTAATTTAGTAATGTGATCTAATATTACTAATAAAACTAAGTTTTCTTCAATAGATCCATGAATGCAAACATTATCTTTGTGAATTATGCCTTCCACTTATTTTAGCATGTTGGATGGTGATTTTCTAGGGTGCATGATTCCAAAAGACAGACAAAGCAACAGCAGATAAATTATATGAACTGTTATGACATTAGTTACAGATTTACACTTCTCATCCAATGGAATTTGCCAGAATCTGCTGTTTGCATCCACCTTGGTAGAAATTGTACTGTTTGGGAGTTGAGCTGCATTGTCTACAAATACCATTGGTTGCTGTTCTTGTTGGAGTGCAAAGTCAACACATATTCTCATGAATCCATACAGTTTGGAAAGTGGAACTAATAAAATGTTATTCAACTGGTGAGCCATGGCAGATTGGTGTATAGAGACAAGGTTCGAAGAGTGCTGCAAAATTTTAAGGAAACAGTGCCAATTTAAGTGAGTGCTGAGGCTGTGTCTGTGCATCTGATCTCCTTCACAGTATTAGTGTCTCTTATTCAAGGCATTACCTGCTGACACAAGATGCCAACTATCGACTCAGCACAAGCCTCCACAGCCAGGCATGCGTAGATTTCCAATACCACATACACTTGGAGATTCAGTTCCATGCTTGCACGGGCATTCACATCCAATCAGTTTTCAATTCAGCTGAATAAAATGAGTGGCGCTGTGGAATTGTTTATCCCATTGAAGTTTGCCTTGATATTGAAAAGGTTGGAAACCACATAGTAGATTATGGGACTGACCAAATAAGACCCTGTCTGCAGCAAAATGACCACAAGCAAGTGTACTAATCAACACAGTAAAGGTCCATGAGCAACCAAGGGTAAATCCAGATCAAGCATCAACAATAAGAGACTGATTTCCGGACACCCAAAATAGATTTGATCCTTTTGAGAGAAAAAAAAGTTTCCAACTGGAAACAAGGCTTGGAAACAAAGCTAAAACATCTTACAGTGATGCAACAATTTTTAATCTATTTACTTAATGACAGAGTTAACAACAAGAAAGTTGAAATTTGTTTTCTGAAAGAGGCTGAAAGTAAATTGTTTGAATAAAATCAAGTTTTCAAAGTTAAATTATGAAGTCTCAGAGACTGAACAGTGAAGTTCATTGACTCTTAATTATTTTAACTGAAAGAGAAACATGAGTTTTATTCAAAATGAGGACAAAAGGAACAAGCAAAGCATCAAAGAGTTAGCAAGGTAGGCATTTTCACAAAGCAGGCCATGGTTTCAAATTGTTCCAAAACACTATCAATTCCAAATTTAAGTCGAGAAATTATATCTATACCTCAACTCTTTAGGGGCCTACTAAAATAATGCTGACAGCGTCCGAGCCTTGAACTATGGATGAGATTCAATGCGACCTTTCTAAAACTACTGACATTCACTTTTCCACAGTTCTGAGGGGCTGTACTTTGCATGTTCTAATAACCTGGAGATTTCTAACCAAATTCTCCTGGTTTGGAAGTTTCATAAATCCAATCTTTCTCCGGACTTTTAAATTTAGATTTATTTCATATTGTCACGTGTATCCAGATACAGTGAAAAGTGTATACTGTAATGGTGCCACGTTCCAACACCATCTTGGATTACAGAATAAATTACTGAATAAATTGTATATATGGGAAAATACTGAATAAATTAATATTAAATTGATATTACTAAAACAGAAAAAGCTTCAAAAATTCATCTTTCCCTCTCTCTGCTCCTCTAGTTGGCAATGTCGGACATGGTCCCCTGGGTCCTAGCAATGTACTTTGTAACTGATTTCCTGAATTACCTTGGATGCATTTCCAACAAGAGAAACTAAACCTGCTTTTAAAATGTCCTCTAAAATTAACTAAAACAATCTTTTGAACTGATTTTTTTTGTCTAACAAGTATCTTAGAAACCTCTGAACTGAAAATAAAGCTAAATGGCCCTAATGCTTTACTTTACCACAGTACAGTCATATTTTCATATTCTCATTTGCAGTTATCTGCCTCTGACATACACTAGATCAGATTACTCTTCTAGAAAGTATCTTTGATCAAGATTTTCTTTTTTAATGAAAACACTTCATAAAGGAAACCAACAACCATGTGCTGATTTAAAAAAAAACTCGAAAAATGATACTAATATTTATAAATTATACACCTTTCACAACATAACCTTGAAATAATTTTTAATCAATATTTCATTCAAGAACAAGTAGGACACTGGTGAGATCACATTTCAATGCTGGATACTAAGTCTCAGGATAGTCTGTACATAGTATTTATGAACTTATTTGAATGATGCAACCAATGAATATTGTAACTGGATTTCATTTGTAATAGAATCAGTTCGTCTCTAAAGTAAGTGAACTAGTGAACTTATTCAGTCTAAAGCATATCTAGCTCAAAAATGAGCAGTCCATTTTGCAGCAGATATAGTCGAGAGAACTCTTCAAAAAGGTTGTTACATTTAATGCAGAATATTCTACAGACGGTGTTGACAATTGACTATTGAAAACTCAAAACAACATTCAACCATAGGAGATGAACTTCTTGTTTGAAAAATACATTGTATGTCACAGTATCAGGACAAAACCTTCAGTGATCTACATAACTGAACATCTTTTCACCAGTCTTATGCCAACAAAGCATTCATTGTCTGAAGAACATCACATCTTGAAGAACATACCCAACATTCTAGAAAATAATTTCCAAGCCAACATGTATATTCATTACTTGGAAGAGAACTCTGAATAACAAGTAAAAGTTGCAATGAAACAAGATTCTTTTCAAGAGCAACAGTTACATCCCGACAAAGAGCATCACTCTTTTCTCAAAGGACCACCTGAGGTAGCAGTGCTAACAGCTGAACTACAATGCCAGCTGAGTGCAACGAAGGATATGGAATAAACTAACATGCACTAGGCAATAGAGTTTATGGAATAGGTTTTTTCAATAATGCAACAGAGCTTAATTTATGCCTGACCACCATGTATGATTGAATTTAGTCTTAATATGTAATAAACAGTGTTATAAAGACGCTGAAGCTAAAAGTCAGTTCTTGACATTGCCTTCTCCTTGACTAGTCTGTATTGAACCTAAATTCACAGTTGTAAGCATTAAACCACTTCAAAGATCATTCCTAGGTAATTTTAAATAAATGTTCTACTATCAACCGAGGTATAAATGACTGGATATACAAATCTCCCACTGTTTGTCATTTTCCTAAAATTACAATTAGTCTCTGAAAGTTCCAGCCCCTTTATAGCCAAAACAATCTAAATTGTTTTCCGAATATATTTTCTCTGAGAAATAAGTACATGTTACAATAATATTGTGCTTCCCTCATATTTGCAAATTCAAATTCATACTATGTGTTTCAAGTCACCATCAGCCTTGCGTACATCAGAAAAACCTAGAACTCAAGAGATACTGGCTATGGTTCAGGTTCCACTCAATTAAAAAAAAAACAAATTTTGCATCTCTATGGTGGCTATGTTTCTGATTTCTAATACTTTTCATATACTTATCCACCGCCACAATTACAAAATTACATTTTATCCATTGAATGCTCTTGTGCCATTTAGTTCTTTAATTAAAGGCTTTACATGAGCTCTCAGCCTCTTTGATTTCTTTGGCTTAGTCTTAATACTTTGGCCTGGAGTGACAGTGCTGTGAAGTGAATTTGAATGTTGTATTCTGAGCAAGGCCGTTTATTTTATGTTGGGGGATTCATCTGCACTATTCAGTCAGTTGAATTAATTGAGTGTGTGTTTTGTTTGCAACAGTTCTTGCTTTGTTCAAAATGGATGCTGTCACAGATAACATTTGCACAAGATCTTGTTTAATTCATAGGAGGTACATGTTTGCATATTCAAATTGAAAGATTTTGTACCATTATCATCGGCTCAAAATATTCAGGATTAGAATAGTTGGTCTCAGTGGAAAGTTCCTCAGAATGTCAACTATGCTGCCAAAGTAACTTAATCAGGAGTTTACCTAAAATCCCAGAGTTAATGTGCTGAAACTACAGAAATTCCAGAGAAAATCACTGGCACTATTTTAGGATGTTTCCAGGGAAGGTAAAGGAGGAACTTGGAATCATTTCTCAGAGCCAAATCCCATGAATATGATCATGTGGACCTATTCCTTGACTCTGCTAAGGTAGAGCTCTCTCAATGGTGCTTCAAATCCCCAGATGATAGAGTTGTATTGAATGAATCAGCTGTCAACTTTCTCAATATTCTCACAACTAAAGTTAATGCTGTTTCAGGCATTCCATTATTGCTTGTTGACATCAAGAATGTTCAGAAACAGCAAACAAATTAAAACATCTAAGAATATCTGACACTGATTGAAAAATGAAGTTACAACAGAGATAAAACAGCAAGCACTAGACAAAGTGCTGGAACTGAAGAATGGAATTTGAAAGTTTAATTCTATCTCTCTCCTTATAGACAATAATAATTCTTTGAAAAGAATCAACATTCCTTGGAAAATAGTCAGAATCAATTATTTTATTGCATAGATATAATATGCAGTGGAAGATCCTTGTTATTAAATAGGTAATCAATTTTAAAAAAACTCAGATGAAACTAGATACGAAAAACAACAGATGATACCATTTTTGAGATTTTCCAAATGTATTTACACAATTAGTAAACAATTATGTTTCTTTAATGACACAGAATACCCTAATTTACTCAGTTAAAAAATTGTGAGTGACATCAGAACTTAAGTTTAGAAAAGAAAGTGATTGTCCTAAATTACATGGACAAATCATTCATCAGTCCTCCAAAGGGTAAAACCTGAAGTAAAGAGCGTAGGAGTAGGAGTTGGGGAATACATTGAGCTTATAGAAGAGATGTGACAGATGTGAGATCTGTACGTATAGCTGAAGGATACTGTCAAGTCCTAAGTCTGTCTTCAGTGTCAGATTTCAACAAAGTAATGGCTATGCCCTTAAAGATGCCAGAAAAAAGAAAACAAATGTTCCTGCCATAATTCATAGGTTTGTTTTGCAAACAGATTTAGTTAATCAACAACATGTGGTGAGGATAATGAACTTTGACCAGCAGATTTGGTGGGGGGTGTGGGAGGTGTGGAGGGGATCGGTTGGGGAAGAGGTTGATTTTATGCACAATGAATTGAGACATACGTGTGCAATTTTAACTTAAAACACAGATAAACATGGCAGCAGTAAACTCTTCTGGCAGCAGGGTGTGTAAAATAAATCACAGGGTAAGAAATGGGCTGTTGAGGAGGTAATCCAAGATGGAGGACGGGAAAAAATTTTCTCTGTAACAGGCTGCTCCTTTTTTAAAGATATTTTAGGTGTTTGAGGTGATTTCCTCAAATTCCAGGAGCAGTAATTACTGTTTTATATGCTGTTGCATTGTTTTGGAACTTCTGAGGGAAATAAAATGTCAAAGGCAACAGCAACTTTTAAAAGGAAGAGGAACAGACAAAGGCAGCACCAGGTGAGGTCAGTGCAAGAGAGAGAGAGAGAAGAAAGAAACACACATTGTGCCCTGACACAGCAGTGAACCTGCACAATTACTGCCTTTGCTGTTTGTATGCATATATCGCTGGACATTGGAATGTGTCTGGGAAAATGAACAAACAGTGCAACTGACAGCTGATCTTGGAGGAACCTGTTCGGGAGAGGTCACAGCACAGAAACAGATAAGTGAATATTTTAAGTGTGGCCTTACAGTAAGTCTGCAGTAGTGAGTAGAGTGAGTTTTTTTCTTGATTATATCTTATTTTGAGATATGTCTTTTGATTACATTTAAAAATATTAGCCATAAGTATAAAGTTAGCCTGGAGCAGTGTTTTGTAGAGGAATAAGACAGTGCTGTTTTCTGGGTCTGTAGACTGAAAGAAGCAAAACTGCCCTTTAGTAGAGTGATATGCTCTTGTTGTCGGATGTGAGAGTTCAAGGAGAGTTCACGGATTACTGAGGATTATAACTGCATTAGACACCGTTGGTTGCAAATCCTATCAGATCAAATGGATCGGTTGGAGAAACAGTTAGAGACAATGAGGAATTTATAAGAACAAGGGGATGTGATGGATGGCAGTTGTAGGAAGGGAGAAAACTTGCAGATACAGTCACAGAGATGGGTTAACTCCAGGCAAGGTAAGAGACCTAGGCTGGTAGTGCAGCGGTTTTCTGTGGCTATCCCCATCTCAAACAAGTATGCTGTTTTGGAAAATGTAGGGTGTGATGGACTCTCAGGGGAATGTAGCAAGAATAGCAAAGTTTCTGGTATCGAGACTGGCTCTAACGCAATGAGGGTACATCGAGTTCCAAGAGATCAATTGTGTGAGGGGACTCTCTAGTCCGAGGCACAGACAGATGGTTCGGTGGCCAGCAGCGAAACATCAGAATGGTGTGTTACCTCCCTGGTACCAGGATCAAGGATGTCTCAGAGGGTGTAGAATGTTCTCAAGGGAGAGAGGATCTAGCAGGAGATCATTGTACACATTGGAACCAATGACATAGGAAGGGAAAAGGATGAGATTCTGATGGGAGAATATAGAGAGTTAGGCTGGAATTTAAAAAGGAGGTGTTCGAGAGTAATAATTTCCAGATTACTCCTGGTGCTGCAAGCTAGTGAGGGTACGAATAGGAGGATAGAACAGATGAATACATGGTTAAGGAGCTGGTGAATGGGAGAAGGATTCACATTTTTGGGTCATTGGCATCTCTTCTGGGGTAGAAGTGACCTGTACAAAAAGGACGGATTGCACATGAATTGGAAGGGGACTAATACACTGGCAGGGAAATTTGCTCGAGCTACTCGGGAGGACTTAAACTTGTAAGATGGGGATGTGGGACCCAGGGAGGTAGTGAGGAAAGAGATCAATCTGAGACTGGTACAGTTGAGAAAAGAAGTGAGTTAAACAGTCAAGGCAGGCAGGGACAAAGCAGAGAACAAGGTAGGACTAATAAATTAAACTGCATCTATTTCAATGCAAGAGGCCTAACAGGGAAGGCAGATGAACTCAGGGCGTGGTTAGGAACATGGGACTAGGATATCATAGCAATTACATAAACGTGGCTCAGAGATGGATGGGACTGGCAGCACAATGTTCCGGGATACAAATGCTACAGAAAGGGAGGCAAGAGAGGAGGGGATGGCATTTTTGATAAGGGATAGCATGTGCTGGGGGAAGATATTCCCGGAAATACATCCAGGGAAGTTATTTGGGTTGAACGGACAAATAAGAAAGGGATGGTCACCTTATTGGGATTGTATTATAGACCCCCTAATACACAGAGGGAAATTGAGAAACAAGTTTGTAAAGAGATCTCAGTTATCTATGAGAATAATAGGGTGGTTTTTGTAGGGGATTTTAACTTTCCAAACATAGACTGGGACTACCATACTGTTAAAGGTTTAGGTGGAGAGGAAGTTAAGTGTGTACAAGAAAATTTTCTGATTCAACATGCGCATGTATTTACTAGAGAAGAACAAAACCTGACCTACTCTTGGGAAATAAGGCAGGGAAGGTGACTGAGCTGTCAGTGGGGGAGCACTTTGGGGTCAGTGACCATAATTCCCTTAGTTTTAAAATAGTAATGGAAAAGGATAGACCAGATCTAAAAGTTGAAGTTCTAAATTAGAGGAAGGCCAATTTTGATAGTATTAGGCAAGAACGTTCAAAAGCCGATTTGGGGCAGATGTTCGCAGGTAAAGAGACGGCTGGAAAATGGGAAGCCTTCAGAAATGAGATAACGAAAGTCCAGAGACAGTATATGCCTGTTAGGATGAAAGAGAAGGCTGGTAGGTACAGGGAATGCTGGATGGCTAAAGAAATTGAGGGTTTGTTTAAGAAAAAGAAGGAAGCATATGACAGGTATAGACAAGCTAGATTGTATGTATCCTTATATCTTTATGTGTATAAAGGCAGTAGGAGTATACTTGAGAGGGAAATCAGGAGGGCAAAAAGAGGACATGAGATAGCTTTGGTAAAAAGAGTTAAGGAGAATCCAAAGGGGTTTTACAAATACATTAAGAACAAAAGGATAATGAGGGAGAAAATAGAGCCCCTCAAAAGATCAGCAAGGCGGCCTTTGTGTGGAGCCACAAGAGATGGAGGAGATGTTAAATGAGTATTTTGCATCAATGTTTACTGTGGAAAAGGACATGGAAAATATAGAATGCCGGGAAATAGATGGTGACATCTTGAAAAATTTTCATATTTCAGAGGAGGAAGTGCTGGATGACTTGAAACACATAAAAGTGGATAAATCCCCAGGAACTGATCAGGTGCACCCTAGGACTCTGTGGGAAGCAAGGGAAGTGAATTGCTGGGCCCCTTTCTGAGATATTTGTATCATTGACAGTCACAGGTGAGGTGCCGGAAGGCTGGAGGTTGGTAACATGGTGCCAGTGTTTAAGAAGGGTGGTAAGGACAAGCCAGGGAACTATAGACAGGCGAGGCTGACGCCGGTGGTGAGCAAGTTGTTGGAGGGAATCCTAAGGGACAGGATGTACATGTACTTAGAAAGGCAAGGACTGATTAGGGATAGTCAACATGGTTTTGTGCGTGGGAAATCATGTCTCCCAAACTTGATTGCATTTTTTGAAGAAGTCACAAAGAGGATTGATGAGGGCCGAGCAATGGACGTGATCTATATGGACTTCAGTAAGGCGTTCGACAAGATTCCCCATGGGAGATCGGTTAGCAATGTTAGATCTCATGGAATAAAAGGAGAACTGGTGATTTGGATATGGAACTGGCTCAAAGGTAGAAAACAGAGGGTGGTGGTGAAGGGTTGTTATTCAGACTGGAGGCCTGTGACCAGTGGAGCGCCACAAGGATCGGTGCTGGGTCCACTACTTTTTGTCATTTAGCCAAATGATTTGGATGTGAGCATAAGAGGTATAGTTAGTAATTTTGCAGATGACACCAAAATTGGAGGTGTAGTGGACAGCAAAGAAGGTTACCTCAGATTACAACGGGATCTTGATCAGATGGATCAATGGGATGAGAGGTGGCAGATGGAGTTTAATTTAGATAAATGCGAGGTGCTGCATTTTGGGAAAGCAAATCTTAGCAGGACTTATACGCTTAATGGTAAGGTCCGAGGGAGTGTTGCTGAACAAAAAGACCTTGGAGTGCAGGTTCATAGCTCCTTGAAAGTGGAGTCGCAGGTAGATAGGATAGTGAAGAAGGCGTTTGGTATGCTTTCCTTTATCGGTCAGAGTATTGAGTACAGGAGTTGGGAGGTCATGTTGCAGCTGTACAGGACATTGGTTCGGCCACTTTTGGAATATTGCGAGCAATTCTGGTCTCCTTTCTATTGGAAGGATGTTGTGAAATTTGAAAGGGTTCAGAAAAGATTTACAAGGATGTTGCCAGGATTGGAGGATTTGAGCTATAGTGAGAGACTGAACAGGCTGGGGCTGTTTTCCCTGGAGCGTCGGAGGCTGAGGGCTGACCTTATAAAGGTTTATAAAATCATGAGGGGCATGGATAAGATAAATAGACAAAGTCTTTTCCCCGGGGTGGGGGAGTCCAGAACTGGAGGGCATAGGTTTAGGGTGAGAGGGGAAAAATATAAAAGAGACCTAAGGGGTAACCTTTTCATGCAAAGTGTGGTACGTGTGTAGAATGAGCTGCCAGAGGAAGTGGTGGAGGCTAATGCAATTTCAACATTTAAAAGGCATCTAGATGGGTATATGAATAGGAAGGATCTGGAGGGATATGGGCCAGATGCGACTAAATTAGGCTGACCTATCTGGTCAGCATGGACGAGTTGGACCAAGGGATCTGTTTCCGTGCTGTACATCTCTATGACTCTATGAGATGGTCAGGGAATATAATCTGTGTCAGTTATCCTTTGGTAGAAATCTTTAAGTTCTATCGCTGGTAAAGCATCAGCTCCCAACTTGGAAAGGGACTATCATGAGCCCTTCCTGTTCTTTAGAGCGTATTAGAGCGCTTCAGAGCATACAGACAGCAAAGCGTCTATTCAAGACAAAGGTACAGAAAGATTTTGATAAACCTTAATTCATAACAAACTTCATATTATTTACTCAGAGTCATAGAGATGTACAGCATGGAAACAGACCTTTCACTCCAACTCATCCATGCCACCCATGTATCCTAAACTAATCTGGTCCCATTTGGCACTTTCCATCTGTAGGAATTCTAATCAAATTCTATCCTTCCGCTAGGAGGGAGAGCTGAATTGCATACCACATACCAAAAGTGGCCGAATCGATGTCCTGTGCAGCTACAACATGCCCTCCCACCTCCTATAAACAGTACTCTTACCATTCATTTGGAAGAAAATTCTGTTCTTTCAGAACTGTATGTGAGAGAACTGATATGACTTAGACAGTTCAACATTCAGGAGAGATGGTGGAGCAATAAAGGTGGAACCTGACTTTTTTTTTGGATGATGCTACCAAGAATCTGTGTATGGGTATGAAACAGATTGAGGCGAATGTATCAATCATCGCGAGATTCAAGGGGTACTATCTTGGGAATGGAAAGTGAAACCATTGTCAGTAATTCTCTGGTTATGACTAAACAGATTAGCATGGTGCTGAGTCAAACTGCTCATTTGATGGAGGAGTGGTGGTAAAGGAGCATGAATAGTCAGATGGTGTCATCATAAAATTATGTCTGAATCATGGAATTGCAGAGACATCCAGATTTGAAAGGTCTCTTCAAGAATGTGATTTTACTAATGATTAAAATGTAGCCAATCTCAGTCATGACGCCTTACTGCTTTCCAAGCAGTTAACAAGATTTTTACCTAGCAAAAATGTCATAGTTTGTTAATTAAACTTGGACAATGAACTTTTCATTTAACGATAATTGATAGAAGTCCTGACTCACTGGTGAAATCTTAACATCCTGAGGTCCATTTAATGCATTTTGCCAAAAGTAATTCATCATCAATTCGATTATGGATGAGGGAGAATATTCAGCCCGTCATAATTCATCCACTCAGAAAGCTCGTAAAGTCCACAAATGCCATCCACTGTCACAGACTGTGACATTTTTGCTGGGTAAAAATCTTGTTAGCTGCTTTAAAAGCAGCAAGGGGTCATGACTGAGATTGGCTACACTTTCAATTACTCGTAAAATCATATTCTCCAAGAGAGTATTTCAAATCTGGATATGTGATTCCACGGGTTGGACATAAATTATGATGACACCTGACTGAGGCTTTGACTATCCATTTGAGAGATTTTATTTCAGACTGAGCTCTTTTCAAAAAGAATCCATTCATACCTCTCCCCCTTAATATCTTTGCGAGATGTTGATCTCTATCCACTTTAAGATTCAGAGAAAGGAGAACTAATTTGACATTTTTACTATTTGCATGTATCCCTGAATCTCAAAGTAGTATTCTTATGAAGTCTTCCCATTACCATAGGTAACTTGCATTAAATCATCACTCAGGCACCTTCTTCACAGGCTGAAAACCTTACATTTCTTTCATCATTCCTTCTATCTTACATCTTTGACATGATTGATCCAATTTGCAGTTGAATAATGCACTCTCTCTACCATATGAATGCCAGTGGTTATGTTTCTGTCATCAGAGTTGGGCACAAAATGTGTCATCTGACTAAAGCACTTGACAGTCAAGTTACAGTTTATGATGTTGCATTCCACTGTTGTCTCTGCAATTCATGTCTTTTGGCTTCTGGATCAGTAATTTGCATGAGTTGGACAAATTAGGTTGTTCTCAGCTGAGAAACTCTGAGAGGCAGAATAGCAGAGAGAGATGTGCTGCAGGTTCGAACCACAGCTTCAGGATCCCAACAACTGTGACTGAAAATTAAAACTAAAAGTGCTTTGGGAGCTTGACGCCATCCGTTTAGGCTGCTTCATTTGTTCAAACTATTTTTAAAAAAGCTTCAAGGGCTAACAAACTGTTTACTCTTGTAATTCTGAGTAGATTGCTCATCAGGTGTCTCTCTGAAACTTTCTCCATAAAAGAAAGGAGAAAAAATATCTCTGCCATTTTAAAACTTCTGTTGAGTTCTATTTGGCCTGATGACACACAGCAGCAGTTCTATCCCTAGATTCAGCTGAATAGATTCATAGATTCATAGAGATATACAACACAGAAACAGACCCTTCACTCCAACTCATCCATGCCGACCAGATATCCCAACGCAATCTAATCCCACCTGCCAGGACCTGGCCCATATCCGTCCAAACCCTTCCTATTCATGTATCCATCCAGATGCCTTTTGAATGTTGAATTGTATCAGCCTCCATCACTTCCTCTGGCAGCACATTCCATATACGTACCACCTCTGCAAGAAAATGTTGCCCTTAGGTCTCTTTATATCTTTCCCCTCTCACCCTAAACCTATGCCCTCTAGTTCTGGCCTCTCCTAACCCAACGAACATATTTGTCTATTTATCCTATCCATGCCCCTCATGATTTTATAAACCTCTATAAGGTCACCCCTCAGCCTCCGACGCTCCAGGGAAAACAGCCCTCGCGTATTCAGCCTCTATCTATAGTTCAAGTCCTCCAACCCTGGCAACATCCTTGTAAATCTTTTCTGAACACTTTCAAGTTTCATAACATCTTTCCGATAGGAAGGAGACCAGAATTGCATGCAATATTCCAAAAGTGGCCTAACCAATGTCCTGTACTAATTTGCCTCTAGCTTAGATCTTTCTGTGCAGATATTTATGTGCGTAATGTCTTTAATTTTAATGTGCTGTAAAATCTTAAAGTGAAGGAATCTATTGTATAAATACACCAACGTTTTAGTGTGACAATACTAATAATACAGGATTAGATGGTATAAAGAAAAGGAAAGCTTGCTCCCCACTTTGACAGTGACCTGGAGGTGCAGTTGAATGGGGAGGTGGAGAAGATGCAGCCCTTTTGTTCAGCTGACAGCCAAAGTGTCCTGGGGAACAAATTGCAGGCTTGGTCGGTGCTGTATGTAAAGAATGTAAGGAAGGTGGATTGGCATTTTAATAAGATGAAAATGTACAGAAATAAAGTTATTGCTGTACAAAGAAAAGATTCTGAGTCATCATTTATGGCATGAGGGGAAAATCAGGAAAATATTTCTCAACATTGACAAGAAGGCTTTTTTTTTCATTCTCATGGTATTTTCCACTTGCATTTACTTATCCTGCATCAGGGACAGGAAAATTATATTCTGCTTCTGTGTACAAACAAGGAGATCAATCTGTACCCAGAAAATTGGCATTTTAATAAGATGAAAATGTACAGAAATAAAGTTATTGCTGTACAAAGAAAAGATTCTGAGTCATCATTTATGGCATGAGGGAAAAATCAGGAAAATATTTCTCAACATTGACAAGAAGGCTTTTTTTTTCATTCTCATGGTATTTTCTTGCATTTACTTATCCTGCATCAGGGACAGGAAAATTATATTTTGCTTCTGTGTACAAACAAGGAGATCAATCTGTACCCAGAAAATGAAATCAATAATAAATTAATTTGTATTGGTGATGCTGGTTAGGGGAAGGATGTGAGAAAAAACATCCAGAGACCTTTTGGTTCCTTCTGAATTACAATATGGGATTTTTACTGTCCATGTGGAAGAACAGTTGGGACTCATTGTTATGCCTCATTTGAAAAGAAGCATGACTGATATTGTAGTAGTCTCTTGGTGTCATTCTGAATGATGTGTTCTGGTCCTGGTGTGATGACTGCATAACATTGTCCTGGCTGTGATATCTTAACCAAACTGAAATTGAGGACTATAGATCAAGATTTTTTAATATTAATATCTTTCTTGAAGACTGCAATTCATATTAAAACAGTGAACTGTAAGAAACAGGTACATTTTCAGCATTTTGACCTGTGAACAAAATAAATGCTCTGTTGTAGTGAGCCAAAGATCTGTGGAAAATATTAATAGGTGATGTGGTTAGAGTAGTAACTACACTATTTGTATGTGATGCTTTTGGTTTCCAAATCCAACACTGGAATATTATAATCTTACCTTGTCTCCTGCTTTGATGAGTGACTTGATTTATAAAAAAAATTGCTGATGGAGGGAACTTCTTTCAGTGTCCTGTGCTGCTACAACTGAGATGGAATTTCTGTCTCCTGTGTTACCCTCTTTGCAATAATCCTTCTCCACATGTTTCACTCAATCACCTGGGACTTTAACTTCTCAATTTTTCGAAAGCAATTTATTGTAATTCCTTGAGAGAAATAGTTTGTGTGATAGCTGGTTACTTGAGCTATTCTGCAAAAGGAAAGAAGTAAATTCAAGCTATAATTTTCTCTGCAAGATGTCAAAAGATATTGCTGTCCGTTCCTCTTTATTTACTAGTTTCACACTGCTCAGAAGATTGCTTCATGTTCAAACATGCTTTGACAAATACCATAAAATTTTGTTGGTTCTTCAGAGTGTTCATGAGGAGGTTGTAGAGCACAGATCAACTCTAGAGTCAAATCAAGATGAAATTTGATATTGCCAGCTTGCATTAAAGTAGACATTTTTGAAGGATCATGGCAAATGTAAATAGCATACAGATGTATTGGAGTGAGAAAGAAGGATTCTCAGAAGGGGATAAACCAATTCTGGTTAATCAAGGTAGTGAAGGTTATTATCAAACTTAAAAACAAAGCACACACAAAATCTAAGCGTGAAGCTTGTAAAAGGTTTAAAAACCAACAGATTACCAAAACAATTATGAAAAAATAAATGAGAGCAAACTTGCAAGTAGTGTAAAGAAAAGAATAGCAAGAGCTTCTTCAATATATATAAAAGCTTCACAAGACGCCAAAGTAAACATTGTAAACATCAGATGATAATGGGGAAGCAGGAAATAGCTGAGAAGTTTCACAAAATGCTTTTCATCGATCTTCAAGGTGGAAGATATGAACAGCATTCTAAAAATGCGAAATTATCAAGGTTCAAAAGTGGGAGGAAATAAATATAATAACAATCACTAGAGAAAAAATAATAGGGGAAATACTTGGGTAAAAGTTGAGCAATATTTCTGAACATGCTGGGTTGCATCTTTAGAGTGTTAAAGGAGGTAACTACAGAAATAATGTATACAAAGGTCGAAATTTTAGAAGATTCCTTTAATTCTGAAAAAATCCCAGAGGATTAGAAAGCTGCCTCTGTAACACATTTATCTAAAAAGGGAAAGAAACAAAATAAAAGGTAATTATAGGCCAGATAGCTTAACATCTGGTAATTAGGAAAATGTTAGAGTTTATTTTTAAGGGTATATAGCAGAACAATTAGAAATACATGATGTGATCAAGTCGAGTCAACATGCTTGGTGAATATATTAGAATTCTCAGTGGAGGTATAAAAATAAGGACATCTTACTCAAACTATGAAAGTCACTAATAAGGCTACACCTACAATACTATGTAGTATTTGGTCCCCTTATCTTATTCAAGATATACTGGCATTGGAGGCAGTCCAGAGAAGGTTCACTCGTTGATCCCACACATTGACATACTGTCTTAGGAGGAAAGGTTGAGTAGGTTGGTTGGATTTCGAAGAATGAGAGGTCACCTTATTGAAAGATGTAAGATTTTAGAATGGTTTGATAGAGTAATGTGGAGCAGTTGTTGCTCCTTCTCGAACAGTGGATAGAATCTCAGTGTAAGGAGTGGTCCACTTAGGAGAGATGAGGAATTGCTTCTCTCAAAGAATAGCGAACCTGTGAAATTCTTTACTGCAGATGGTTGTTGACGCTGGAGAATGCTACTGTGACAATCTAGTTTACTGAATTTGCCTTTTGCCAAGGGCTGGTTGATATTGAGCAGTTAAATAACTGCCAGAGGAAGTGGTGGAGATTGGTACAATTGCAACTTTTAAGAGGCATTTGGATGGGTATATGAATAGGAAGGGTTTGGAGGGATATGGGCCGGGTGCTGGCAGGTGGGAATAGATTGGGTTGGGATACCTGGTCGGCATGGACGGGTTGGACCGAAGGGTCTGTTTCCATGCTGTATATCTCTATGACTCTACGTTAAGATTTCTAATTGAGTTGAGTTATTCCAACTTCTACTTTCTTTCGTTGTATTTTAACCAGTGTATGAATAAAGTGTGTTTTACTTCAAATCTAATAGTTTGAACAATTGAATTGCATCTAGAACACAACGCCTGGCACTTGCCTTTAAAATAAGAAAAAGTTAGGGTCTAGGCTATCTGCATAACATATTTTGATGGGGTTTGGTCTTGTCCATAACAGGACCCAGATTTGGAAGTCTTTCATTTCCACCAGCTCAATTTTGCCAGTGGGCAAAATGAGGAGTCCATGGTTAACATATGCAAAAAACCCACAATCTGCAGAGCCAATTAAACTGAATTGAGTTCAGACTTTTGTGGATACATTTTACTGAAGAGGATCTGGCAAAACTGGTCCCTTCAGTTAAATTTAACCCAAACCATAATATTATGTGCTTAATGATGATTTATAATATATATAATTTTGTGCATTTAATCATTCATGCTAGAACTAAATTGGAGCTTGAAGCAAAAATGATGATTCATCAAAAGATTTTAGTGCACAACGGATGACTGATTTCTGCTGACTGGCAAGATTCTCTGCGCATAGTAATGAAAATACAGATGAGTGGTAACCATTTTATGCTTGAAATAGGATTCTATATTTGAATGCTAAGCTTGGATCAAGAATTCATTATCATGCAAGGGAACATGAAATGCTTTATTTCTCTCATGCTAGCACTTTATGCTTGGATCAAGTAGTTGAATATTGTTCCACAATCAACCAGCTTTCAATTCTTCATTAGGTTGGAAAAGTACAACTGTGAATGTTTTCATTACCAAACGCTTGTGGATTCCATCAGATGAAAAGCTTGCTAATATATGGCCAATTGTCCTCTCATGTTAGTCAAGAATTACTAAAACAGCCTGCAATACTGTGATATCATTCACTTCAGTCTGGCTAAGTATCCTTAGAAATATCACCTTATAGGCACAGTTTTTAAAAAGCTTCAGATACAGTTACAAGAGAATGTTTACAAATATGTACAAAAAGATTATAGAACATGTGCAATTTATTTCCTCCAAAAAAAGGTTCAGTGTATTGTAAAATCTGCAATTTAGCAGATTACGTATTTTCTGTCAACATTTAATTTGTGCTTGCTCATATTTCAATTCATTGTGGTCTTTGCTAATGTTTCACAGCAATAGTTTAAATAACACCCCTGAACTAAACACTCAATGTTCTCTTATAAAACTAGTGCATTACTTGTTGTCAGTACTTTGCAAGTAGATAGAAGAAAGCAGTGCAAAATTTCACAAAATAAATACGCATGTAAGGGCCTTTCTCTCTTGTTTTGGCACTGACCAGAATCACACAAACCTTTGCTGATTGCTTTGTGGTAGTTTAAATGATTTCAACTGAATTGAATAGGTGGGATGCCAAAAACTGAAACAGTGAACAAAAAACAGCTACTTTTATACTCATGATGACAGACGCCATCTACTCCAGAAATAGAGGATTAAAGAATCTCTATCATGCAACTACTAAGCCCCAAATCTAACACCGGAACATATAATTGAAGAGAAGAAGTTTGTAACTAGCTTATATCCACACTGCCACATCAGGAGATTTGGATTGGATATATGACTTAGAAGAATACAGCGCAGTACAGCGCAGTACTGGCCCTTTGGCCCTCGATGTTGCGCCGATCCAAGCCCACCTAACCTACACTCCTTTCTCCAATGAAACAACCCCAAGTGCCTCAGCCTTTCCTGATACGATCTTTCTACCATACCAGGCAACATCCTGGTAAACCTCCTCTGCACCCGTTCCAGTGCCTCCACATCCTTCCTATAGTATGGCGACCAAAACTGCACACAATACTCCAGGTGCGACCGCACCAGAGTCTTATACAACTGCAACATGATCTCAGGACTCCGGAACTCAATTCCTCTACCAATAAAAGCCAGTCCGCCATATGCCTTCTTCACCGCACTATTTACTGACTTCAACTAAGATATTTGATTTGTTTGTTTTATGCTAGTATCTAATGGAAAAAGGCAGCAACATCAAAATTAGTCTAGTGTGCCTGTGCTAAACAGGGATGAAATTAGCCATTTCTTGACTGCTTCCCACGAAACTATCCAGGAAATTGACATGAGCAAACAACAAGACCAAATTCAAATCTAACTGGAACGTACTTTAATCTTCTTCCTTCTCCTCCTCATACACACATTACTGATCTTGAAGAAGACTGTATCGGTAATTATTGTTATCTTCATTTCTGAGATCACAGATTCAAGCATTAACTTGTTCCTCAGATAGTAGAAAGTGAGGATTGCGGAAGGATTTTCCTGATGAAGGGTTTATACCTGAAACATTGATTCTCCTGTTCCTCAGATTCTGCCTGACTGGCTGTGCTCTTCCAACACGACACTCGACTTGTTCCTCAGATGATGAGGACAAAGGTTATAACACAAATAGCTTTAGCTTCAGAAGTGGGGTAAAGAGTCCAAGTATCAGATTTCTTATTTGTTTGTATTCATGAAGAAAACAAGATGGGACTGTGAATGATGAAGAGGCTTCAAGGCGATTTAGACAAGTTAAATGACTGGACAAAAGAAATAGCAGATGTACTTCATTTGGTGAATGCAAACCTGTCCACTTTGGTCTGAAAAAAACAGAATGGCAGAATATTATTTCAATGGCAATATATTGGGAAGGATTGGAAGGAACCATGGTGGACTTGTGCACTATTCTTTGAAAGTAAGCATGTAGGTGCAGCAAGTAATTATGAAGGCAAATGGTATGCTGGAATTCATTGCTAGAGGGTTGAGTGCAGGAGCAGGGAAGTCTCACTGCAGCTGAACAGGGCCTTGTTAAGTCCACACATGGTGTCTTTTGCACGATTTTCACCTCATTACTGAAGAAGAAAGATATTTGCCATAGAAGAATTCAGCGAAGGTTCATCAGACTGATTTCTGCAATTGCAGATTTGTAGCATGAGGAAAGGTTGGGCCCACTTTGCCTCTATTCACTAGCATTTAGAAGAATGACAGGAAAACACATTCAACCACAGAATCTGACAGGACTGAACAGTGAGTGTGGATGATGTTTCCCCTGGCCAGGAATTCCAGAACAAGGGTTGCAAATTTCAGGATATGGATCAGCCATTTTGGACTGCCCTAAGAAGAGATTTCTTGGCTTAGAGGGTGTGGAACCTGTGGAATACTCCAGCACAGAAGGCTCGCGGAATGTTTCAGAGAACATCGCTGGGACACACGCATCAAACAACCCCACCGCCCTGTGGCCGACCACTTCAACTCACCCTCCCACGCTGCTAATGACATGCAAGTTCTGGGCTTTGTCCACTGCCAAATCCTAGCCACCCAACCCCCAGAGGAAGATCGCCTTATCTTCCACCTTGGGACCCTCTAACTACCTGGCATCAATGTCGATTTCACCAGTTTCCTCATCTCACCTCCCCCTGCTCCCCCACACTCCTGATGAAGGGATTATGCCTAAAACATAGATTCTCCTGCTCCTCAGATGCTGTCTGACTTGCTGTGCTTTTCCAGCGCCACACTTTTCGACTTTGATCTCTAGCATCAGCAGTCCTCACTTTTTCCAAGGCTGTGGAGGCTGCATCTGGTATACTTTGGAAAGAAATGAGATGCTAAAGGTGTCACAAAGCTTATAGGAAGAGAGCAGGAGCACGGCTTGGTCATAGCCATGTTGAATAGTGAAGTGGCTTGATGGGTCAAATGGCTCACTCTTGCTGTTATTTTCTAACTTTCAATGAGATTGTAATTCAAAAATGCAGTATGCACCTCAGGAAGGATCAAATTCATATTGATATTTCCATGGTAAATATTGGGCTAATATTTACTATTGTCTCATATAATGACACAGACACAATCCTGTCCATGATGCCACTTTATGAAAGTGTGCAGAGTACTTTCTGGTGCATAAAGTGGCTGCTATGTCTTTGCATTGCAGCACTGGATTCTTCAAAAAATAGCTGTGATGCGCTTTGGTGCATCTCAAGGTTCCTCAATATCATAAATATGTTAGCTATTATAAACAATCACAGAAGGCATCATAGAACCTTGCTTCTGGACTGGTTCATCAAATTGCTTCACTGTCTTCAAACTGAAAATGAAGTTAAGCAGAAAAAAGGACTAGCTGCTGTTCACAACTTCAGGATGTGTTAAAAGGCAATCCATGTTTTTGAAGTGAATTCGTTGCAAAAAGAAGGCAGTGTGGCAACAAATTTGTGCATAATCAGGTCCTCTGCTCATTTTGGAGGACCAAGGGTGCTCTGATTACAAATACACCAATCACCGCAGCATAAATTAGCAAGGCCATAAAGATACAAGCCATCTTCCGAGCTTTAGACTGAAATTAGGAAGTTCCGTTGAACCTGTATCAGAGCCTCATCGACCATATTTATACAGATGGGCTGTGATTGTCATCTAATTCTGTTTGGAAAATTGAAGAAAACATTGTCTAGGATGAACCAGAAATGTGTTGGTATATATATTAGGAGCTGGGTCTCATTTCTCTGATAAACAAAATTGATTAGTGACATAATAGAGGTCTTGAAAATTATGAAAGATTTTGACAGAATGGATGCAAAATTATATTTTCTCATAGCTAATCAAAATTAGATAGTTACCAAGTAAACAAATAGTAAATTCCGAAGCAATTTCTTTTCCCAAAGAGTGGTGCGAATACGTCCATTTTACAAGTCAACATGTTGACTTACTTCAAACTAAAGTCTTACAGTGACCAAGTCTCATGGTGACCATAGGTCTTGAAACAGTAACTTAGCTCAATGAATGAAAGAACTAGTGTCAAAAAGCTACATACCTCCTAATTCCTTTATCCATGACAGAGATCATTTGAGCAGGTTTCTTCTAAGAACACCCTGAATTTACAACCTGAACATTCAGATTTCTGCAGAAAAGTCTCTTTGTTTCAAGAGGCACATTATTACAGAATAGACAATTTCTGAATAATGCCACTAGAACATTGATATAAGATACAATCAAATGGTTCAATGGATGAGAAACTTCAGTTGTGAGGATAGTTTGAAAAAACTGGAACTGGTCTTCTTGGAGAGAAGAAGGCTAACAGGTGATCTCATGGAGGTTTTCAAAATCATGAGGGAGTTGGACAGAGTAGGAAACAATTGTTTCCACACGGATGAGAGAACATAGGTCTGAGTAGTTTGGGTCTGAAACACACTGCCTAGAAGCAGATTGGAGGCAGTTTTGATGAGGGCATTCAAAACGTTATTGGAATGAAAAGAATGTGCAAGGCTATGGGGAAAAAGCAAGAGACTGGAATGAGATAATGCTCCCTGTTTAACAAGATGGTGCAGGCCAGATGGGCCAAATTGCCTCCTTCTCTGCAGTAACATTTCTAATCTTCAATGAAATCACATTTGAGGTACCACGGCATTCCTGATTAATTTAAATGCCAGCTATATGAAGGTGTTCCTTGTTCCTGAAAATGGTTTATTGTGCACAGAAAGCAATAGCATAAATTGAATCTAAATACGTAATTTAACTTGCTGTCAAGGATTGTATACAGCTCTTCTCCCTCAAAGGTTTGCCTGGCATTTTTTTTTAAATCAAGTCAACACTAAAATGTTTTGTCCCAATCAGTAAAACACTAACAACTCAAAACACTGCACAGTAGAAGGTAGGTGCAAAACAAGTTTATAATAGTAATTTGTATGTCTTGACAATTTTGACTTAAAAAAAATGCACATAGATGTGCAACAAATGATGAAATGTCCTTATTTTACCGATATTCTATCATATGTGGGTATCATTTCACCGCTGTCTCCTCTTCATTCAATCACATGATCTGTAATTTTATCAAATAGTCTGAAAGCACAAGTGTATACAGTAAACATACTTTCGTCAAAGATGCAGACTGAAGTAACTAACTGCTTACTCAAACAAAAACAGAAATTGCTGGAAAAACTCAGCAGATCTATGGAGAGAAATCAGAGTTAATGTTTCAGGTTGAATGACCCTTCCTCAGAACTTGTTTACTCAAGTTGCAAGCTGCTGTCATTGGGCATCTAACTGCTAGAGAATCTCACTGTGTACTTGTGTGTTCCTGCATAATCCGTGCATTCTGACATTATTCATAATCATGGTTATATTTGGGCTCAATAAAAATGTGCATCTGTTCCACTGAAGCATCACCCTGCAAGGAATAATACAATGTTGTATTATTCAGATTCCAAGAGCAGGACAGGTGATATCTTGTTATTACAGAAGTAAATTCAGTGTCAGTTCTTAAGAATAACTCATCAATACAGGCAGCACAGTGGCACAGTGGTTAGCATTGCTGCCTCATAGCATCAGTGACCCAGATTCGATTCCAGCTTTGGGTGACTGTGTGGAGTTTACATGTTCTCCCTGTCTCTGCATGGGTTTCCTCCCACAATCCAAATATGTCCAAGTTAGCTGGGTTCGACATGGACAATACAGGGATTGGGGGTGGGGGAGGGAAGCGGGGTAGTGGAGGGCTTGGATCTGTGTGGGGTGCCCTTTTAAAGGCTGAATGGCCTCTTTCCGCACTATGACATTACTTGTGAGTATCATATTCAAAAGATCATTTGGTTTTAATTCTGATATGATACATAGGGGGTTGAAACTGTTTCATTCATCTATCATGTGCAAAGGTCAGGAAGACAAAGATACAAAATAGCATCACTAAAAATAAATATATCATCTTCTTCAAACATCTCAGACAAAAACAGAAATTGATGGAGAAACTCAACAGGACTGGCAGCAATTGTGAAGAGATCTGTTTTTAGTTGCTCAGATCTCAAGCATCTTATATTATCTCGTTTCTTTTTTTCCAATGAGCTTTATGCTGGATTTTTGAAATGTCCACAACTGAACTCACATTGAGCAATTTGACTGTTTCCATGTGTTGATGGAACCAGTACAAAAGTGATCTCATCATTTCATGCAATATGACACTCCTTGTATTGCATGAACATTTCAGGCAAGCCAAATAAAGTACTAATGGATGAGATGCCTCCCTCAGTTGGTTCTGAACAGAGGAGCCCATTGAAACCCATTATGGTGTCACATACTGCAAATGTCTCCACAGGTATCTACCAGAAATGCATAGTAGTCTCTGACAAGTAGTCCTGTTAGCTCCTTTTCTCATCCTGATGTACCAGACTGAAGTTGCTGATTTGTTTGAACTACCTTTAAGTCTATTGCCTGGACCTTTGTTGGATAGTCTACTTGGGCAGCTTCAGGTTTTGCTAAATGGATCTCTCTTTTCTCAATGTAACTCAAAAGTCTGACTCCTCAAAATAAACCTAGGTTTCACCTGCAGAATGATCCAATTCCCAGCGTACAACTACTCTTCCTTCTCCAACAATGTGACTGCATCCGATTACCAATGAAGCAGACTTGTGCGTACAGCCAACTGCAAGGTCAACTGGACACTGAATTACTTCATGTGAACAAATGTTAATAATCTCTGATTTTAAGTAATCTGCTACTTCTCTCTTCTTTCCTGTGTTTCATGGATGTGAGAGAGAATGAGTGCGCAAAAGGTGTGTCACAAACATTACAATGCAGTACAGGCCTTTTGGCCCTTGATGTCGCCTAACCTGTGAAACCAATCTGAAGCCCATCTAACCAACACTATTCCATTCACATCCATGTGCCTATCCAATGACCATTTAAATGGCCTTAAATTTGGTGAGTCTACTACTGTTGCAGGCATTGCGTTCCACGCCCCAACTACTCTCTGAGAAAAGAAACTCCCTCTGACATCTGTCCTATACTATCACACCTCGATTTAAAGTTATGTCCCCTTGTGCTCACCATCGCCAACCTCTCACCTCGCTAACCCTCTGACGATCTTATATGTCTCAATTAAGTCACCTGTCAACCTTTTCTCTAATGAAAACAGCCTCAAGTCCCTCAGCCTTTCCTCATAAGACCTTCCTTCCATACCAGGCAACATCATCGTAAATCTCCTCTGAACCCTTTCCAAAGTTTCCACATCCTTCCTATAATGCGGTGAACAGAACTGTACGCAATACTCCAAGTGGGGCCACACCAGAATTTTGTACAGCTGCAGCATGATATCATGTTTCCGAAACTTAGTCTCTCTACCAATAAAAGCTAACACACCATATGCCTCCTTAACAACACTATCAACCTGGGTGACAACTTTCAAGGATCTATGTACCTGGACAATGAGATCTCTCTGTACATCTACACTACCAAGAATCATACCATTAGCCTAGTGCTCTGCATTCCTGTTACGCCTTCCAAAGTGAACCACCTCATACGTTTCCACATTAAACTCCATTTGCCACCTCTCAGCCCAGCTCTGCAAAATATCGACGTCTCTCTGTAACCTACAACATCCTTTACCAATATCCATAACTCTACCGACTTTACTGTCATCCACAAATTACTAACCCACCCTTCTATGCCCTCATCCAGGTCATTTATTTAAACAACAAAAATCAGTGGACCCAAAACTGATCCTTGCGGTACCCCACTAGTAACTGAACTCCAGGATGCATATTTCCCATCAACCACCTTCTTTCAGCTAGCCACTTTCTGATCTAAACCACTAAGTCACCCTCAATTCCATGCCTACTATGGGAAACCTTATCAAAAGCCTTACTGAAATCCTTATATATCGCATCAACGACTTTACCCTCAGTTACCCTGCTTGGTCACCTTCTCAAAGAACTCAATATGGTTTATGAGGCACGACCAACCCATCACAAAACCTTGTTGACTATCCTTAATTAACATATTCATCTCTAGCTGATTATAAATCCTATCTCTTATAACTCTTTCTAACACTTTACCCAACCAAAGTAAGGCTCACTGGTCTATAATTTCCAGGGTTGTCTCTACTCCCCTTCTTGAACAAGGAACAACACTTCCTATCTTCCAGTCTTCGGGCACTATTCCTGTAGACAATGTCATGAAGATCAAAGCCAAAGGCTCGGCAATCTCCTCTCTGGCTTTCCAGAGAATTCTGGGATAAATCCCAATCAGCCCAGGGGATTTAGCTATTTTTACACTTTCCAGAATTGCTAACACACTCCTCCTTATGCATTTCAATCCCATCTAGTCTCGTAGCCTGTATATAAGTATTCTCCTCGACCACATTGTCTTTTTCTAGTGTGAATGGTGATGAAAAGTATTCATTTAGTGCTTCCCCATCTCCTCTGACTCCACGCACAACTTCCCACTACTATGCTTGATTGGCCCTAGTCTTACTCTAATCATTCTTTTATTGCTGATATAGCTGAAGAAAGCCTTAGGGGTTTTTTCCTTGATCCTATCTGCTAATGACTTCTCATGTCCCCTCCTGGCTCTTCTTAGCTCTCTCTTTGGGTCTTTCCTGGCTAACTTGTAACTCTCAAGCTCCTTAATTGAGCCATCACATCTCATCCTAACATAAGTCTTCTTCTTCCTCTTGACAAGAGGTTCAACTTCTTTAATAAACCATGGCTCCTGCGCTCGATAACTTCTTCCCTGCCTGACCGGTACATACTTATCAAGGACTCGCAGTAGCTGGTCCTTGAATAAACTCCACGTTTCAATTGTGCCCATCCCCTGCAGTTTCCTTCTTCATCCTATGTATCCTAAATCTTGCCTAAACACATCATAATTGCCATTCCCCCAGCTACAACTCTTGCCCTGCTATATATACCTATCCCTTTCCATCACTAAAGTAAACATAATTGAATTATGGAGGAGAAAGTGAGGACTGCAGATGCTGGAGATCAGAGCTGAAAATGTGTTGCTGGAAAAGCGCAGCAGGTCAGGCAGCATCCAAGGAGCAGGAGAATCGACGTTTCAGGAATGAGCCCTTCTTCTAACACCCTGTCCAGGTTTATTACCCAGTACTAAATTTAATGTAGTCTGTCTACATATTGTGCCAGGAAACCCTCCTGCAGACATTGAGCAAAAACGGACCTATATAAAGTACTTGAATTATAGCATTCTCAGTCAATATTTGGAAAGTTAAAGTCCCCCAAAACAATCACCCTGTCACTCTCGCTCCTATTGAGGATAATCTTTGCTATCCTATCCTCTACATTTCTGGAACTATTTGGATGCCTATGGAAAACTCCCAACAGAGTAACCTCTCCTTTTCTGTTCCTAATCTCAGCCCATACTACCTCAGTAGACAGGTCCTCAAACACTCTTTCTGCAATCGTTGTACTGTCCTTGACTAACAGTGCCACACCACCCACTCTTTTACCATCTTCTCTGTTCTTGCTGAAACATCTAAATCCCGGAACCTGCAATAGCCATGCCTGTCCCTGCTCTACCCATGTCTCTGAAATGGCCACAACATCGAAATCCCAGGTACCAATCCAGGTATTTTGCCAGGCAATAACATACCCTGCATTGAGAGATTTTATTGTGAAATATTTTTCATTGAACTTCAAAATCAGGGTTTGGGGAAACACACCACTGCCCATTTTTAAAAGGGAAAAGAAAATTAAAAGCTACCTGTGTTATTGCCAGAAAAGGAGAAAAGTAAGAATAATTCAATTCATCTCTCTCTCTCTCTCTCTCTCTCTCTCTCGGCCATGACACATGGGAAAGTGTTTTACTTATGTTGTTGCAATTATCTGTCATTGTGTTTTTTCAAAAATTGCATCTTTGGCAGAGGCGAATGCATTCTATTCCAATATTAAAAGTCCTGTGTAATGTGTTCAAAAAGTGATTAATTAGAATCTTATTTTGAATTTCTCAGTTGTTTAAATTAAAAGGCTCCAGAAACTGTTTCAGATGTATTTATCAGCTTGTCATACAAATCAGTTAATCTGTTTGGAATCTCTGAACAGAACATCAGGACTTGGCAAGAATTTGGAAAAGATTAAGCCGTTCTGAATAAAACTTAATTATGAATTTGCAAGTAATTTATTTTCTATTTCAGGGAACTAACTGAACACAATTACTGTCAATGTATGTATATTTCTGCTCCTATTGACTTGCAATATGATTGTTTGAAAATCTGTTCAATAGATCAAATTCAAAAACCAAGATTCTGTCACATTCTGAACACCAGTAAGATCATTTGAAAGTGGGGAGAACCAAAAGTTGAGACAAGCAGAGAATATTTCATTTCAGGAAGAGGCATTTCACCCCATTGTGTCAATGCTTTTTGTCAACAAGTATTAACCATCAGAAAAAGACTGTTTCCTCCCCAGGAAAACAAAATATCAAGTTATGGGAAAATACCCAGGGACACCTCCACCCATTTGGAAATGTATAGAATCATATATACCTATAGTGTGGAAACTGGCCATTTGGCCCAACCAGTCCACACCGGCCCTCCAAAGAGTATCCCACCCAGACCCATTCCCTTACCCTATTGCTTTTACATTTCCCCTGACTAATGCACCTAACCTACAACTTCATGAATACAATGGGCAATTGAGTATGGCCAATTCACCTAACCTGCACATCTTTAGATTGTGGGAGGAAACCAGAGCACCTGGAGAAAATCCATGCAGACATGGGGAGAATGTGCAAACTCCACGTAGACAGTTGACTGAGGCTGGAATTAAGCCTGGGTCCCCTGACAAAAATATTTACAGCAGAAACAATAACAGCAATTCAAGACAAAAATGCAGGCTCCTTCAGTATTAAGTATAACACTGCATTTGTTGATGCTGTAATGCCAGAGGGTATACTTCTCATATAGTCGGGCCATAATTTTTGTGAAGACAAAGAGCCTATTCATCATAATGATCGCAGTGGGGAACCAAACCAGGAAGATTTGCACCTAAGCAGAGTGCACACCTTTCCATTGAAATGAATTTTAATTTGAACATCCATAGTTCACGGAGGCAATAGCATGTGTTAAAGAGCACCTGCCTCAGACTCTGATGTTGACTATGAGGATAGCCAAAACTTCAGTTAACCATTTTAGACCTGGTAGAAGGAGCTCTGAAGCTGGAGGGGTAAGGTGCCCTTTTTGTCATGGGACAACCTATAGGTGAGTTCAGTTGCCATTTGTTACAAGTGTGTTGAAAAGCACAAACAAATTGAGACTTGAAAAGTGTCATTAAAAGGAGCCATTGAAAGGAGCTGACATAAGGAATCATTAAGCTTTCAAGGCTTTTAACTCTCTTGACCTGGAAATTTGAAAAAAAGGCCTGGAGGCTTATAAAGAAATCAGTCTATTTTAGACTACCTGCTGGCATAAGGCTGAAGATTATCATTATAGACTTCGTCTGTGTGGTTGATTACATAACCTTTCATTATCTCAGTGGGATGAGAGATTCATTCTTGAGCTTTTTTTTGAAAAATGAATTAACTGATAGACACTTAATAACAATTTAATCTCAGCATGGGTACTGAGGTCTGCTCATTCTGGATACTGAATGAGTTGGAATGGACAGTGTAAGAGAAAGGGTGCTGAGTCAGAGCTTTTTGAATTGGCACTAAGTTGGAGTAGGGACCGTGAAGGACCAGAGGGTTAGGTTTAGAGGCATAGAGATAATAGATAGCCATAGACACAGGTGTGTGGGAGGGAAGAAGGACATTAAGTACAGAATCATAGTTTGATGTGGAAGGTATGAAGGAGCCATGAGATAATGATATGGTTGAGTTGTCGTTTTTAGGGCATGAGGACGATGTGGACATTGAGGGGGTGAGAGGAGTGAGAGCTGCAGGAATTTATTGTTTCTCTAATATCTTTGAAAAAAAATGTTTCAGCGCAGCGAGTCAGGCCTTTGACACCGTTCATATCCACACAACCACCACCCCTTTGTGCAGTTTCAGGGGTCAGCCATCATGATTTCAATAAAACGTAGCCCCTCTCAGAATGAAAATGTCAGATTCCAAGATGGCTTCTCCCAGGTTATGCGCATGGAGCTGGGGTCCTTAGTTCAAGAGAGGTTTTCTGATCTGATTTCCAGGATCCAGGGGTTGACTAATCAGGAATGGCTAAACAAATTAGGCCATCATTCGTGTTTTGAAGAATTAAGAGAGAAACAAACAGGATGCTCTGGGGTTGACAGGGTACTTGTTGCAAAGACGTTTCCAATAGTGTGAGAATATCGAACTTGGCAACTCAGTTACAGAATAAGCAGAGACTCATATAAAACTGAGATGCACAGGAATTTCTTCTTTCAGAGGATAGTGAATGGCTGGAATTTTCAGAGTCGTGGAAGCTAGATCACTCGAAGTATTTAAAGAGGTGGTCAGTAGATTTTAATTACTGTGGAGTTGAGAACTGTGATGAGCTTTCACAGAAGTGGAGTTGAGGCCTGGGGAAAGACAACCATGGTCGGATTGAATGGAAGGATGGCTTGTGGGATTGAATGGCCAATTCCTACTCCTATTTCTTATGTTTCTCCTGTTCATCGTCCCTCCTGTTCCCCTCCACCCACTGCCTGGACAGTTATTATGTCTGTACTCTTCTTGTTTCCTGTACTTTCTTCACCACTTCCTCTCATCTTGCTGATTCATCTCCATTCATTGCTCCTTCTAACCGCTCATCACTTCTAACCACTTAAGTGTAAAGGAGCAGCAATGGGAGGAAAAGGCGAACAAAGTGGGAAGTCGAATTGGTTGAGGAATGGTGAAGAGAATGGGGGGGGGAGGGGTTTGGGACTGGTGTAATTGATGTGAGGGAGTGCTTACAATGGGGCAGGAAACAAGAAAGCAATGGATCAGATTGCAAGAATCAGGCAGTGGGAGGGAGTGGATGGGAGAAAGTAGACGGCAAGGAGTAGGAGATATATGGAAATGAATGTTGGGCAGCAGTGGACAATAACAGCCGCAGAAACTTTGTCATGCGAATGAATGAAGTGAAAGCGATTTGATGTTTGACAGCAGGAGTTACAATACAAATGTAAGTTGCCAAGCTTCTGGAACCCTGCAGTAAGCACTGTCACAAAACATTACATTTCTCTTCCCAGGTAATGTTACATTTCTGGTACGAATCAATCATGTAAAAATTACAGCCAACAGCTGTATGTACTAAAAGTTAAAGGAATGGCAAAATGGTGGTTGAAATTCTAATAGCACTTAGAAGATAAAAGTGCAGTTCGTGCGATTTGAAGTAAATTGAAAGGTATCATTGCTGAGAGTGGGGCAGGTGACTTTTCCAGTTATCTGCTAGCCTTCCACATTACAAGAGCAACTGGATGAGGTAAAAGTTTCACGTATTTATGCCTTGGCTTGTGATCTTGCCACTTATCAAAGTCTGTTAGGGTTTGTTATTTCCCATTTTACCTGAAAACAAACCTAAATGCTCAAATATACACAGGGGATCATTTGCCATGAATATAAATAATGCATTAAGTATTATCACTTCTTACTTGAATGGAAACCATTTTCAGGCTGTTAAAATCCATGAAGATTACAAAGCAGGTTTATGTTAGAAGTAAAGAAGTTTAAATCATTCTCATAACTGATTGAATGTGATTGCAGTGCTGTGCCTTGGAATGAGACCCAGAAGACCGTAAAAAATCTGATAGATATAAATCAAAAGGAAAAGATGTGCAATTGCAATACTGCTCCTTGAAATGAGATCCGGAAGGCCATAAAAAGTCTGAGAGATAAAAATCAAAAATAAAGGACTTGCATTGATATGGCACCTTGATCAATCTCAGGACATCCCAAAAAGCTACCAAGTGTTGGACACTATCCTAAATGTAAAATGCAGCAGATGATTGTGCACAATGAGTCACAAAATTACAACCAGATGATCTGTTTTTAATGATACTGGTTGAGGGATAAATATCGATCAGGTCACTAGGGGTAAGTGTCCACTCTTTGAAATAGAGTTCAGAGATCTTTACAATCATGTGACAACATGCAATCTTAATTTTGTGTTCCATTGGAGGAGTAACATATTCACAATGCTCCATGAAGTAATGAACTGGGCTTGTTTTAGCTTCTGTTTTGTGCAAAAGTCCCTTGAGTGGATTGGAATCTGGAGATCTGGGTTTGCATACTACTTCTGGACTCTGGCTGACATTTGAACACAGAAACAGGGAAAACAGGAGCAGTAGTAGAGCATTCAGCCCTTTAAGCCTGTTCTGCCATTCA
Organism: Chiloscyllium plagiosum; assembly: GCF_004010195.1. Classification (NCBI taxonomy): domain Eukaryota; kingdom Metazoa; phylum Chordata; class Chondrichthyes; order Orectolobiformes; family Hemiscylliidae; genus Chiloscyllium; species Chiloscyllium plagiosum. The sequence goes on from NC_057727.1 coordinate 50,118,974, forward strand.
TCATGATCCTGGCTGATCCTCCATCACAAAAGTCTATACCTGCTTTCCCCCATATCCTTTGATTCCAGGTGCTATTTGTTTTTACCCTAAAGTGTAAATCCTCACATTTATCCACATTACACTGCATCTGTCATGCACTTGTCCACTTGCTCAGCTTGTCCATATCATACTGAAGCACCTCTTAATTCTCCTCACAGTTTAGCCTTCCACCCAGCTTTGTATTGTTTGTAAATGTGGAGGTATTACATTTAGTGCTCTTATCTACATCATTAACGCTTATTGTCAATAGCTCTGATGTCTGTAGAATCGTATTAGTCATTGCCTGCCATTCAAAGTAAGACCAAATCTACCTAACAATGGAGCACCAATTATCCTTCCTGAATTGTGATTCCATTACAAAAGGTATTTAGTTGCGTGTTGAATGAATTGCCTTATATAAGTAGGTAAAATTGTGTAAAGAAGATGCATGTGTGGGAGTTACAAATCTGATCAAGAGATTTGATCTTACAAAGTATATAACTAAAATTTAAGAACTGTGTGGATTTGTGGAGATTAAATTAGTTTTAAAATTTCAACATCATGTAATACATTACATTGTAAAATAATTCCTTTTTCTACCATGAGCTCAACAGGCTGAGTCAAATGGGACTGAAACATTATTATGTTGGGCAAATAGCATTTCATATAATGAAACAGTACAAGCAAAGATTAACATCCAGCCAGGCATTATAATGTATTCTTTACAGCACTTATTCATCTTAAAAAGCACAGACTATAAAATGCCACCTATTGATCCAAGCTTTCTCTCCTTCCAACCTGAAGATTGTGTCTCTTATTGGAAATTGGATTGCAGCAAACCTCACAAACCTCACCTCTCAACCAGCCGGTTAAAGGTCTTCTCCACAAAAGCTTCAGGATAAAATTAACAAAGATACCTATACAGAAGTCCAACAATGTGTAAGCCAAAAGCAATATGCACAAAATGCTAAGAAAGCCAAAGCTGCACTGCCATAAATGTTATAGGTATTGAAAAGAGTTAGTTATAATTTGTTTATGAGTCCATGGACGTATAGGTCAGTTGGTGCATTACTATAGTAACATTGTTTAGGATTATCTTCTTTGGTTGTTCCTCAGGTTCGAGGATGACTTGCTTCTACTCTGGAGGGGGTGGAAGAGACATTTGGGTTCTGTGCTGGTTGAATAGACCAATACTGATGAGGTGGGTGAGTGAGACATTCTGGACTCTATGGTCTTTACTTGCATTAGGCCTCAGTGTGCCCCACTTGGTGATGCTCAAAGTGGTTGGCACTTTCACCGAGGCAATCATTCAACTAATCATAACCTTTGGATTATACTTCATCTGATGTTGAAGTATCACACCATAAAGTGCAGCTATCTATTGGATCATCTTGCTTAAACAGCAATTTGCCAACAGACATAAGTTGTGCTTCCACACATTTAGCTGGTCTTTCAACTTTACTTGAACGATTTAAAAATACTTAGCAAAAAGCTTTTGTTTTTAATCAAATTAGATAAACAAAGTAATCTTTAACAACTCTCCAAACAAACAAATGCTTTGATAACAATAGGAAAGGTTCACCCCTGTGACATTTCTCTCTGGAGGTTGATGTAAACTTCCAAATGACAATTAAAGTTAGGAGAAAAATATTTTGATAAAATAATAGATAGTTCCTATTAAATATTGCTAATTCAAGATATCTATTTCTTCTCATCAGATAACCAGATGTTCCTGGATGATTTTCCAGTTTCTAAATCATCAGACAACTCTAATACATGATTCATTGATGAGAGAAAAAAAAACATTTGTTGAAATTACATTGATCAACAGCCTTTCTGCAAACCATACTTCATTAGGGCAGGACTTGTAAACTTAATGGTAAACTTAATGGTGTATTGCTGAACTAAGAAACCAAGGAGTGCAGGTTTATAGTTCCTTGCAAGTGGAGCCGCAGTTAGGTAAGATAGTGAAGAAGGTGTGTTGTATGTTTGCCTTTAGTAGTCAGTGCATTGAGTATAAGAGTTGGGAGGCCATGTTGTCGCTGTACAGGACATTGGTTGGGCCAGTTTTGGAATACTGCATTTATTTCTGGTTTCCCTGCTATAGGAAGGATGTTGTGAAACTTGAAAATGTTCAAAAAAGATTTGCAATGATGTTGCCAAGGTTGGAAGGTTCAAGCTACAGGGAGAGGCTGGGGCTATTTCACTGGAGTGTCGGAATCTGAGGGGATGACCTAATAGAGGTTTATAAAACCACAGGGGCATGGATAGGGTAAATAGACAAAGTCTTTTCCCTGGGGTGGAGGAGTCAAAAATTAGAGGGCATAGGTTTTGAATGAGAGAGAAAAGGGACCTAAGGGACAACTTCTTCACTCAGAGGGTGATGCGTGCATGGAGTGAGCTGCCAGAGGAAGTGGTGGGGGCTGGTATAATTACAACATTTAAAAGGCATTTGCATGACTATATGAATAGAATGGGCTTAGAGGTATATGTTGAAAATGTGTTGCTGGAAAAGCGCAGCAAGTCAGGCAGCATCCAGGGAACAGGAGCATCGACGTTTCGGGCATAAGCTCTTCCTCCAACCGTCATGTCAATCTTCCGCAACTACACTGGCCCCACCCCCCACCTTTTCCTCCGCTACATCGATGACTGTATCGGCGCCGCCTCGTGCTCCCACGAGGAGGTTGAACAGTTCATCCACTTCACCAACACCTTCCACCCCGACCTCAAATTCACCTGGACAGTCTCAGATTCCTCCCTCCCCTTCCTCGACCTTTCTATTTCTATCTCAGGCGACTGAATCAACACGGACATCTACTACACACCGACCGACTCCCACAGCTACCTGGACTACACCTCCTCCCACCCTGGCCCTGTAAAAATGCCATCCCATTCTCCCAATTCCTTCGTCTCCGCCGCATCTGCTCCCAGGAGGACCAGTTCCAAAATGAACAACCCTGATGGCCTCCTTCTTCAAGGACCGCATTTCCCCCCCAACGTGGTCGACGATGCCCTCCACGCATCTCTTCTACTTCCCACTCCTCCGCCCTTGAGCCTCGCCCCTCCAACCGCCACCAGGACAGAACCCCACTGGTCCTCATCTACCACCCCACCAATCTCCATGACAGCGAATCATCCGCCGTCATTTCCGCCACCTCCAAACAGACCCCAGCACCACGGATATATTTCCCTCGCCTCCCCTATCAGCATTCCGTAAAGACCACTCCCTCCGTGACTCCCTCGTCAGGTCCACACCCCCCACCTCCACTCCCGGCACCTTCCCCTGCAACAGCAAGAAATGCAAAACTTGTGCCCACACCTCCCCCTTCACTTCCCTCCAAGACCCCAAGGGATCCTTCCATATCCGTCACAAATTCACCTGCACCTCCACACACATCATTTACTGCATCCGCTGCATCCGATGTGGCCTCCTCTACATTGGGGAGACAGGCCGCCTACTTGTGAAACGTTTCAGAGAACACCTCTGGGACACCCGCACCAACCAACCCAACCACCCCGTGGCGGAACACTTCAACTCCCCCTCCCACTCCACCATGGACATGTAGGACCTTGGCCTCCTCCATCGCCAGACCATGGCAACACAACGCCTGGAGGAAGAGCGCCTCATCTTCTGCCTAGGAACCCTCCAACCACAAGGGATGAATGCAGATTTCTCCAGCTTCCTCATTTCCCCTCCCCCCACCTTATCTCAGGCCCAACCCTCGGACTCAGCACCAACGTCGATTCTCCTGTTCCCTGGATGCTGCCTGACCTGCTGCGCTTTTCCAGCAACACATTTTCAGCTCTGATCTCCAGCATCTGCAGACCTCTCTTTCTCCTCCTTCGAGGTATATGTGCCAAGTGCCAGTAAATGGGACAAGATCATTTTAGAATATATGGTCAGCATGGATGAGTTGTACCAAAAAGTTTGTTTCCATGCTGATTAATACTGTGACTTCATGAAATTAAAGTGAATAGGATTACTAAAGGTTGGAGTTAAAAATGATAAAACAGACTAAAGTTACGTCTGTATGAAAGTGTCAGTCTTGAATTCAGTTTGTTTTTCAAGCCTCTGTTTATGCATCTACTTATAAATATAGGATCACATTCATGTTTCTAAAAGAATATTTGTCATTTTTTCTGCGATTTCAGAAGTTTTATGCATGTCAACACTTCTATTCAGGCTTTCAAGTCAATTTTTAAGTCATAAACAAGGCCCTTTTTTTCTTGTTCCCTCTCAAAATGTACTCTGCATGAAACTTCTATCTGCCCAATGTATGAACCTCTCACATCCTGCTGAAATCACATACAATCCCTTCAAAGATAACAAAATCCACCAATTTTTCTGTTATCTGCAAATACAGATATTGCAGTTGACTGTCTCACTTTGGTGCAAACTGTGAATTGCATCCATTTTTAAAATCCTTTCTGTATCCCAGGTTTCTGTTCAAACCCAAGTCTGCTATGAGCCAACATAATCAGGCAACATTTTAAAATGTAATTGAAGTGTCCTGACATATATTCCTTGACGTATCTTAACTGTAACATGGTGAAGCTTGAATACGACAGATAAAGTATGTATCACAAAAAGCAGCATTTTGAATCCTAAAGTCAATCGACTTAGAGAATTTCCTTATTCTAAATAACCAAAGCAACTTAAAATGTACATAATTTATTTTCAGTAAAAGTGAGGTACAATATTCAATTCCATAAGTCAACTTAAAATAACCTTACACCCAAAACCAATTAAAACACATCTATTAGTGTCCTCACACCCAAAGGTTCCAGCTTATATTTAAAGCTTTATCAAAGACCTGCTAATGAGTGTATTTAACAGAAACTCCCAGTGGTGATTAATTTACAGAGGATGTAACTGGTTTGCAGGCAAAAGTCTGCTTTTAGTGTGATCTTTTCAAAAATGAGCATAAGAGATCACAAAAACTCAAATTATGTTGAATGCAATTTGGGCTTAGAATGCTCAAATCAGATGAATTGTATGAAAAATAAGAATTATAAGTGTCAATTATAAATATAGACAACTGTATTCCCATGCTCAGTTTCAAGCCATTTACATTGATTCAGGAGAACAATGTTCCAATATATTCACTCTTTGAAGATTTTAATTATTTACAGGATTCTAGATCAGAAAGTGTGATTAATCAATGCTCATGTGAAATCTGGAGAAAAATAGCCACTTAACATTTGTAATTTCTTCATTAGAAGGTTATGTTTTTACATTAAATTATCTTATATATTTGTAAAATTCTTTTACTATTTCTCTTCATTTTATGAATCAGTCATTCTTCATCATGCTTGTTGGCCTTCCTAGTCTTTCCTCTATATTTTCTATAGCCATTTTAGTATAATTTTGTTTCATTATCCTTAGTTTGTCATAAATCTTGAAGTTAAAAATCACTTAACACCAGATTATAGTCCAACAGGTTTATTTGAAAGTATAAGCTTTCAGAGCTTGTACTTTCAAATGTTGGACTCGAACCTGGTGCTGTGTGACTTTTAACTTTGTCCACCTCAGTCCAACTCAGTCACATCATATCTCTTGAAGTCTCTTTTTAATTCCCTTGGTTTTGATGTCATGGCATTGGACTGGATAATCCATTTCCTCGCTTGATGTTCTGGCAAGGTGGGTTTGGATAGCTCCAGAGCAGATGGTGAAATTTGATTTCAATAAAAATTATAGAATAAAAAGCAGATCTAATGGTGACCACGTAATCATTGCTGATCCATCTGTTCACTAATGTTCTTGAGGGAAGCAAATCTGCTGTCCTTGCCTGATATGGCTGACACCTGACCCCATACCCACAGCAATGTGGTTGACTCTTAACTGCCCACTGGGCAATAAATACTGGGCTCAGCAGTGATGTCCACATCCTATGAAAGAATTAAATTCACCAGAACACATTTATAGCTAGTATTTATATTTATTCAGGGTTAATTTAATAAACTGGCATTTATTGCATCTGGGAAGCACAGTGGCTCACTGGTTAGCACTGTTACCTCACAGCACCAGAGACGCAGGTTCAATTCCAGCCTTGGGTGACTGTCTGTTTGGACAAAGTTTAAAATCACACAACCCATTCTAAAAGATGAAAGGCTTAACAATCCAGGCTTATTCAATATATCACTGTATGACTCTACAATTTTCTGCTACAAATTCTGTGTCTTATGATCTTATACTCCACAACCACCTGATGAAGGAGCAGCACTCTGAAAGCTAGTGCTTACAAATAAGCCTGTTGGACTACAACCTGGTGTTGTATGATTTTTAACTTTGTACACCTGAGTCCAACACCAGACCAGCTCTTCCACATCAGGTCTGTGTGGAGTTTGCATGTTCTCCCTGTTTTTGTATGGATTTCTGCTGATTGCTCCAATTTATTCCTACAGTCCAAAAATGTGCAGGTGAGGCAGATTGGCCATAGTTTATTGTCTCTGGTGTTGAGGGATATGCAGTTTCGGTGGGTGAGCCATGGTAAAAGTGGATTTATGGGGATGGCGTGCTGGTCACAGTGGGATGTTCTTTAGAAGGTCAGTGCAGACTTGATAGGCTCAATGGCCTTTTTCAGCACTGTAGGAATTCTATACTACAGTAATTCAACAAATTCTTTTATAGCCCACAGCAAAAGTGCAGACCATTTCAACCAGGCCCAGTGCCTTACTCTATGTGTTGTATCTTCATCTTCTTCCCATAATGTTCTTCCTTTTATATACTCTTTTGCCCCTTCTCTATGTTATTCCTTATCCAGGCATTTAAAGTCCAACTGACTATTTTGGATCCTTAATTATAATTGAAAGATGTTTAGGTTATTTATCTGCCTGTGTTTCCACATTCCTCAGAGATGCTGTCAAATACTCGATAAAAGCATGTCAATTGAACCTCTGATGGTGCATCCTGCAATCAGAATTCAGTGATATTGGAATGGTGGAACTTCTGGGGTGAAGAAATGTTTTATAATAAACTATGTCAAACTTCATGGGTTGCTGCAGCCACATCCATCCACATAGTGCTCTGCTTCGTGTTCTAATGTGCCAGATGGGTGGTGAGGCATTGAGCAATATGAAGGTGTTATACTCATTGGTCTGTTTTGGTTTCTTTCATATTCATGGGATGTAGGCCTTGCTGAGGAGGCAGCATTTCTGTATGCATGCAGTCACGTGTAAGCTGGACCAGACAAAGATGGCAAATTTCTTTCCATAAAGGGTATGAATGGGCAGATGGGTTTTCTTGGCAATTGACACTGGTTACATTGGTCACCATTAGGCCATCTTTTAATTCCCAAATTTATTAATTTCAAACTTCACTATCTGTTGTGGTGGGTTTCAAATACATGTCCCCAGAATATTAGCCTTATGGATTATTTGTCTATTGACATTACCATTATGTCATCACCCCCTCCATAGTGTTGATATAACTAGACTATTTCAATCTTTACATGATGGGAAGTTCTAGAAAATTGATAACAATGTCACTGAATATGGGTGAAGACATTCAGACATTTATCTGATGCAAATATTATCTGTTATTTGGCACTATAGCCTGGATGTCATGGCTTCTTCATTCCATCACAGCTCAAGTGCTGGTGACCATTGTGGAAAATCAATGAGAGACCCCAGACTTGACTTTAAAATAGATGCACTGAAGGAATTGATAATAGTTGGTTCATTGATCTTTTCCTGAGGAGTTGCTCCACTGATTGCTCCTCAATACCCTTGACCAACTCCTGTTACATCAGTGGATAGGCACTAGAGTTGTTTCCTACAAGTTATGATGATTATACATGCAGTAATTATGATTGACATTAATTGCATTGGTAAAAATAAACAAATTAATTTCCCCATCTGCTCGACTATTAAGCTTTTCTTCATTTTGCACATATGTAGCACCAACAGCCACAAGCCCTTAAAAATAAGAGAAAAATAAATTGTGTTTCCAGAAATTTTTGTTAAAGTTTTATTAAAGACAACTTTAGATCTACTTTTAAATGTTTACTGTCAATAAAATAACAATCTACTTGTAATTTCATTAAAATTACAGTGAATTTTAAACACTAAGAATTTATTAAGATGGCTAGCTATGAAGGGACCACTTTATTAGTATGAATTTAAATAACATTCATTTTAAGAATATTAAATGTTTTACAATTTAATTGGCTCAAATGAAATGCTGTTGGCAGTATTCCAGCAACAGTTGTGAAAAGCAAAGCTGATCATTTCTGTTTAAAGGCTATTATTACCTTACAAAATCTTTTTTTATGAACTTTTACTTTTACTATTTTTAAGTCTTTATTGATTTAAGAGCACTTAACTCCTAAGCTGATGCAACCAAAGTTTAGAAGTGTTTAATTCAATGACATTTGTTTGTCTAATAGTCATCGAAATGAAGTAACTTAAAAAATCTAACCAACTGCAATCTCATTTGCATGCAATAGCTAATAATTATTGCATTGAACAGCTAATAATTATTTCCACATTTTCCACATGTTTCCTGTATTAACATTTATGCAATATGATTGGAAACATCTTTGAACATTTGCATGCAATTACTTTTCTAAAGTTTGAGAAAAGCAAAATCTTACAGTATACTGTTTTCCAATGCCATATCAACTCGGTACAAATGATGCAATTTTTGTTTAAAGTGATGTGTGTTAACTTTTGCTTGTTCATGATATCACCTTTGGCAGCTGCCAGGTTCTAAAATCTTGAAGAAGTATCCAATCAGGCCAAGGCAGCTTCTGGCTTTTGTGCAACCCAATGACAGAAATATTCAGCAGCATCTGGACATTTGATGTATTCATTTCCTGTGGTACCATAATAACTGCCATAAATGAGCTTCTGTTTCATGTTTGGATTAATGACTTTCATATAACAACAGCTGAAGTCCAAGTCCCTGTGCTTCACAATTCAACCTTTAAATTAACTCTCCCCTCTACATCCATATTTTAATTTCCTACCCATCAGCAAGTTTTATGATAGATGAGCATTGTCTGTTAAATTCACGTTTTGTTGCTGTTTACCAATAGGTAGCACAAATTCAGTTCATGATTTCTATTGTTTCTATTGGCATTTCCATGTATTTGGTTATGAGTACAAATCTTTAATTGCACCTTTTTCTTCCTTCAAAGTCTCATAGGTCCTGGTAACATCAACCGCAGGAGATGCATAATCTCAACATTCTCTTTCTACAGGTGCAAGACATTTTACCAAAACATGGTAACTAGAGGTTTACTCATGACAGTCAGGACTGAGCAATGTTATCCACATCTGAATCTACGGATAAAATTGACAGAATTAACATTCTTTCATGGTCAATGTCACCCAACATTTTTCTTTCATTCGGTTAAGTTTCTAATGATTGAAATCGAGGAGAACACAATTTTGGGTAATTATCAAAAAGACAACTTTTACTGCCTCAGTGTTGTTGTACATAGCATGCTGAATGATCATTTTTTCTGTAGTATTTATTTTTCAATAAATAATAGTTCCAATATCCATAATCATAGTCATGGAACACCACAACGGAAACAAATGCTCTAGTGGATGATTTTCCCACTTCATAGACCAGTGGTGTGAAAGGTCAGATCAATATTTTCAATGTGACCACAAGCTCAGTCTCAGAAATGTAGATTTAAAGACAAACAAAAATCAAATTTCTAGTGTGAAAATGTCAGTCACTTTATTTGCTGTCCCCAAATCTCAACCAAACCTTTATTCAAAAATCAAGCATTCTAAATCTACTGAACCAAATACCATTGATCAGAATTACCAACCAGATGTCTTGTTTGCAAATTGTTGGCATAGGTACAGCAAAATATGGTGTGATAATTCACAGGAAGAAAACTGTGGAAAAAAATGAATAAAATTGCTGGAAAGATATCCAACGAATAAAGTACAGCAGTATCAAACTATCATATAGCTATATACATTCAACCCAAATAGGTGATTGCCACTCTAGGGGCGACAAACAAGTGCTCAGTCCCGCATATCAAAAATCTATCGAGCAATTTAAGTTCAAGACTTATAATATTGGTCCCCCACACCGTGACGAACATCAACTGCGCCTGGAGGATCATCAACTCGGTGAAGGACGCTCTCTGGGTGATCCAAAACCTGTTGATCGTCCAGCTGAAGGAGTTGACCCCGATTGAGTGTTGCAGACTGGCACATTCCAAGGTCCAGGACTACGTGTTGAGGGACGCACTGAAGCTTGGGGCAGCTGCCGCCAAGGCGCGGTGGGGAAAGACCACCGTGTAACATCTGCCTGCCTAAAGAAGAACAGGCATTTGGGCTCCGTTGGCGCCTCAGCTCAATGTAATCGCACCAACCTGTGAATAGGAATGATTACCCTGTTTCGATACGCAAAGAAATTGAATGTTTACAGAAGGATGGCATGTCCAGTTGTAAAGATCAAATATTTATGAATAAAGTATATTTTTGAAATAAAAAATAATAATATTGGTCCCCCACACAATAATGTTGCTGTATCCAGGTGAAAAGGGGAAATCAGCCCAGTTCTCTTCGTCTCAGTCAGTCATAAAATTTTGGCTTCTGTTTTTAGAGTAATGCAATCACACTTCAATTAAAAATATGTTTAACAAGTTCAAATTTGAGGAACTAATGTCAAGATTTTCTTGAGTGAGGACAATTGCTATTATCTAATAAACCAGAAAAGCAACATCAACCACAAACATAGATAATAAGTTTAAAAAGAGTGGAAGACTGTCTATGATAAGCAGGAAAACCAAAGCAGATCGAGTTTAAATTTCTTTCAGAGTTCTGGTGTTGGCAGATGAAACTTGAGTCCACAGCTACTTAGTTATTGTTTTGTTGCCTCAGCAACAGCATTTGTAGAATCCTGGAGTTCTCAGTGAATGGTTGTTTATACAAATTCACTGGGCACTTCTTTTGACAAATTATATAGCACAGGGAGGGAGAAAGTAAGCTTTGCGGTTTCTGTTGTTACACATTTAATTTTCCTTCTTTTTGCTCTGTCAAGCAAACTACTGCTATTATGCTTCATAAGTCTTATTCCATTGTCTTTTCAAACTCAATAATTGGCAGACAATCGTTCATCTCTGAATCAGTGAAATTATCAGGCAATTGTGAATAAAGCAACGATGCAAAATTCTTGACACATGACCAGTTGCTCGGTTTCAATTATAATTTCATAGCCAGTTCAGATCCATATGAGCACACAACAAATGGAAACAGGAGTTGGCCACTCATCCTCTTTAATCTGCCATGCCACTCCACAAAATCATGGCTGATTTGCCCAGACTTCAATTTCTCTTTCGCCCAGGTTATAACTTTCGACTGTTTGTTGTTTCAAAATTCTACCTACCTCCTCTTCAAATATTTTCAGTGATCATCTCCACAACTCTCTTGCATAGAGAATTCCAGACTTTAACTATTCTCTGAGAATAATACATGAGAATTTCTTCCATCTATCTAGTTTTAAATGACTGTCCCCTTATTCTGAAATTATTTTCGCTAGTTTGAGATTCCCTCAGTAGTGGAAACATCTTCTCAATGTCACACTCTTTAAGAAACTGGTTTGTTTCAACAATATCACATTATTCTTCGAAACTCTAATGAATAAAGGCATAACCTGCTTTGCTGTTCTTTATAAGTCAATCTCTTCATCCCAGGAATCTGTCTAAACCATCTTTTGGAATTGCACCCAATGCTAAAATATCCTTCCTTGCATACAGGGACTAAATCTTTACAAAATACCTTAGATCCGACTTCACTAATACCCTGTAAAATTGTGACAAAACTCACCTATTTTAAAACTCCAACCCTCTGCAATAAATATCAAAATTCCATTTTCTTTCTTAATTATTCGCTATATCTGCATGCTAACAGTTGATGTTTCATGCACAAGAATACCTAGATTTCTCTCCGAAGTACTTATTTTGAGAATCTCTCCAGTTAAATAATATTCTGAGTTTTGAGTTGTAGATCAGACTTTCGCACATCAAACTCCATTTGCCGAGTTTTTGCCCATTCACCCAATCTATCTATAACACTGTGCATATTCTTTATGTCCCCACAGATGCCTACCATCTATTTTGCCTGCTGCAAATCATTAATATCAACTGGAAATAATGGAGGCTGCAGAACTCATTTTTGTGGCATGACTTTCATCATGTATTTTCAACCTGATAAAGACACATTAATGCTGACTGTCTCCCTTCTGTGTATTAACTAATCGCCAATCCACACTAAAACATTATCCCCAATACCATGTGCTCCTGTCTTGTGCAATAACTTTTTATGTAGCACCATATCGAATGCTTTCTGGAAATCCAAATAAACCACATCTACTGATTCTCCTTTATCAAATCAACTTGTTATATCCTTAAAGGAGTCTAGCAAATTTGGGAAATATAGTTTCTTTTTTCACAAGAACTCTGTTAGATTGCATTAAGCTTTTCTAAATGTCCTATTGTTTCAATACTTACAATGGATACTTGCATTTTCCTAAGAACAGACCTAATTGGCCTATTGTTTCTTGCTTTCTATTTCTCTTTCTGCTTGAACAGGTGAGTAAGATTGATGGTTTCTGATCTACAAGAAATCTCCCTGAATCCAGTGAGTTTGGAATATTTCAAACCAATACCTCTCTACTGTTTCTGCATGCACTTGCTATAAACCCTTGAATGCTGGCCAATAGTCCTGGCAATTTGTTAGCCTTCAACCCCACTAACTTATCAAATATATCATTCGTTAGATAGATACTGTTACACGACCTTTTCTTCCCCTTAGCACCTTGGTTATCTGATATCTTCTGGATATTTATTGCCTTCCACTGTGAAGACCGGTGCAAAATACTGGTTTAAATTATCAGCCATACATCTTTTCCCGATGATCAATTTCCCAGTTGCATCCTCCAACGGTCCCGTATCCATTTTAGCTCCTCTCAGCCACAGAATGTGTGTTTTCATATTTCTCACCAATTTATTTTCAATTAATTTTCTTCCTTTTTATTAGCTTTTCAGTCATCCACTGCTGGTTCCTGAAAAATAATCTTTTAGCCTGTCACTTGTTTTCACCACGTAGTATTCCTTAGTTGAGATTTTCTCCTTGACCATTATTGTTAACCACATATACTTCATCCTTCTCATTGTGTCCTTCATTTGACATCAGTATTTGTCTTCTTTAAAAATGACTTTAGTCTACAAAGGTCTCAGGTATTAAATTCAGATTATGAAAGTTGAAAAGAGATAATCCATGTATTTATGTTGTTGTAACACTTGCTATTTTAATCCTGTATTTCAATTATTCCTTATATCTTAAAAATTAACACCTGACTTCAGAAAAATGCTGCTACAGTGGCTCATATGCTGATCAGCAAAATACGCTTGCTTAGCACAAGTGCATATTTTGAAAATTTAGTCCTCATCAAAATCCAGACTTTTTCTCCAAATTGCAGTTGATATAATTGTCACGAGGTTCAAAATCAGATGCATCTGTTAAAATCTGTAATCTGTACTGAACAAATGAAAATTCATACGAATGACTACAAGTTGGAGGTAAATAATATTTAAAATATAAATGACCAAACCAATAATTTGATACTGCTACATATTGCTTATCAAAATAAAGCAGAAATTACTTCCATTACAGTATTTAATCTTGTTTCTGATTGTATTTGTTTGCTTTGACAAGAAATAGGATAGAAAGGAAGTGTTGATAAATACCCAAATAGTTAGATTCCCTGCAGTACGGAAACAGGCCCTTTGGCCCAACAAGTCCACACCAACCCTCCGAGGATTAACCCACCCAGACCCATTCCTCCACCCTATATTTACCCCTGACTAACGCACCTTACACTGTGGGCAATTTAGCATGGCCAATTCACCTGACCTGCACATCTTTGGATTGCAGGAGGAAACCCGCACAGACATGGGGAGAATGTGCAAATTCCACACAGACAGTCGCCTGAGGCAGGAATCAAACCAGGGTCCCCCACGCTGTGAGGCAGCAGTGCAAACCACTGATCCACTGTGCCGCCCCAGTTGACTTGCCAATAGCAGCAAGAGATTTTTCTATCGATGATTTTCTGTCAAGGTGTGTGCATACATAGACAACAGATGAAAAACTTATCAGACGAAAGTACAAAATAGAAATCAGAGTTGAAAACTTTCAGTGTGTTATGTCCAGTCAAACACATTCATATTTTAGATGTTTGTGAGTGGGTCAATTAGGTTTGTGCTTTAAAAGTACACAAACAAATGTACATTTAATCATGAGCATTCACCACAGCCCTGGTATGAAGTAACCATAACTGGAAAAAAACGGAATTTACTGTTCCCTTGGTTAATGGCACGAAATGTGGCAAAATATCACAAAAATAACTGAGAAAAATAATTCAGATTTTCCTTTAAGTTTTAAATGGCAGGTTCCGAATGTCACCAATGAATGGCAACCATCTTATTTTCACATATTTGCATCTAATTAATAGCCTATCTCACCCCATTTCTCAACAGCTTCGAACTGTCCTCACAGTTTCTGAGAAACTAGATGGTACCAATTCTCAAGATGAAAGTCAAAGTGGTAATCTGGCACCTGCAGCTTATTGTGCATAGTTTGCTCTTTGGACCTTCACTGAACCCGGTCTTCAACACAATGTCACTGCACGCTCCATGAACACTTTCCGCTTCCACCCTTCACCCATGCAAGTTGGTGCTGGGAAATCAATCACACCATCATCACGTCTGCTTTTGGACCAATTTGCACATAGCATTTCAGCCCTTCAGGGCTTCACTTTGGAGCTCAGGGTCACCAATGACACACATCCTTCTGTTGGGTGGCATTGTGTGCAAGGGCATACATTCTGCTAATGCATGGACATACATGCTTCTCATGCATCTATACAGGATGGCAGTTAGCTTCACTTCTTAGTGCTCACTTACTTTGTGCTTACTCGCAAGGGCTGCCAGATTCTGTTCCATGGCATTGTTTCTTATTGCAGAAGGAGAGACAGGCAATTTGTCATGATTTGGAGTATTGGACATCAAGGGGTTGCACACGTTTCTGAATGACGCTGTTTCAAATCAATTTCACATTGATTGCATGAGCCCATGGCAAGCACAGTGTTTGTAATTTAATAACTGGCCATGTACAAAAGTCACCGGTGACCAGTCATCAGTGGGATGATGGGAAACGATAGTCAGTCAGTCATCATCTGAGTCAGTTATCCGATTCCAGCCTATGATAAATCATACTTTGCCATTGGTCTGGGTATCCATCTTTTTGTAGTCCCGAAATTAGGCCACGGTCATTTCTGCAGATCAAGTACAATCACTACTTGTATTACAGATAGATCAGTGGAGTACTGGAGAGACATCCATCCAGGTTTGTCTTGCCATGCGACACACCGAGGAACTGATTATGATGAAAGTGGGTGGAATAACTGTTACTAGTGAAGCAAGAGCAGAAGAGGAGGTAGGGTATTTCTCGTAAGTGATTAGGAAGCACTTGGGTTAGCAGTGTGAGAGAATGAGGTGGATGAGAGCCATTGAACCGGCATGATACGTGCACAAATGGGATGTAGTCCATAGGGCTTGCTGAGTATCATGTGCAGTAGCAGTGTTAGAGTGGGTTCTGGTGTTGTGAGTGTCAGGCAGCAGACTTACCCTTGCGGAGTGGAGAAGATCATTAAACTGCTACCTGCAGTGTTATGCATTGTGCTTAGCATGGACATCACTGTCATGGTCCACTGGCTTGTTCTAGGCTGGCTGAGTCTGGTAGCATAGTCTCCTTTGTCAGTCAACAGGATATCTCTCAGTCTTTCTCACCACTACTCTGTTCCCCAGGATTTATATAGCTCTGGCAATAGACCAAGGAGTTAACATTCTTTTCTCAGCCATTTTCTTGGAGATAACAGTCTAAGACAGTGTCAAGGACAGTTCCTGACCTGCAGTGCGATGTGGTGTGCAGGTAGGATTTAAACATGGTGTCAGCACCAAGTCTGAGCTGCAGTGAGTGCTTCTGCCTTTTCAGCTGTGCAATTCCTCAAAATGTGCACAAAAAAGGCTGGTTTACATCATGATTGAGATGATGAATGCAAGTTTATGAAGAAAGTCAACATGAGCCATGATGGGTTGTGAGCAATGAATCACAGTTCATCAAAAAAAACAGTTTGCATCAATATGGAAAGATTCAGCACTCCGTCTCTCTTTCATATGATTTACCTCCTAATTATTCCATGAATGGTCACCAGTCAACATGACAGAAGAGTAGAATGATCAAAGGCAATCAATCTGAAAATGCATTCTGTATTCTAATCCATGTGGGACAGAAGAAATAGTAAAGAATGCTGATAACAAGAGCAGCTATGGGCACACGGCCTCTTGAGTTTGCACCATTATTTAATGAAATCCTTTGCTGATTCTTGAACTTCACTTTCTTGCTTATTCCTCCATGTCCATAGGTTCACTTGGAGTCCAAAAACCTATTGATCTTAGTCTTGAGCATACTCAATGAATGTACTTGAGGCAGAAAACTTAAAAGTTCTGAGTGAAAATAAATTCTCCTCACCCAAATTGGAACAGCCATGTCCTTATCTCAGAATATGCCCCTTTGTCTGAAACTCACCTTTCAGGGGAAACTGGCTGTCAGTATTGACCCTGTCAAGCCTGCTGAGAAACCTATGTCTCATTCTTCTAAACATTGATAATATAAGCCAATTCCACCTCATGTGACAATCCTCCCAAGGCAGAAATCAATCCATTGATCATTCCTTTCTCCCTGCAGGTTATTGAAACCAACACTGTTTACAGTACTCTACTTGTAAGCTCACCATTGCCATGTACAATTGCAGTGAGACTTTCCTTATTCTTGAATCAAAACAACCCTTGCAATAAAGTTCAATATATCATTTTCCTTCCTAACTAGTTATTGTACTACATGTTGACTTTTAAAAGGATACCCAAATGAATATACATCATCATTTAGAACACAGTCAGCTGTGGGAAGGATGGGTAAATGTTGAAAGACTGCTGGGGAATCTTGGAGTGGGATGATGAGAAGGTGTCAATTGTAGGGTTTCTTCACTCAGGCACAATGGATGCTGGAAATAGGTGCATCCATCAAGTTATCACTTGAACACATGATAAATTGCATACAACTTGTGGGATTCCAGTGACTAAGAGTCAAGTTATGATTTAAGGTGTGCTATTTTAAGTTACACAAATCAAACATCTAAGGCCCATGCAGCTGGTAAGAAAATTAGAGGCAATGATGCTCAGTGGTTAGCACTGCTGTCTCATAGCACCAGGGACCCAGGTTTGATTCCAGTATTGGATGACTGTGTGGAGTTTGCAACTTCTCCCTGTGTATGCATGGGTTTCTACCGGGTGCTCCGGTTTTCTCCCACAACCCAAAGATGTGCAGGTTAGGTGAATTGGCCATGCTGAATTGCCCATAATGTTCAGGGATGTGTAGGTGAGGTGCATTAGTCAGGGGCAAATGTTGAGTAATAGGGTAGGGGGAATGGGTCTGGGTGGGTTACTCTTCAGAGAGTCAGTGTGGACTTGTTGGGCCAAATGGCCTGTTTCCACACTGTAGGGATTCTATGATTTATATGTATGTTAACACCACTTATGTTGTACTTTGGATCAGCATTGTCTCTAATTTTCTTACTAGCTCCGTGGGCCTCAGATTTTTGGTTTGTGTAAATCAAACTTGGAAGTAATTCTGCAGCTATGGTGGCTACCCTTAAAAGCAGTCTGAGAGCAATAGTCCCTCGAGGCTAATGGAAATTTGTTTAAATTGGGAGAATTCAATGGGTGAAGTAAACAGTATGGTACATTTAGCTTCACTGAGAAGTCATGAATGGTAGTTTTTATTTTGCCTTGAGTGAGTAGACCCATGGCCTGAAATGCCTTTTTGATTTCAGTTTTACAGAATTCCTGGTTGAAGCTGATAAATAAAATGGTTTCCTTGAAATACAGAGATTGCTTTGAACATTTAAGAAACAGGTTACCTCAGTTTAAGGAGTTTAGTTTGAAAGCTCAAGACTAGAATCATTTGGTTGATTAAAACATTGAAGGTGTTGGTTGGAGCTGAAGAATTCTAAGCTCAGCTATATGAAGATTCAAGGAAGAGGCGGTCAGATTCTCAAGTTGGGAAACTGAAGCATCAGTTCGATTCAGCCTTTGAAATATAATACTGAAGGGAATTTTCTCTGGAAATCAGATTAATAGGATTCTATTTGTTTTAAAATATGTGACTGTGTGAAAGGGAAATACTGTATTTTTTCTTAATTTCTTTTGCATAATAAACTTCTGTTTTTGTTTTTAAACTAAATCTACAACATTGCCTGCTGCGTTTCAGTTAAAGGCCACCTGGTTATGTTAAACACAAACATAATAATTCAAAGTAGATTTCATTCTGGGATCTGATTTGTCCAGTAATTCCATCAGCTAGAATCATAAACAAGTTGAGAAATTGAATGACATGGAGGCTTTTTGGCTTCATGATCACATTTGAAACTTCATCCCAGATCTTTGAAGTGGAATGGTTGCCTGTCCACCACTGATCCTGAATTATAACTAGAAGTTGGTGGGTAGGAAATCAGTTTGTGTTTAAGTGTTTGTGTCACTTAAGACATAAACTGTCCCTGCCATGCACATGATCTGTCATTTGTTATTTCTCAACTTTATACAAACTAGTTTTACTTCATACTCTTCCTTACTGTGGTCCTTATATGACACTGTATTATCATGGATCAGAACTGGTGAAGGTCACTCCACTCAAATGTGGAAATAAGCTTCATCTTTGCTTTGAGTGCAACATTCCACAATATAAATTTCAGGATGCACAGAAAAAAAAATATTTTCCTTGAGTCACATTAAACTAGACAAATTTAATGATGCAAACAGAAACAAATCGATACTATCTCTCAGCTTTGTTGAACACAAGGTTCCTCACTACATGATCTTATCCTTTTAAATCAAAACTTGATTTAATAAACACATTTAGCATTAGCTACAATAAAATATGCAGGGAAAACATTTAATTAACATGTAAACACACAGAGAAACGTAGGTTTAAATGTTATGATGCTTCCATCATAAGCAACATCCATCTAACTGCAGCCTCACACGTTTAGATGCTTCGATCACAAGATCAATCTCCAAATAAATAATTAGATGCAAACCCTGAGTATAAACAATATTGCATCAGATTTAGGTGCAATCACCGTTCCAAAAATAGACATTTGTGAAATCTAAACATCAGTTTTATCAGTGAAGATGAAACTTGCCATTGTCCTCAAGAGCCATAGGTTGCTCTCTCAGAGAGAGAGAGGCAGACAGACAGAGAGAGAGACAGAGAGAGAGGGAGAGAGAGAGAGAGAGAGATAGATAGATAGATACCTGGCAGTATGTTTAACGTGACAGTGGTACATCTCAAGTGAGATGGTGAAGTCTTCATGCTGACTTCAGCCGGTATGGGATTTGAACCCGTGCTGTTGATGCCATTCTGCATCGCAAACTAGCTGCCCAGCAATGATATTGGGGCAACTAAAACATAAAGCAAAAGAAACAGAAACACTTTGGCTTGGTGTTAGTCAGGCTTCCTTCTATCAAGAAATTGTTGTGAATATAATTAATTACATTGCTTGTCCCACACCCCTCTGAATACAGAAAAAAATGGTGCTTTATGGTCCAAAATCACAAGGAATGCACAGAGTTCTAATCACAGATAGCAGCATTTTCATCAGATTGCTGTACTAAAAAAAAATCAACTGCCTTACTGGGCGCAACTTTTGAACTCTGTACAGGACAGGAATGAAGCCCAGTGCTGAGCATGTTCAGCGCAATTTGTGTTGTCGCTTGTCTTTTTTTTATTTCTCAAGATCTGAAATATTACTGGAAAAGGCTGGAACTAAACCCAAGGTGGACAGAATGTCAGTTTGATGTCCAAAACCATGTTTGTTGGATATCACAACATTGTACGGTCAAAAACATGAAGCTTCCATTTGCAAAGTCCACCTATATTCGACCTGAAATTGTTGCATGACCCATTTTGCATGCATTCTGATTGAACGTTCTTGGGGGTCAGATACTGGTTGGAGGCAATTTGCAACATGCTTGCAGATTGAACCTGGGCACATCAGTAAGACAGTGCAAAAAGCCAATGTTGGCTGAAGGGAAAACACTGTTAGTTTCAGCTTCAAGGCTCCTGTGTGAATCACACAAGTTCAAGTCCTCAACTAACATGTAAGTCTAATGATTGTCTGTGCAGAATACAGCGAGAGGTTCGGTGTTTGTTGGTGGGTGTAGAATTTTGTGGGAGGTGTTTGTGTTACAGGCAGTCCTTTCCTGCTGAGAGGTAGTGTTCAATCAGCCAGCACGGCACCTTCAGCAATTGCCAGCACATGCTGAAGCAGAATGTGGGTGCCCAATGCTGACATGTCCCCAGTTACCCCCCACAGCATGCCTCACTGTGTGGAGAGTTGTGACCAGCCCTCATCTGGAGAGTATGTCACCGATTACTGTTCTGAAATTGAAAAAACATCTTTCTATTTCTGTGCCCGATTTAGGTCCTTTCCAGGGAGAGTGATGGGCTCTGCCATTGGTGGGATGTTGATTGCTGTGGCTGCCTACCTAAGAAGGCTACAATGGATACAAATGCAGCAGGACCAATGGCAGCAGAGAAACAACAGCAGGCTGGTATAGAGCACAAGGAGCACCCAACACCGTCAGGTATCACACCTAGACGGCCCTTTTGGGATACATGGCGTACCAGGAAGGCCCTGGGCATGCCTTTTTCCTGGACATGAGCAAGGAGCAGTGCTACGCACACTCTATGTCTCAGGATACAGCAGCAGAGCCATGCCGGATGCCGGAGAGGGATTCCAGGGCTGGGGGAGAGGAAGGTCATTCTTGCCCAGTGGCTGTGGAGGTCACTGCTTTGCTGAATTTCTATGCAAGTGGTTTCTTCCATGCAGCAATAGGTACCCTGTGTGGGATCTCTCAGACACATTCCCACAAATGCATCAGGACAATGACCAATACCAACTGTGCAAGGTTGTGTGGGGTTCATTTCAATTCCCTATGACAATATCAGTGCTGCAGACCAGGCAGTAGGATTCAGGAACATATTTGACTTTCTCCAAATGCAGAGTCTCATCAACTGCACATGCATGGCACTGAGAAGTTCATACCACAACATACCACAATTTATCAACTGGAAAATATGTTCTCCCATGAGTGTGTGGATGGTTTGGGGTCACTGTTATCACTTCCTAGAGGAGACTACTCTCTCCCCTGGTAGCTGCCATTACTCCTGCATTCTGGAACACTCTTGCCCCTGGTGTATTTGAGGCTCCAGCGGCCTTACAAGGCTGTTTACTGAATGACAAAGAACACCCACTGGGACCATAGCTCAAGGCACCATTGCACAAATCCTTGACTGATACAGAGTCCACATACAATGTTGCACATGCTTTGACCAGGACCATGGTGCAGGCAATAGGGCGGTTGAAGATGTGGTTCCATTTCTTGGACCAGTCTTGGTGGGGGGGCCGGGTTCTCCAGTATAGTATGGAGAGGGTGTGGGTCACCATTCTGACATGCTATGCCTTGCATAACTGAAGCAGACAATGAAGAGATGTTCTGGATGCTGAAGAAATGGGGGGTCAGAAGCAATCTTCTGAGAAGGCGTGTTAGGACAATGGGGAGGAGGAAACTGTTGTTGTTTATCATAGAAGTCAGCTGCGACAGATGTTACAAACCAGCCAGGATCTCATTTTCATCTGTTCCCAACAAATGAGAGTTGGGTGAACGTTCCTTTGGAACAGTTATTTGGGTTATGAAATTGCTTGGCATGGTGGGGATATGGTTCAGCCTTTGTTGGCTTCATTACTGTTCCCTTTTCTGGAAATAAAAGCTCACATTTCTGCTTGGAATTATTCTATTGCTTGGCTGTATGTAATGTCTTCTAACATTGCTGGTGAGGGACAACACTGGATTGGCAACATTTGTCCAGGTGTCCAGCAACATTTTTAATATGGCACAAGTGCAAGGGATACCACCAAAGTTTCGGTGGATATCCACCTAATTGGCAAATTGTTTTGCAAAGAGTACTTGGCATAACGAGGTGGAAATTGAATGTAAGTGTTGCTATAAAAGTGAGGTAGTTAAGTAATGCAGCAGGTTTGGTACAAAATGCCAGAAAACATGACACAACCCAGATTTAGCCAAAAAGACTAAAATTCAGTCCTAATAATTTATCCCCTCCAGATACTCTCATCAATAACACACATTTACAATAAGTTTAAAGTAAATGAATAAAGTACTTAATAAAGTGCTCTTCCATCATGATTAACGACATTGTTTTGATGACATTATTATTTCCTGTTTCACAGAGAAGAAACTGTTGTCATTTTGATTGTTTACTTCAAAATTGCCTCTGCACATTTTGACATTTAAGCATTGTGCCTATTTCATTGGCCTTTCAGAACTTGCTTATTTACTTTTGGTTCCAAGACATTCAGCGACAATGTGATGAAGGGAAGATGCAGAGAAATATATGTTGTTATGTATATATAAAATATGGAAACTACATTAAAAAATGTAGACATACAGGACAAGGTAACTAAAAGATAGTCGACCAGAATCTTCTGCAGCTGAGCACATAAGGATACCTACCATGAGTTAAGTTTATACATTCATTTCCAAAATGCTCTCGCACACAAACATGATGCAAAGTTAAAACAACATAACAAGGGCAATAGGGCATCCTGGATGAAACTGACCATGGCAAATAACAGAGTTACTTCAGAACCAATGAGGTTTAAACACATAACAAATATTACCATGGTTAAAAAAACCTCTTAGAATAGCTGAAGAATGAAATTACAAACTCTTCAAAGTATACTTTTGATGTCATTAGTGGTTTAGCAATAACTAGCACTCATCACAGCATTATAATGGTACAAATGCAACTAAATGTGATCTCTAAACATCTATAACTATTTTCATTCATATTGGCAAATTCATGACAATCCATGCATGGCAATTGTGAGAGAGGCAGTAAAATGTCATTTCCTTAAAACTCATGACAGAACAGTACAACTTAAGAGGTTCTTTGCCTGAAATGACTATTATTTATTTCTAAATAATGGTGGGTGCTGTGACAGGTCCCGTGAGCCGCACCTTGATTTTGACAGTAATACCTCCATTCAAGCAATTAATGCAAAGAATTCTGTGACAATGTTAGGAGGGGTGAACTAACTCCTTTCTTTACCTCATTATTAGGTTGATTATAACAGAACTTGAATGATTAAAAAGAGATATTGCAAATTCTGAATGTATTTCCTAACATGCAGCTCCATGTAAGGAAACAGTAGAGCCATATTTCTTACACTCTCAAGGAAGACATTAGTCTTATTGCTAAAACTCACTCTAGTTCTAATTTTAAAAAGTAGAAATTTATTATAACTTCTGTGAGACAGCATACACACACACAAGCACACACACACACACATAAAGATACAAGTTACAAGTGGCAGACTGATGAAAGTTCAATTTAATCAGCAGTGTAGATGGGAATGTGGAATGCGAAACACAAACAGATCTTCCATGATAAATTTGAGCACTAGAGCAAGCTTGTGCATCCAGATGGTTGACTTTTGCTCCTCCCTCATGTGTTCCTATGTTTGTATATGATCAGACATCAGATCCATGATGCCATTGAAAGGAATGTCATTAAATTTGAGTTGTTTTTCTGGAGAAAAGATACTGAGCAGACATCTTCCCATGTTTACCTCAGGTATACTTGCAGTTAGTTTGTGCAAACATGTTGCATCCTTTGACTGAGATTGCAGAGGTGAAGAGAATTAAGTCTGTTACCTCCTTTATCAGACTCTCATTATCTTTCAAGAAGGCATTGGAAAAAGAATTTCAGATTTTTCTGCTAACGACATGATTCTGCCTTGACAGTCATTTCCCAGAACTTGAATTGAACTGAACCCACACTGTAGGCATCACTCTTCATCACAAACTAGCTGTCCAACCAACTGTGATAATTGACCTCACCACTGTCAGATTCACCTTAAGCCCAATATCAGAAAACCATTTTCATTCTTCTTGAAGTAACTGTAAAAATTCCCCTGTCCCAGTCCCAAAGAGTGATCTTTTGGAAACCACTTTGGAACCTTCCAAACATTTTGATATATGCAAATTCTTATGTAAGCTTAAAATTGCAAAATGATCTGATAGGAGCCCACGCAATACTGAATTTCTAAAAATAATGAAACAAGCCGATTAAGTTAAAATTAGTATTTTATCTAATACACCTTCGTATGAACAAACTGAAAATGTTGTTAACCTACGGATAAGCAGCAATTCCAAAAGGAACAGACTGGTAATGAAGAATGAAGTGCTCATAATTTTCTTTTGTACACGTATAATCCATTTCCCTGCCCTTAAAATGCACACCTATTATTTAGGTTTAATTTCAGGTTTAAATTGCTTTGAATCTAAGATGATTTTTAGAATTGGCATTTTTGTTTCAAACTACAGGCATTCCATTGTGAAACAGGATACATAACTGAATTTAAATTAATACATATTTCACATGAGCAGATTTTTGAAAAAGGGTTAACAACTAAAAACTAAGTCTTAAGAAATGTCAGGAATTTGTAATGATTTCCTAATTTAGAATGGGACATGGCATAGAATAGACAATGCTTGGTTACAAAAGAGCATGAAAATAGCATATACTTGTGCGTTTCTGTGATAGCCAAAACTAAATGGACTTGCTACAAGCCTCAAAGTTAATGAATGCAAGTCTTTCAAAATGTAAAAAATGAATACAGAAATCTAACTTGCCTGAATTGTGTCAATTTATAGAATTGGAAATTGATAATAGTAAAATATTTTGAAGACTTGACTATGAAGTATCCAAGAAATTAATTACTGCAATGAGTTCATGTCTTCTGGGACCAGCCAGTAGATAAAATTATTCTTTTCCAGGTGTATTGAATCAAACATATAATGCACATTTCAGGGCTTTAGGAAATGCTTACACAAAAATATTCAGTCTTGCATCTGGTAAATCATAACTTGCTGCAGTTTTCTTCATTATCTTTGAATGTTGGAATGGAATTGCCAATTTCAGAGTAATTGTCAACCAATGTTTTTTTTTTAATTCCCCCAATACCTTTTGCCCTCACAAAGAGGAAGGACGATAAACGGGAGTAGTTGAGGGAAAGGATGATTTAACTTAACAAATAAAATTAACATTACAAAATATTTTCCTCATAATTTGTTTACATTCACACAATTATGACTTTTCAGTTCAGGGTTGGTCTTCATAGAATCCCGACAGTGTGGAAACAGGCTATTAGGCCCAACAAATCCACACCGACCCTCCTAAGAGTATCCCACCCAGACCCATTCCCCGTGGAGAAAGTGAGGACTGCGAATGCTGGAGATTGGAGTCGAGAGTGTGGTGCTGGAAAAGCATAGCAGGTCAGGCAGCATCAACGAAGCAGGAGAATCGATGTTTTGGACATAAGCCCTTCATCAGGAATCGGCTTGTGGGCTGGGGGAGGAGGGGGCTAAGAGATAAATGGGAGGGGAGTGGGGCTGGGGGAAAGGTAGCTGGGAACGCGGTAAGTAGATGAAGGGGGAATGAAAGTGATAGGTCGGAGAGGAGGGTGAAGTGGATAGGTGGGAAAGAAGATGGACAGGTCAAGAGGTGCTGAAATGGAGGCTTAGGATTGGGATGGGGGGGGGGGGTGTGGGAAATAAAGAAACTGGTAAAATCCACATTGATCTCGTGGTTGCAGGGACTCAGGGCGGACAATGAGATGTTCTTCATCCAGGCATTGGGTGGTCAGGGTTTGGCAATGGAGGAGGCCCAGGGCATGCATATCATTGGTCGAGTGGGAGGGCCAAGTCGAAGTGTTCAGCCACGGGGTGGTCAGGGTTGGTTGGTGCAGGTGTCCCAGAGATGTTCTCTGAAATGATCGCAATTTGGTGTCCTGTCTCCCCAGTGTAGAGGAGACCGCATCGGGTGCAACGGATACAGTAAATGACATGTGAGGAAGTTCAGGCAAATTTCTGCTGAATGGGGCCTTGGACGGAGGTGAGGGGGTGGTGTGGGTGCAGGTTTTGCACTTCTTGCGGTGGCGGGTGAAGGTGTCAGGAGTGTGGGCTGGCGGGGGGGGGGGTGGATCTGACAAGGGAGTCGCGGAGGGAATGGTCTCTCCAAAA
This sequence comes from Chiloscyllium plagiosum, assembly GCF_004010195.1. NCBI lineage: Eukaryota > Metazoa > Chordata > Chondrichthyes > Orectolobiformes > Hemiscylliidae > Chiloscyllium > Chiloscyllium plagiosum. Next base: position 50,145,244 of record NC_057727.1, read on the forward strand.
TGCAGATAGGGAAGGGGAATTGGATATATTTCCCTCACCACCCCTATTACTTCACATTTCCCCTGACTATTACAGTTAACCTACACATCCCTGAACACTATGGACAATTTAGCCTAGCCAGTTCACCTAACCTGCACATGTTTGGACTGTCGTCAGTCAAAAAGTATAGTATCAGAAAAGCACAGCCGGTCAGGTAGCATGCAAGGAGCAGGAGAGTCGACATTTCAAGCGTAAGCTCTTCATCAGGAATGGAGTCCCACAGCTTTGGACTGTGGGAGGAAACTGGAGCAAACTCCACACAGTCGCCCAAGTCTGGAATCAAACCCAGGACCCTGACACTGTGAGGCAGCAGTGCTACCCACTAAGCCATCATGCTGCTCTTGTTCTAGTGCCTCAAAAGCTGAACAGTGCATTGTTCAAAGTGCACCATTGGATCTCACATTAAATGATGAATTTGTAATTAACAACTTTGCAATGATGAGTGGATCAGTTCAGGCTGCACATCCTGTGAAGTTGCAGTGACTGATCTGAATAGGAATGTCAGTTTGAGCTGAGTCCCAAGTATTCTGCAGCTCAGCCTCAGGGTCTCCATCCGGGCAGAGGCTGTGATCACAGCTTTCTGTTTTCGCAGACATTGTTGCATAAACCCAGATGGCAGCAAATACAGGGAGCACAAGGAGAAACTACTTCAAGTTCTTTTATGCATGAACAGAAATGTCTATCCTGATTAAAAAAGGTTCCCTATACATGCAGAACACAGAACTGACCATACAATATTTTACAAAAGTGAATCATCCAGAAATACATGTACAACGTGTACAATTCACATAAATCACTCGTAGAAAATAAATAAGAATGAACTGGTTAGAAAATATATACAAAAATAAATGCATTGTGTTAATCTATAGGCTTAGATTATTAACTATAAGAGCTGACCTAATAATTGGCACTCCCTGGCTAAATGGAGGCCAATAGGAAACCTTTGGAAACTGCTTTGAACTTTTTCTGAAACTCTGTTAATGGGACAAGTTTTATCATTCCTGATTCTTCCACAGTAAGGAAAGCTGGATGTGATTGTGCACGGCTCAGTCAATAAAAAGGCCTTGGCATAGATTTTATCTGAATATGAATTTTTGAAGCTGAATAATATTAGAAATGGGAATGCTGATCTCTCAGGTGTCTCAATCTGAGGTTCTGTTGCGGGAACTGAGATGTTGTGTTGGGGTGATCCTTCCCAAGGACAGGAGAAGATACTCTCACTAGTCCAGGAGATATAGATGGGAGTCAATGCGAGTTTGCCTCCATTAAGGTGCTTGACCTGATGTGGAAGTGCTTTTATTATCTCCCAAAGCATGAGAAACTGGATGTAGATATCATGGAGTCCATGAAATTCGACAGATATTTTTCGAATGAACATTATGTACCACTATAAGATCTCCATACTCTTGGGTCACATGCTGTGATGGAGTGATGGCAGCTTGACCATGTCTCTTACATACACCCTGATCCAATGACTGTGGGACATAACACACCTGAAGTAAACAAGGAAGTCAGCTGGAGGTGTGTGATCCAATGTAATAGGAGGATCTGGGAGGGTGGAAATGAGTGTGTAGCATAACAATTTCAGGTACCACATCCTACAGACCAACTTTAACAACATTCTCTGGCACAGCATTCCTCAGTATAAGATACCTTACAACTATGCTCCTTCCTCTCTCGATAGGCACCATCTTACATCTTTAACAGACCAGTACTCATATCCATACCCTGTCCAATTACCCTTCTGCATCCATGTCTCTGCAAAGACTGTCATTCTCTCCAACTGATGAAAGCTATTTCTAACATTCATAACTCTCTCCTTCCTGTCAGGAGAGAGGACACAATCCCAGAAAAGGCAGAGACCTGACTGGAGTGAAGTGGGGAGAGGAGTAGTAATAATGTAGCTATCCAGTAATATGCACATTGCTTGTCACTGGCAAAGTGTGTCCATCCAGTCCAGTGGCAAGGAGCTTCACCAGCCTCACATCCCACCACCCAGTCCCTTCCACCCCAACTCATCCCAAAGGAGGCTGTGAATGTCAGCAATAACTACCTCTGAAGACCTGAACTTCCTGAGAAACTGGTGCTCTCACACAGAGAGAGTTGATCCTGTAAATCGTGTGTTACGGGATCTTGTTTCCTTTGACCTGGGCATTTATATTTATCCCTTCTGCTTTTGGAACAGCACTGGTTGAGGAGAAGGCAGGTGGGGCTGCAACAGGTACCACTGGTGTTGCTGCTTCTTTTATTCTTCATTCAAGGTGCAAGGTGAAGCTACATTGCCCGCTATCAATCTGCAGGGAGGGCTAGCTTCAAGAATCTGCAAATGATGGTCAGTGCAAGTACAAGACAGGTGGAGCGACTTCTAGGAAGATGCCCAGCACATGCTGAGTAATGAAAGTATTCTCAAAAAGGAAATGTTGTGAGCAGAAGTGTCTCATGGCCATGGCTGTCGGTCTTTCATTTCAGAGATCCAAGGCTTTCTAGTTTGTTGGTTTCACTTAAGAAGCTCACTCTGGTGGGTTCCACACAGCTCATGGAATTTTGTAACGAGAATCTTTGTTTAAAACAATTGGCTCTGAGAAGGCATGAATGCATTATCCAACATTTGGGCTGGAATCCTGTGCTCAGCTTTAAACTTGCTTCAGTAAAATCTTGCAATGAAACATCACCTTCACAGAGATTTAATTCACTACTTGGTTCGAGGTAGGGTAAACCAACAAATGGGACTTCTTTATTTAATTTGTGAACTTACTCCTATGATAATTAGATACATGCAAACAGATAATAATATGTTAGATTTAGAATTAGTTCTACTGTCACCTGTACTCAAATGAGTGCAGTGAAAAGTTTACAAGTCACCACTTATGGCGTCATTTTAAGTACAAATTCTTCGGGAAAAGAAATTAGAAATAAAAGTTCAGAATAACAGTCCTTCTTACCGAGGCCACACAAGCATCTAGACTGTGTTGGGCTTCGTCTCAATGCTTGGTGTCTGCTTTGGACTCACCTCAAGGCCAAAGTCCATGTTGAGACAATGCTGGGCCGAATGACCCAGACGCCTGGAGGAAGAACGCCTCATCTTCTGCCTCGAAACACTTCAACCCCAGGGCATCAATGTGGACTTCAACAGTTTCCTCATTTCCCCCTCCACCACCTCATCCTAGTTCCAAACTTCCAGCACAGCACTGTCCCCATGACTTGTCCTACCTGCCTATCTTCTTTTCCACCTATCCACTCCACCCTCCCCCTGCCCCCGACCTATCACCTTCATCCCCTCCACCACTCTCCTATTGTACTCTATGCTACTTTCTCCCCATCCCCACCCTCCTCTAGCTTAACTCTCCACACTTCAGGTTCTCTGCCTTTATTCCTGATGAAGGGCTTTTGCCAGAAACGTTGATTTTACTGCTCCTCGGATGCTGCCTGTACTGCTGTGCTCTTCCAGCACCACTAATCCAGAATCTGGTTTCCAGCATCTGCAGTCATTGTTTTTACCCAGGCCAAGAGACTGCCATGTCAGGCTGAGAGACCACCACGCCAAGCCAGGAAACCAACACACTGAGCCAGTAGACTGTAACACTGGACCAGGAAACCAGCATGCGGACTGGGAGACTGCCACATCGGGCCAAGAGCTCGCCACGCCAGGTCCGCACTGAAGCTGAATGTCCGAGTAAGTGAGGTGAAGACATCGCGGAGAAGGGGAAAAGGAAAACAGCACACAAGAGAGAAAAAAAGAACATTAGATGGAGTGGACGAGCCTGGTTCCTGATGAAGGGCTTTTGCCCGAAATGTCGATTTCGCTGCTCCTTGGATGCTGCCTGAATTGCTGTGCTCTTCCAGCACCACGAATCCAGAATCTGGCTCCTTCACCACCATCTTAACTATCAATCTTGAAATAATATGTTGAAAATCGCTCCGATCAATCAAACCATTTTGAAGGAGACTTACGTGTAAAACAAAGTCATATTCAAGCATTTTAGAATTACCCAGATATGTTTCACAAATTGCAATAATTGTAATTTGTTATATTGCAGCATCCAAAAAACAGGAGGATAAAACATGGAATTGAAGTTTGAGCATTATTATAATCCCCATATACCAAAGCATGTACGAATTTATTATCCATTCTATTGATCTATTAAGGTAAATATATAAAACTTGTACTTTTTTAAACTTTGTGTGGTCATAGCTAAAACTATGACAGCAGAGGAAGATCAGATTTTCCTTTAATTCAGATAACATACCAATTTCAATGGTAATCTGGATACAACTGGGCAGTTCTTTACTTTGTAAAGTACTTATTCATTGTCGGAATTCCCTGTAAGTAACATAAAGGAAAGAAATATATTTGGTAGCATCTGCAATATATTGCTTGAAGAGGGAGTAGCATGGGTCAAACAGCATCCACCGTAATAGTCTTCAGCTTTGCTACGTCTTGTGACTGGAAATATCAGTGATGCTAGGAACTGTTTCACAATGTTATACTGGAAAATTGTATGTGCTGCATGCATTATCAAACAAGCCATAAATTATAGATATGCTAACCTCTAATCCAACATTAACTGTAGATCCTGCTATCAGATGGGTGTAATGGGTGCACTGTGAAACAAGCTTCTTACGGTTGGATTATTTGAGATAAATGTAGTGTAAGTGGAGTTAGCAAGGCAATAACAGTACACTTACATGGATATTAAAAGATTATTTTAAGACCCAAGTATCTATACTGTGCTCAAAGTCAATCGTGCAGCTGCAATACTTCAAATTCATAGAATCACTAAAATGCAGAAAGAAGTCTTGCAGCCCACAGTCCTCATTAACCCTCTGAACAGCATTTCACCCAGACCCAACCCCCTACCCTATTTACCACACTTATGATGGTTAATCCACGTAGCCAGCATATCCCTGGACACTGTGGGGCAATTTACTAAACCTGTACATCTTTAGACTGTGGAAGGAAACTGGAGCACCCAGAAGAAGCCCACACAGACAAGGGAAGAACATGCAAACTCCACACAGCAAGTCACCCGAGGATGGATTCAAACTCGGGTCTCTGACGTGCGCCGGGTCTCTGACGTGCGCCCCTTGCAATGTGAGGACTGCAGACTTAGCTGCTTGAAATAATTCATGTTCTCTACATAATAGGTAGGAGTAGCCAAATCAATAAGGAACCCCCTGAAATTAACCAAGAAGGGCAAATCAATGAAAACAGTATACAGAGTCAACACACACACACACAAATGTATTGATATTTCGGAGGAATATTTACTAGCTCAATTTAGCTCAATTTTATATGAAGTTGGCCAGGCACAGAGAGTGTCACTGGGAATATAGCTGTGGAGGGTTAATTTGAAACATCATTGGTGCTTGGCAATTTAATTCAAGGACAACAATTTAAAAACTTTTTACAGGGTTATGGCAATTTGCCAAAATTGAGTAGGTCTTCCCGTAACAGTTTTTTAAAAAAGAATTGAAGGGATGCAAGCGGAATATCACATGAATGCCTGCAATCCTTAACTCCAGGAAATGCTTCTTCTATTCCCTAGCATCATTGTTGCCATGTCAGGAAAGAATCTCTCATTAAAAATATTTATCTTGAATTCATTTTAGATTCCCAGCATCCGCAGTACTGCACTTGCACTGAAACCTTGATGGGCTTTGCAAGTAAAAGATCAGACAACATACATTTTTTTTTAAATTTTAAAACAAAACATACTTTTGTCCTGACAATTCTTATCATTGGGTGCTGAATAAGCTATTCTAAATAGTCACTGATCTCCTGAGAAATACTTTCACAGAAGAAAAATGAACCAGCAGAAAAATAGTGCCCTAACAACTCATCACGATCTCGAATACTGTCCTGACACTGCTGCGTTCAGTTTAAGCAGACACCATATGTCTGAAAGCAGAAAGAATGTGTAAAGCCCCCAAAAAGGCTTATAACACAATAAGAAACTATGTGATACAAATTCTATTAAAAATTACATTGGAGTTAAAAACAGATGACCTACACAACATCAATAACCAGACAATTGACTGAAGACAGGCATGAAGCATCTTTTAAAAATACTTTAAATATTGTGTGAAGGCATTATTAGTTTTGTAAACAAAAATCACAAAATAATATAATTAGTATAATCTCCGAGTCATCCAATCTGGCCTTAAGAAAATTCACATCATAATACTTCAATTCATTTTGTAGCTTTTTTCAGCACAGAAGTTTCAAAAATAAAACTTCTCTGAAACCCTCCCAGAAGAGTAACATTGTCACTACAATTACACAGAGGTGGAAACCAGGCAAATATCTGAATATATTGCCAGGGTGTTGACATTCCGCTCAACATCGTTTTGGCAAACTAACCATGGCAGAAACAACCATAAATCCTCTTCCTTGTATAATATAGCAGGCCATGGGTTAATTATAAAGGACATTTGCAGAGTTTAAATTAATTGCCCAAATCCTCCAATTAACATTGGATTCCTTGTGTTTTGGATTGAGATAAACTGTTTATGTGTTGTTGAAGTTGCATTTGTTCAGAAAAATGGAGAGGACTGGTGGATGGTTGCTTTTCAGATGGGAGGCCTGTGACCAAAGGTGGACCACATGGATTGCGTTGGGTCTATTGCTTTTAATCATTTATATAGATGACTTGAATGTGAACATAGGAGGTATGGTTACTAAGTTTTGTGTGTGACACCAAAATTAGAGGTGTAGTGGGCAGTGAAGAAGGTTACCTTAGAGTACAACAGGATCTTGATCAGATGGGCCAATGGGCCAAGAAGTGGCAGATGGAGTTTAATTTAGATAAATATGGGTGCTGCATTTTGGAAAGACAAATTCAGGGCACAACCTATACACTTAATGGTAATGACTTGGGGAGTGTTGCTGAACAAAGAGACCTTAGAGTGCAGGTTCATAGTTCCTTAAAAGTGAAGTTACAGGTAGATAGGATAGTCAAGAAGGCATTCGTCATGCTTGTCTTTATTGGTCATTACATTGACTATGGAAGTTGGGAGGTCATGTTGTGGCTGTACAGGACATTGGTTAGGCCACTACTGGAATACTGCATGCAATTCTGGTCTCCCTGCTATAGGAAGGATGTTGTGAATCTTGAAATAGTTCTGAGAAGATTTACAATGATGTTGCTGGGGTTGGAGAGTTGAGCTATAAGGAAAGGCTGAATAGACTGCGGTTATTTTCCCTGGAGCATCAGAAGCTGAGGCTATAAATGTAACAGAGGTTTACAAAATCATGAGGGGCATGGATAGGGTAAATTTACAAAGTGTTTTCCCCAGGTTGGCAGAGTCCAAAACTAGAGGGCTTAGGTTTAAGTGAGAGGGGAAAGATTTAAAAGGTATGTAGGGGCAACTTTTTCATTCAGAAGGTGGTACATGTATGAAATGAGCTGCCAGAGGAAGTGAGAGAGGCTGGTACAATTATAACATTTGAAAGGCATCTAGCTGGGTACATGAATAAGAAGAATTTGGAGGGATATGGGCCAAATGCTGGCAAATGGGACAAGATTTATTTTGGATATCTGGATGTTATGGAAGTGCTGGACCAAAGGGTCTGATTCCATGCTGTATACCTCTATGACTCTATGACTAAGACTCCACCACACACTTCACTTAAGGCTTATAGACAGTTGACAGGTTTTGGGGAATCAGGAGGTAGGCTTCTCACTGAGAAATTCACAGCTTCTGCTGTCTTTGTGCCATACTATTGAAATGGTTGGTCCAGTTTAGCTTTTGGTCACTGGTAACCCCCTGGATGCTCATGGTTGAGAAATTCAGCAAAGGCAATGCTGCTGAACCTAAAACAAAAATTGTTATGTTCTCCCTTGTTAATGTTGATCATTGTCTGGTGGCATGATTGTTGCTTGCAACTTAGTAGCAGACACCTAAACCTTGTCCAGGTCATGCTGCATGTAGCATAGGTTGCTGCTGTAACTGAGGAGTGGTACTGAAGACTAGCAATCATCAGTGAACATCCATACTTCTGATCTTCTGATCGAAGGTGAAGTAGCTGAAGGTGGTTAGACCATGGGCTCAAGCCTGAGAAACTCCTGCAATAATTAGCATTAAACAACCACAACCACCTCCCTTTGGTCTAGATACTTAAGGTTGAGAAATTAAGGGTCTGGCACAACTTCAGAGGATCACAGCGTATTTAGGAAAAAACTCAAAAATGGACTGAGGAGAGTGAGGAGGGGGCATGAAAAAGCCTAGGTGGGAAGGATGTGAAAAAATCCAAAGGCATTCGATACTTTCGTAAAAAATAAGAGAATGATCAGAGAGAGGGTCCGGCCGATCAGGGATAGTGGAGGAAACTTGTACCCAGAGTCTGAGAGATAGGGGAGGCCCTAAATGAGTTTTTTTTTTTCTTCAGTATTCACCAGATAAAGGGATCTTATTAATAGTAAGAACACTGTGAGCCAGGTTAATAGACTTGAACAGATTGATGTAACAAAGGTGGATGTGCTGGAAATTCTGGGAAGCATGAAGATGGATAAATCCCATGGCCGGTTCAGATTTATCCAAAGTTATTACGGGAAGAGAGGAATGAGATTGCTGTGCCTCTGGCGATGATCTTTGCATCCTCACTGTCCATGGGAGTAGTACTGGACAATTGGAGGGAGGCGAATGTTGTTCCTCTTTTCAAGAAAGGGAATAGGGAAATCCCTGGGAATTACAGATCAGTCAATCTTATGTCTGTGGTAAGCAAGGTACTGGAAAGGATTCTGAGAGATAGGATTTATGACTCTTTGGAAAAACATAGTTTGATTAAAGATAGTCAGCATGGCTTTGTAAGGGGCAGGTCATGCTTTACAAGCCTTATTGAGTTCTTTGAGCATGTGATGAGACAAGTTGATGAAATCCGAGCAGTGGATGTGGATTTCAGTAAGACATTTGAAAACGTTGCTAATGGTAGGCTCATTCAGAAAGTTTGGAGGTATGGGATACAGGCAAATTTGGCTAGTCAAAAGAAGACAGTGATGGTAGTGGATGGAATGTATTCTGCCTGGAGATCAGTGACCATTGGTGCTCTGCAGTGTTCTGTTTTTGGCCCTCTTCTCTTTGTAGCTTTTATAAATGACTTGCATGAGGAAGTGGAAGAGTGGGTTAGTAAGTTTGCCAATGACACAAAGGTCAGTGGTGTTGTAGATCATATCAAGGGCTGCTGCAGGCTACAACAAGATGTTGACAGGATGCAGAGCTGAGCTGAGAAACGGCAGATGGAGTTCAACCTGGATAACTGCGAAGTGATTCATTTTGGAAGGTCAAATTTGAATGCTGAATACAGGGTAAAAACAGGATTCTTGGTGGTGTGCAGGAACAGAGAATCTTGGGGTCCACGTACATTGATCCATTAAAGTTCCCACTCAAGTTGATAGGGTTGTTAAGAAGGCATACGGTGGCTTGGCTTTCACTAACAGGGAGATTGAGTTTTAGAGCCATGAGGTTTTGCTGCAGCTCTATAAAACCCTGGTTATACCACACTTGGAATATTATGTCCAGTTGTGGTTGCCTCATTATAGGAAGGATATAGATGCTTCAGAGAGGATGCTGAGGAAATTTATCAGGATGTTGTCTGGATTGGAGGGCTTGTCTTATGAAGAGAGGTTGAGTGGGCTCAGGCTTTTCATACTGGAGAGAAGGAGGAAGAGGGGTGACTTAATAGAGATGTACAAGACAATGAGAGGCATAGATAAAGTAGGTAGCCAGAGATTTTTTCCCAGGGCAGAAATGGCTGTCATAATTTTAAGGTGATTGGAGGAAGGTATCGGGGAGATGTCTGAGGTAGGTTCTTTATGCGGAGAGTGGTGGGTGCGTGGAATGCACTGCCAGCGGTGCTAGTAGAGTCAGAGACATTAGGGACATTTATGTGACCGCTGGACAAGTACATGGATGGCAGTAAATTGAGCGGTATATAGGTTAAGTTGATCTTAGATTAAGATAAATGCTTGGCACAATATCGTGGGCCAAAGGGCCTATACTATGCTGGACTGTTCCATGTTCTTTGTTCTATATGAGTCAAACCGGTGGACACTTTTGCACCCAAGTCTCCTTGACTTCACCTTTGTTGTACTAGAAGATATATTTGGTTAAATGCTACCTCAGTACCAATGGCATTTACACTTGCCTCACTTCTGGACCAGCTCTCTTAACCAAGACTGCAATGAGGTCTGAAGTTAGGAGGTCTTGGCAAAATACAACTTTGATGAGCAGGTTATTTCTAATTATCAATTCATAACACTAGTGGTGGCACCTTCCATCGCTTTGCTGTGAGAATGGTCTGATGTTATGGAATTTGGCTGGATTAGAACTTGTCCTTTTTGTGGACAGAACAAAATGGGCAAATTTGATCCTTGTCAAGTTGCCTTGCAAAATGGCCAATTCTGGAGCATGCGTCTTCAATTCTAATTGCAGCATGCTGGAAGGATGTAGTAGCAAGACATATAGAAAATCATTATGCAATCAAGCAGGAACAACATTTTTTGAACAGGAAATTGAGTTTGACAAATCTCTTAGAGTTCTTACAGAATATAACAAACAGAATGGATAAAGGGGAAGCAGTAGATATACAGTTTTTGGTTTTGCAAATAGCATCTGATAAAAAGCCTAGTTAAAAATAATTAGTACACAAGCTGGCATGGGGAAAATATCTCAACATTTATAGGGGTTTGGCTAACTAACAGGAAGAAATGTGGGATAATTAGGTAATTTGTAGGTTGTTAAACTGTAACGAGTGCAGTACCACAGGAATCAATGTTGAGACTTCACCATTTTCCAATCAGCTAAATATAATGATTTAGAATTCTCCACACCAGATAGCAGTGGAAGTTGGATCACTGAATATATTCAAAGCTGAGTTCAACAGGTATTTGATTTATGAAACAGCCAAGAGCTGTGGATGTCAGGCAGGAGTGTGGAGTTAATGCCATATTGCATCAACCATGATCTTATTGAATGGTGGAACAGAGAGGGACCCAATGACCTTGTCCTTCTCCTATTTCTTATGAGCCTGTAGCTTTTGGTATGTCCAGGGTCTTTGCACATTTTGCCATGTCATGAGATGTGATATGATTTGTCGGAAGACTGGGACCATGATGCTGATGATCATAGGAGGATGTCCACTTTATATTTCTGGCTGAACTTAGTTGCATGTGCTTCAGCATTGTATTTTGTATTGATTGGCTAGGCCTCAGGTTTCTTCCTCAAGTGATTCCTTATCTCCACCAGAATTCACAATTGGATGTGTCAGAGTTTGGAACCTTGCTCTGATTTGTTTGTATCAGGGACTACTCTGCTTTGTCAAGAGCTTATATTTTACATCCCCTAACAAACATGCAGTTTTGTGTTGCTGCATTCACCTGATTTTCACCTTTCTGTTTCTTTTTGATACACCTGGTGCTGACATCCTCTTCTATACTTCTCATTGAATCAGAGTTAGTCCCCTGACCTGGAGGTAATGAGAGAGTGAGGAATGGAGTAGTTAAGTATAATTATGCTGTAGCTGATAGCCCACAGCAACTCACAGATGTTCAGTTTTAAACTACCAGGTTGGTCCAAGTTTAGCATGATGGTACACTCCATCATTTTGTGGTATCTGAAGTGCAAGGAAAGAGCTTCACCTCCTCAGGAACTGGAAGTTGGTCATTCCCCCCACCAATGTTTCAACGAACAAGTCGGATGAGAATGATTACCATGACATTAAGGCATGTGTACAAGAGTGACATCAAGGACCTGCATCAGGGTGCAATCTTTATTGTTTGGAGCCATAGCCACACAAAGGAAGATGCTCTTGCTGTTAGAGGCCAGTCAGAATTCCTCAAGGTAGCACCTGGACTAGACATTTTCAGCTGCTTCATCAATGACTTGTGTTCCGTCCTTAGGTAGGAAATGTTGATGATTGTGTTATGTCCTACACCATTCACGACATCTCAGATACTGAAGCAATATTCAACGTGGGTTGTTAAGTAGAAAATTAAATGTGCTCCACTCAAATTAGGGTCAGATGGAATTCTTTCCACTTGCTCGGTGAGTACAGCTCGACCAACACTCAAAAGGTTTAATGTCATTCAAGACTAAAAAGCACTCTTGATCAACACTCCATTCAGCAAGTTAAATATTTATTCCTTGACACATCAATCACTGTAATAAATCACCAAAGTTCTTTGACAGCACAATCTAAACTCATCACATCTATGATCTAGAAGGACAAGGGAAAAAGATGCATGGAAACAGTATGATCCTGGTTCAAAATGCTTAAACTCCCTTCACAATACCACTGTCAGAACATCTAGCAGATAGATTGCGCAGTTCAAGGAAGTGAATTATCACCATTACCTTCTCAAGGGCAATTAAGGACAACAAATGCTAGCCTCGTCAGTGACTTGCCATAATCCTAAAAATAATACAAATGAATTGATGTATCTGCAGCGGTTGTAAAATGTAAAGTTGTCATCATCTTACCAGGGCTGCTCTCTCATTAGAGAGAGATGACTGATGGAGGTTTAACCTGAGGGTCACCATACCTAGGCAAGAGGAGAGGTTGAGAAGGAGAGGATTTAATGGTCAGCTCAGTTGGTGCAGGAATTAAAACCATGCTGTTGGTGTCACTTTTTGGTTTGATTAAATTTCCTATTGTCATATGTACAAAGGTGCGGTGAAAAGTATTGTTTTGCCTGCTAACCAGCCAAATCATACCTTATATAATTCATGAGGGTAATCAGACAGCTGCAGAGAAGGTGCAGAGAAAGATCAACTCTAATAAACGAGAGGTCTGTTTAGATTAGATTACTTACAGTGTGGAAACAGGCCCTTCGTCCCAACAAGTCCACACCGACCCGCCGAAGCGCAACCCACCCATACCCCTACATGTACCCCTTTTTACCTAACACTACAGACAATTTAGTATGGCCAATTCACCTGACCTGCACATCTTTGGACTGTGGGAGGAAACCGGAGCACCCAGAGGAAACCCACGCAGACACGGGGAGAATGTGCAAACTCCACACAGTTTGAGTCGGAAATTGAACCCGGGTCTCTGGCGCTGTGAGGCAGCAGTGCTAACCATTGTGCCACCGTGCCGCCCATAGGTCTGATAACAGCAGGGAAGAAACTGTTCTTGAATCTGTTGTTATGTGTTTTCAAATGTTTGTGCAGGTCGTTCGTAAACACAAACTCACTGTAATGCGATTAGCAAATTGGGGACACCGTTTCTAAAGCATGATTAAACTAAATTGCCAACAGTTTAAGTGCCGTTTCTAAAGCACAAATTTTCTATAATGCAGGGTTTCACGAGAACGCAACCATTGTTTTATAGAAGAACTACTTGTATCTTCTGCTATATAATAAACCAGCTGTCCAGCCAATTGTGCCAACTGACCCCTTCATTGTTGAGGAGAAGCTTTTTCCCTGTTGTTGGTTCCTTCAATACTTGGTCAGTCTGACAGATATATCATTTGGGACTTGGTCAGTTCAGTCAATAATTGTTCTTTTGAGCCACCCGTGATGATCAATTTTGATGTCCTTGATCCATACTACATTCCAGCCCCTGACTACCTTCACTCTTTCTTCCAAGTTTTATTCAATATGGAGGAGTACTAATTCATGAATTAAGGGAGAGTGGCAACTTGTAATCAGCATGAGATTTTCTTTCCCATATCTGCCAGAATCTGATGTTTGAAGAGAACATAACCATGGATGGAGATGATGGCATCTGGGACGTTGCATTTGGTTGGTATGAGTATGTCAGGCTCATGCTTGATTAATCTATGGGACAGCTCCCCCAAATGTGGCATAAGACTTCAGATGTCACTGAAGTGGAGAATGCATGGTGAACTGGGAGACGTGTCAGTTCCAGTGCTTAAGTAAATGCCATGTGTTCCATCTGGTTTTACTCACTCATTTTTATATTGCAATTTAACACAAATGATCGGCTTTCTAGATCATATCAGGAAGAAGCTGAGAGTTGACCAGACTTGTGTGCCTAGAGTCAAAAATAGGCCAGACCAGGCAAGAACAACAAATTTCCCCAAAGAAAGTCAGTAAATCTGAAGGGTTTTTAATTGTTATCATTATCACTCGCAATTTTAATCCAGATTTATTAATGAATTGAATTTAAATCCTCTCCGATGTCATGGTGGGATAGAACTCATGACTCACAAACATTTGTCTCAGCTTCCATATTAGTGGTCCAGCAAAATTTGCTCAATGCAACCAATGTATCTTGATTATAAGAGTTCACATACTTATGACACACTCTCCCAATTAATCAAATTTAATCACTGCTCTTAATGTATAAATTTTTATTATGGAGAATAAATCAAAAAAGAAAAAAATATGTTCTGAGCTTTGACTTGTGTCACTCAGTATTACTGAATCAATAACGGATACATTATTTTAGCATGCTTCCACTATCCAGTGGAACATGATGTACTAACAAAATTACTCACCAAGATTTAAAGCTGGCAATGTACTTGAACAAATAGGCATTTCTGTATTCCCCCAAAGCAAATGTTACAGAGCATATAGTACAAGTCTATTTTGGTTATCACTCATTTTCTCCTCTGAAATATATGAGCGACTGCAAGAAAACTTAATCTTGCACAACATAGTGATATATCATCTGCCTTCAACATAACAATGTGCACTAACTTTTTTATGATTCAGAAATAAAACCTGCATTACAATAGTTTATGTTAGAATTTGGGATGTTTTTGGTTATCTTGGAGAATATGCCCAATCATTTATCAATATTATGAAGTTAAACCAATAAATTGATTTGAAAGATATTTACTATATATATATATATATATATACATATATAGAGAGAGAGTTACTAATGTAACAATGGAACCTTTTTATTTGAAAAAATAATGGGAATGATATTTGTTTGACAAACTGACACAGTGAATAGCACAATAATAAGGGGATGCTATGTGAATACATGAAAAACATATTCAGTTACAGCCTTATTCGAAACAAATATCCATGTATTACTCTTATGAATTTGACTACATTTTCATAATACAGCTCCTGTTTGTTCGAATTTAAAAATGACCACATAATTAATTCCATAATACTCAAAGTTTAAAATGATTAAATGGAAGAGCATATGTAGATAGACCAATAATTACTTTTCTGATGAACATGACTCAAATCTATAAATTCTACAAATTGCTCAGGACAAAATGACAATTCCCTAAAGATGAACACAAGATGAGAGTGACTGCAGCTGCCAATAAAAAGGAAATTGTTAACGTCACAATTACATTGAACTGACCTTGAATTCCTGAATTTTGTTTACTTGTCATTTTCTTTTTTTGTTGCAGATTTATTGAAGTTAATATTGAACAGGGCCAGCTGACAGATGCAAGCTCAATTTGCATAGCTCTTTACGAAAATAAAATCTTTACTCCATGACTGTAAGAGCGGTTTATCCATTGTTTCACCAGATTGCTGATATCTTCAGCTATGCTTCTGCATTGTCTCGGATGCCTGAAGGGAGTCTCTGTTACAAGTGCAACTTACCTCTGGTGGATAATATTTTAATTCAGATCCAATGACAAAATTCTTGACCAACTTGACTTCTGGAACGGTTACACTAGTATGCACATTGATGGAATCTTGACAATGGCCATTCAGCCCAACAGGTTTGTACCAAATGTCCAAAAAGCATCCTACCAAGACCCACTCATCCTTGTATGGATTTTTTAAAAACCATGGCTAACCCATATAACCTGCACACCACAGAGCAATTTTTAATGTGGCCAATCCACCGAACCTGCTCATTTTTGTGGGAGGGAATCAGAGCACTTGGCAGGAACCCATGCAGACATGGAGAGAATGTATAAACTCCACACAGTCACCCAAGACTGGAGACAAACTTGGATCCTTTGTGCCACGAGGCAGCAGCACTAACCATTAATCTACCATGCAAGTCACTTTTTTCTCACAATTTAATGCAACAGTTTGGAAGCAGACCATTTGGCCCATTGAGTCCACATTGACCGTCTGAAGAACATCTAACCCAGACCCAACTCCCTAACCTATCCCTCTCGCCCTGCATTTCCCATGGTTAATCCATCTAGCCTGCACACTATGAACAATTCACCATGGCCAATCCACCTAACCTGCGCATCTTTGGACAGTGGGAGAAAACCAGAGCACCCAGAGGAAACCCACACGGAATCGAGGAGAATGTGAAAACTCCACGCAGACAATTGCCTGAGGAAGGAATTGAACCTGGGTCCTTGGCATTGAGAGGCAGCAGTGCTAACGACTGAGCCACCGATACACATGACTGTTTCCAAAACTGTCAATTGAAACTTCTAAGCAGTAGCTTCCAAATTGGTTCAAGTATGCCTACTATTGTTTTAAATTTGAGGTTTCTCTGCTGAAGAGCTTATTTTTGCACTGCCATCCTATCTTTGACTGAAACAAGGCTTTGTGTGGGGCATCTTGTTCCCTCTGCATTGGCCATCCTTCCACTTGGAATGTTTGGGATCGGAAAACAGTCAGACTCTTGTTCCCTGTTCTTAACAAAAATATTCAGACCCCTATCCCTATACTGAGGAACAACTGCTCACCTTTACTTGGTTCCTATCTTTTTTTCAGTTTCTCTCATCAACTTACCTCACTGATCCTAAATATCCTTTCTCTGATGCAGACTGCCTACGCATATTTTCAACCAATCCATCAACAATCATTTTATTTCCCTTGGTCACTCAGTTTCTGAAGTCTTAGTGAGTAAGAGGTTCATTCCCAACCCCTTTCACAGACCAACAATCGTACAAACACCTCAACCCCATCTCCTACCATGCTGGCCCATGGCGAAGTTACAACTCTCCAATACGTTTGTACCAATACTTTTGGAATCTCAACTGCTAAACCTTTGATCCTTTATTATGATTTATGTGAATCTGTCAGGTCATCCTCCAACTTCAATTCTCTTGTCCCAGCAAGTCCCAAATTAAATTCATGAAGTCAAAGAGACATGGACAAAGTATCAACTCTACAATTAATGAAAGAGCATCATCTCTCTCTTCTCAAAAATTCCGCTCCTTTCACTTGTGCTAATTAATTACTATGAATCTTCCATGTCCCTTCCCTCAAGATCGATACTCACCTTTCTTGTGTATCCTTGAACCTCACCAAACTGATTCACATTTCTCCCAGAACACCAACTATCATCATAATCAACATTCCTGTGATTGCAATACATTATCTCTCATAGACTTCTTTGCCTTTGAAGCACAATTAACCACAGCATTCCCTTCCAACACATCAAAGCTGTTGCTTAGTTTCTTCAAGATTACATTTGCTTGGTTTCACCTCTACCTATATGATCATTGCCACAATGGTTTGGACAATTATGTTTCATTGCACCAGGCATTGTTATTTCAGGAATTGATAAGATGAGACCAAAGGAGGAATCCATGTGCTGCCAGTGGACAAAATAATCGGAAAACAGTGTAGTCAGCTTCCAAAAGCACAATGACATCAGCTCCAATTTTCCACATGCTGTCTCAATAGCTTGACTGTTTTTCTGCTGTCAGAATTTTGCCCAAGATCTAATTCTGGATGAGCCCTCATTCCTTGCAAACTGGTCAATACTTTCTGGCCTTGTCATTCGTGATATATCATTTTCACATTTTCAATACTTGTTCATGATCTGATCTCTGACTGACATGAAATCTTTCAGTCTCTATATCCTATTCTAACTGGAGCTTGGATGAAATCTCATTATAGACTGTATTTCCTAAGTATTATCTAAGTATAATACTGCCTTGACTTCAGTACTTCTGCTACTAAAACCATTATATATGCTGTTGTCACTTCCAGGCTATGCGAATCCAATTCTTTCCTGTGTGATCTCCTAACTGCTACCGACTATAAATATTTTCATCCAGCACCAAGAACCATTCACTCTTCTGTGTTTATTGACTCTTTTACCTTTGAAAACAACACTGCAAATTTACAATTCTCATCTGGGGTTTTATCCCGTTCTATAAGCTCTTTCGCAAATTTTCTGCTTCTCTGTTGTACTGCTTCTCCATACTTGCCACTGTTGTTGGCTGTACATCTCACATTATAGGAAAAAACCCTAAGTCTTTTCACCACACTCAGTGTTTCCCTTAAAAACCACCTCTTGGAGCAATCAATTTTTTTTACTCAGCATAGATTCACTGCCTTTTTTTTTTGCGTATCTTGCACTCCTTAAAATTCCTTGCTACATTTCATTTATACAAATAGTCATGTGCAAATTAAAGTTGTTTTTATCCTGTGTCTCTCAACTCCTGATGTTCTTTTATTTTAAGAGGTGAAATGTAACTTGCTGGGAGATTCAAGAAATAAACAAATCCAGTTGCCATCTTTATGAGTTAATAATGGAGCAGGATCCAAACAGAAAGCACTTTGGACCTACACCACAAACAGGGCTGAACATTTTTTTCCCATTTCCTAGATGAGACCATTTTTAGTGAGGTTATCAATTAAATGACAAGTTGTGCTGAGTTGTCAGTAATTTCCCTTATGCTTTTTACGACAATAAATGTAAATAAAACTTCAGGCAGTTTGTGAAGGATATATTTGATTTTCAGTCTCAGAAATAAACTCAAAGTTTTAAATCTAGTTGCAACATTAATTTCCCTGATATTGTCCCAGCTTAAATGTCAGAAAATCAACCTGCCAGTTTCATGACAATATGCACATGCAATTACTGTCTCACTTCCTAAAATGTAATCCTAGATTTTCACCAAGTTCGAATATGTTTCATCAAATTCCAATTGATCTGCAAAGCAATTGAATGATCATTTGTGTAAAACATCACAACTTCAAAGTTTTATCTCTATGCCAATCATTTTAACAGTTCACCTACATTGTACAAAGTATTTAATGAAATGAACATAGCAAAATAGGAGATTCAATTAAGATAGAATATCTGGTTCACATGCTGTTGGAAAATTTGGAGACGTTTGGGCTTATGGGAAAAATATGGTGACATCTTGAAAAATGTCCATGTGACAGACGATGAAGTGCTGGATGTCTTGGAATGCATAGAAGTGGATAAATCCCCTAGAACTCAGTGGGAGCGAGGGAAGTGATTGCTGAGCCCCTTGCTGAGATATTTGTATCATTGATAGTCACAGGTGAGGTGCTGGAAGACTGGAGGTTGGCTAAGATGGTGCCACTGTTTAAGGGAGGTGATAAGGACAAGCCAGGGAACTATAGACCGGTGAACCTGACGCCAGTGGTGGGCAAGTTGTTGGAGGGAATCCTGAGGGACAGGATGTACATGTATTTGGAAAGGCAAGGACTGATTAGGGATAGTCAACATGGCTTTGTGCATGGGAAATCATGTCTCACAAACTTGATTGAGTCTTTTGAAGAAGTAGCAAAGAGGATTTATGAGGGCAGAGCCGTAGACGTGATCTATATGGATTTCAGTAAGGTGTTTGACAAGGTGGCACATGGGAGACTGCTTAGCAAGGTTAGATCTCATGGAAGACAGGGAGAACTAGCCATTTGGATACAGAACTGGCTCAAAGATAGAAGACAGAGAGTGGTGGTGGAGGGTTGCTTTTCAGAATGGATGCGTGTGACCAACGGAGTGTCACAAGAATCAGTCCTGGGTCCGCTACTTTTCATCATTTATATAAATGATTTGGATGTGAGCATAAGAAGTATATTTAGTAAGTTTCCAGATGACACCAAAATTGGAGGTGTAGTGGACAGTGAAGAAGGTTACCTCAGATTACAATGGGATCTTGACCAGATGGACCAATGGGCTGAGGAGTGACAGATGGAGTTTAATTTAGGTAAATGCAAGGTGCTGCATTTTGGGAAAGCAAATCTTAGCAGGACTTATACACTTAATGGTAAGGTCTGAGGGAGTGTTGCTGAACAAAGAGTGCAGGTTCATAGCTCCTTGAAAATAGAGTCGCAGGGAGGTAGGATCGTGAAGAAGGCGTTTGGTATGCTTTCGTTTACTGGTCAGAGTATTGAGTACAGGAGTTGGGAGGTCATGTTGCAGCTGCACAGGATATTGGTTATGCCACTTTTGGAATATTGTGTGCAATTCTGGTCTCCTTCCTATCGGAAGGATGTTGTGAAACTTGAAAGGGTTCAGAAAAGATTTACAAGGATGTTGCCAGGGTTGGAAGATTTCAACTATAGGGAGAGGTTGAATAGGCTGGGGCTGTTTTCCCTGGAGCATCAGAGACTGAGAGGTGACCTTATACAGATTTATAAAATCATGAGGGGCAGATAGGATAAATAGACAAAGTCTTTTCCCTGGGGTGGGGGAGTCCAGATTTAGATGGCATAGGTTTAGATATAAAAGAGACCTAAGGGTCAACTTTTTCACACGGAGTGTGGTACGTGTTTGGAATGAACTGCCAGAGGAAGTGTTGGAGGCTGGTAAAAATTGCAACATTTAAAAGGTATCTGTCTGGTGTATGAATAGGAAGGGTTTGGAGGGATAAGGGCCGGGTGCTGACAAGTGGGACTAGATTGGGTTGGGATATCTGGTCAGCATGGACAAGTTGGACCAAAGGGTCTGTTTCCGTACTGTACATTTCTATGACTCTATGACTCTGTGAGGTTACAACTCAAGATTCCTGTAAAATGCTTCTGCATAACCAAAAATGGAAAATAATTAATGAACCAGCGCAATTGACAGAGTAATAAAAAAACTTTTAAATTGTTTTCCTTTGCATTAAAATATTCATGAATGCATTTAAAGGTTGCAGTTTTATTAATGCAGCTGAAAATTGATAAAGAAAAATTAAAATTCATCTGAGATGTGAATTTTTGTATTTTTTTTATAAAACTGTTTACTCCTGCACACAAGTACCACAATTTCATGATCATGCTAAGTATTTTCAGCAAAAGGCTATAATAAAATATTTATTAGATATATTTCTATAAGCTAGGCAATTTCTTAGCAAATTAAATATATCCTTGATATGTAAAAGCAATTACGATGATGCCTATAAATGTTTACATCCTGAAAAATGAAAGTTTAGGTCATGATTTGTATGTATTTCTTTGAAGCTTTGAAAATACCTTTCAATATGGGCTACTTATACACCTAAGGCAAATACAATCCTCCAGACTACATATGGGAGATAGACAATACAAAATGCGAACACAGAATAACTCAAATATCTCAAACTAAATTGTGCTTAATTTCATGAAATAATTCTTCCCAGATGGATTGAACCACAATTGCATTTTAAAGAACTGTATACATTATTCTTCTGGGACCTGAGCCAAAGAATTCACCAATTTCATTCTGAGTCACTTTGGCAATAATATCATTGTAAGGATCCCATTCTGAATCAGATGTAATGCTTTTGGTTTTTATCATCATCTCTCCACAACAAATCACCTCCCTCTCTATCCAGATGATAGGGTGCACAAGGTCAGAATCTTGTGAATGAGTGATGTGGGGTTGGAGGCAAGGGCAAGAAATAAATTTCAACACCACCATTCCCCATTTTCCAATGTTGGGTCACTCAACTGGATAAAAGGTACCAAATGGATGATGGGCTGTGGTTGCAGGTAATTTGTTCAGGATTTAAGATCTGTTTAGGATTGTATTTATGTTGCAGAGGGCAGGGGAATATTTGGGCAGGTCCTGTTGGGTCAGGGTGGGAGTCAGGGGGATGGTGATTCAGATCAGTGTGTTGAATTTGACAAAGCTATACCTCATGTGCAGAACAGTTGGAAGTCCAGGTACTGGACAGTAAAGAGGGCTGTTGGTTTGGCTGGGTGATGGGGGAGTGAGGAACAGAGTAATGGTGGTTTCAGGTCTGTGGTGCTCAACTCTGGATGTGAGTTAGTGGTTGGCTCTGAGATGTAGGGGTAAAGATGAAGCTGGAGTGATTGTGGTGCATTCAGTTATGTGAGGGGTCAGTGTTTATGAAATCACAAGTTAGGGGGTGGTTTTAGCTTGAAGGGGGTTCAATGTTGGGTTAGAGTAGCATCGTCACATCTGGAGGGTCCAATGGGAATCAAGGGCTAGATCAGGAGATGGAGGCTTTTGCCCAATGCGGGGGTGGGGGTGGTGGGCTTTGTCAGGTCTAAGGTGATGGGGCAGGGGAGAGAAGAGAGGGGATGGGTGTTTGTGGGGCAGTATAGTCATTGGACAAGGCCAGGGCAGTAGTGAGTATGATGAAGGTGGAGGTAGGGTTGGTGGTGGTCAAAGGTTAGTTTTCTCATGAGACAGGAGGTCAAAAAGGTTTTAATTCCTCTAACATATCCTAGCTAACTACTGAAGTCAGTCAAGTGGAATACTTGGAATATTCAAGATGGTAGCTCTAACTCTTGATGTTGGGCATTTTATCCAAGGGTTCCAAATGTCTAATAATTGCCCACCAGAAGTTTCATCTTCCCAAGCAATTCTTGTGGAGTCGGCTGCATTGGGACATCTGCACACTCTCAACATGCAACTCCTGTTTATAATGCTGCATTGACATTACCTTCCTATCAGATGCCTTGATCTTCACTTTATTTTTCAAATAGATAATCGAATATTAGTTCCACCTTAAAGAAAAACTGCAATAAGGCACTGCACAACCATATCTTCCTTTATCCCTCCATTTTACTCACTTGTTTCCAAATGTTCAGTTGTCTTGTTCTGATGATTGACCACCACTATTAATAATCCTGAATATTTTAACTGTGATAGAAATATCTGAGAAACACTCAAATCTATATTAACATTTAACTTTCTGAACATTGTGCCTAATCTTGAAACTTCTCTGATCAAGTTCAGAAATCCTTTTGGACTGCCTGAGTGCTTCCAGCCTCCACGTAAATCAACTGTGCTGTTCTTTCTCCCCTGAACTTGTTTTAACTCTCAAATACATATGACTTCTCCGACTACAGTTTCATGAGCTTTCAAACTAAACTACTGTGAAAAGAAAATGCAAATATATTCACTTATCATGCTTTGCCATCTATCAAATACATTCAATTTTCCATGAACTCTTTTTAAAACAAACCATTTGTTTCAAATTATCATAAGTAAACAGAGGACAGTGATTGTGAAAAATCATTTAATCTAGCTGAAGCCATTGAAGTTATGATGTTTTCTCTGATGCAAGATGGATATTTATGATCTGTGCACCTTCCCATATTTCTATTCAAAATTAATTTTTTACCTAATCCAGACTGCATGACTGCATGTGTCTAAATTATGACATGAATATTTTATAAAGAGACTGTCTGAAGTGCTTCTCCATCAACAACAAGCAAAGATCAAAGTTTACAAGCCCCGTGAATTGCTTTTAAAAGACTGGTTGAAATGCTGACCGAGATTAATCATCTACTGGAAATTGTTTGAAGCATGCGACTACCAGTAGTTTATGAAAAGAAGCTTCAAAATGCAATCGATTTTAAATGCTTTCATTAACAGTGAAGTGGAAATTTGTTAAGCCTGTTTTATGTGATAAGGATTTATGAAAGCAAAATGACAGTTCCACAAAATAGTGATCATGTTTTTATGTTGTCACGGCACTTTTATAATTAGTGTTTTAGTTGCATTTAGCAGGAGCAACCACATTTCCCAAGAAAGTTTACAAGTGAACCTGATATTTCCTTCCGAAAGAAATGGGTTTCATTTCCACTTGGTATTTTACAAACTGTTGTATGTATGATAAAACTTCTGATATGGTAATATAGTTTTGGCATCATCTCTGAGGTAAACTGCTAGTTGAAATATCAATAAAATACACACACAGAATTCAAGTTTTCCGGTAATACATGGTAGAGATACTCAGTCTCTCTTATTACAATACAGTACAGAACAGGCCCTGCAGTCCTTATTACTCTGATTCATCTTGGGATTATTTAACCTTCCATTAATGGTGCTGTATAAGTTTGTTTTTCCATTATAGAAGAAAATTCCTCCATAGTACACAACAACAGACTAGCTCTCATAACCTGCATATATTAATCACCATTACCAATTCCCCAATTGCTGATTTTGTAATTTTTAAGAAAATATGCAGCACTTGGAAACATCATTTCTAAAATTTCCATTATACTACAGAGAGTCATGCAACATGATACAGATCCTTTGGGTCCAGTCAGTCCATGCCGATCACAACCCCAAACTAAACTACTCCCAACTGCCTGTTCCTGGCCCATATTCATCCAAACCTTTCTTATTTATGTATTTATCCAACTTCCTTTTAAACATTGTAATTGTGCCCATATGCACCAGTTCCTTATTCCACATGTGAACCACTCTTTGTGGAAAAAAATTGTCCCTCATGTCTTTTTTAAATCTCTCTCCTCTCATCTTAAAAATGTGCCCTCAGTCTTGAAATCTCTATCTAAGAAAAAAACACAACTACCATTAACTCTATCTATACCGTCATTAATTTATAAACTTCTACAATGAAGATGTTATGTGCATAAAATTTCTATATAGTTATCATCAATGCAAGTACAACTTCAAAATTCAATGCAGTGGTAGGTTTGTCCAATTTCACACTAGCAATCCGCATCCACGAACACCAACTAGCCACTAAATGCCATGACCAGCTGTCCCTCATAGCCATATACACAGATGACAAGGACCACAAATTCGACTGGGATGAAACAACAATAATAGGAGAAGCCAAACAGAGGACAGCCAGAGAATTTCCAGAGGCACTCATCCATGGACTCCATCAATAAATACATTGACTTAGATCCAGTACACCGACCACTGCACCGAACAACTGGAAGCGGCTGGAACGAAATGAAATAAATTCCAGAAGACACAGTACAGCAGCACTTCACAGGAGGCGGTAATGAAAATTATCAAATCAAACTGCCTGGGAATGATCTGTTGTGTCACGTCCAACTGCCAGTATACAATATACCTAAAGGGACATGTTCATTATGCTGTCATTGTGTAATGGCATGTGACCTGATGGTGTAAAAGTCTCAGTCTCCGTCTCAGAGTCCTCTTGCAGAATGACACACTGAGAGGACTTGCCACAATTTACTCTGAACAGTTTAGCGTGAACCCAGATGTGACAGCAGAAGCTGCAATAAAAATCTATTCAATACTACATTACCCATGCCTTGTCGTTAAGATGCAGAAGCTAACACAAGTAAATCTAATCAGATATGAATGTAGTGCTGAAGGTAAAGCCCACCACTGCATTTACAGGATATCGTGGCAGCAGAACAAATCTGGGTTAATACCAGTGGCCATTTATAAATAAACAGCTCCCAGATACTGCATCATATCACATCATTTTGTCAAGTGCAAGAGCCAGATTGTCCTGTTGAAAGTGGGAAACAGGAAGCTAGTTCAATACCTGTGGGTATGTTTGCTGAGCTGGGAAGTTGATTAACAGACGTTTCATTCCCTTCCAATGTGGCAGCCTCAGTGCTGTGGAGCCCCTTGTGAAGTGCTGCTCTACTGTGTCTTCTGGAATTTATTTCATTTCGTTTCAGCCGCTTCCAGTTGTTCGGTGCAGTGGTCGGTGTACTGGATCTAAGTCAATGTGTTTATTGATGGAATCCATGGATGAGTGCCTCTAGAAATTCTCTGGCTGTCCTCTGTTTGGCTTGTCCTATTATCGTTGTTTCGTCCCAGTCGAATTTGTGGTCCTTGTCATCTGTGTTCATGACTGCTACAGACAGCTGGTCATGGCATTTAGTGGCAAGCTGATGTTCGTGGAGGCGGATTGTGAGTTGTCTATCTGTTTGTCTTTATAGTGATTCATGCAGTCTTGAATGGAATCTTGTAAACTATGTTAGTCTTGCACATGATTGGTATCGGGTCTTTTGTCCTGTTAAGTTGTTGTCTGAGCATGGCCGGCGGTAAATGGGCTGTCATGAATCCCACTGGTCAGACAAGGTTGGTTGTCAGTTCTGAGACATTTTTTAAATGTAAGATAGCATGGATAGTGAGTTAGGTTGTGGCATGTCCTCATCGAATTGTTTGTCTGTTCGGCATCTGCGGCTGAAGTTGCGGGTGAAGTAGAGGTGTTCTTGTTTTTCTCTTCGCAGACTGTAAATGCTGCAGTGTGTTGTAGCTCTTTGAACAAGGCCCAAATGCAGCTTCTCTTGTGTGTTGGGTGATTGCTGTTGTAGTTCAGGATCTGGTCCGTGTGTGTGGCTTTTCTGTGCATTCAGAACTGACAGCCAGCGTTCTCCGACCACTGGGATCCATGACAGCCCATAAACCGACATGATTCGGAGATGCCGGTGTTGGACTGGGGTGTACAAAGTTTAAAATCACACAACACCAGGTTATAGTCCAACAGGTTTAATTGGAAGCACACTAGCTTTCGGAGCGACAATCACCTGATGAAAGCTAGTGTGCTTCCAATTAAATCTGTTGGACTATAACCTGGTGTTGTGTGATTTTTAACTCCATAAACCGACAGGCACGCTCAGGCAACAACTCACTAGGTCAAAGACCCAATACCAATCATATGTAAGACTAATATAGTTGTCAAGATTCCATTCAAAGATTGCATGAAACACTCTATAGGACAAACAGACAGACAACTAACAATCCTCATTCACAAACACCAACTAGCCACTAAACATGACAATCAGCTGTCCTTGTAGCCATGCAGAGATGACCAGGAACACAAATTCGACTGGGTCAACACGACAATAATAGGGCAAGCCAAACATAGGACAGCTAGAGAATTTCTCGAGGCATGGCACTCGTCCATAGACTCCATCAATAAACACTTTGACCCAGTATACTGACCTCTGCAGTGAGTAACTGGAACCGGCAATTGGAAGCAGCGGGAACGAAACCCAATAAGTTCCAGAAGACACAGTAAAGCAGCGCTTCACAGGAGGCTCCAAAGTACTGAAGATATCACATGCAGGGGACAAAATGTCTGCAAATCAACTTCCCAGCTTAGTGAACAAACCCACAACTACGGTAACCATCATCCGAGCTACAATATTTTACACAAACTTTAGGCAAGGTCAGTTCCACGCTATGACACTGTTCACCCAACTGCACATTCATCCCTACTTGCAACATACACAATATAATATTATGGAGTCATGGTCTAAATGAGCTTAGAAATATGTTGGTTACTTTTGAGTGATTGAAGTGCAGGAATAGAAACTACAAGAGTGGTGCATTTTCTATCCTGAATCAGCAGTCTTTGCTCTGACTCCCATCTGTGTGGGATCTGAAATTCAGAGGGGCTCTTTATCGTCAACGTAGCCATGACAAATGGAGATCCAGGACCTGGGATCAGATAGGCAAAGATTGGCTACTGAAGCATAATTGTTCTCATCAATTGGTCTAAATATTCATTTTTCTCTAACACCTAAAAATGTGTGAACACTGCTGCTTGTTGCCAGCTGGTTGTGTAGTCAATCACCTTCAGGGATCTTTTCATGGCTATAAAGGTCAGGAACCCAGATAGCCACCTGGCATGGAGGCTGACAGGATCATATTTGCGTCCTGCCTCCATTCTGACCTGATTCGGAATGGGAATGTCCACTCCTTGGCAAGTGAAACTTTTCCCAAGGGCAATAACTGAAACATAGCAGGAGAAGGAGAGGTTGCAGGTGGTAGTTTTTAGAATTAAGTGAATCATGGAAAATAACTCAAAGCAATAAGAAATTACAGTTGGTTCTGCTATAACGTGTGTTTCTTCAACACAAATTGGCTTTAACGCGATTGAAGAATTTCGACCTTTATTAGTCGAACACAAGCTTTCCTTATCTGTATTGGCTATGTCATAATCCTGGCCCCATTAGTTTATAAAGTGCAGTTATTGCATAATTTTTCCGATAACACCAGATCACATAAGAACGGAACCATCACGTTATATCAGAACTGATGGTACTTTTGACAATGGTATAATAAAGTACATATTTCATGAGCTGCTGATGCTTGGGTGAGAAACAGCAATGACGCTGCTTCACTTTGCAAAATGTCAAATGAAATGTTGCTGATGAATCGGGCACATGAAGCTAATTAATAAAGGACATAGTTTTGCGTCTAAGTTATAGGATGTTGAATTCAAGTCCTACTTCAAGGCTGGAGATTTAATCTTGGCTCATAAATCATAGTTACATGTAAGCTCTTCTGTGTTGGAGTTAACTTCCTTCAGATGAAGTATTACATCGACTTGGATGATTTTGGTAGTAATGATCCTGTGCACTATTAGAAAAACATCAGGGATTTCTGCTTTGCTGGTCAATCAACTGCTCTCCTTCTATTGCTTTTCTTGTTTTCTCTTCAAATATTTATCCAATGATCTTACATATTGATACTGAATTTGCTTCTATCACCCTTTCATGTACTGCATCCCACACTGATTTAAAAAATACAAAATGTAGTCACATCAACTCTGGCTTTTTTATTAACCACATTAAGTCTGTGTCCTCTGATTTCTCATCTGTCCATCACTGAAAATTCTCCATCTTTATTCATGATCTTAAAACTGAGCATAAGTAAGAATACCTTTCAAATCTTGCCTCAATTTACTCAGCTCCAACCCCAGATTGTCACATTGAAGAAAACTGGTACCATTTTAGTGAAATGCCAAGTCTGCAAGGCCTCTGTGTTTATGCACTTTGGAAGGGAGCTGGATTTTATTTAAATGGAGAAAGTCTGCAGAAACTACATCACAAAAGTGTTAGTGCATCACACGTAAATTGGCCTTTATAACAAGGGAATGGAGTACAAAAACAGAGAGATCTTGCTAAAACGATACAAGGCACGAGTTGGATCACATCTGGAATGCTGTGAATGATTTTGGTCCTCTTACTTAAGGACAGACTGACTGACATCAAAGGCAGTCCTGAGTTATGGTGAGAATCACTTATGAGGAGAGGTGGTGTAGGTTTGCTGTAGGAAGAGAGGCAAGATTCTTGGCCAGCTTTGCAGGGCAGATGTGGTGCGGTTGTTTCCCCTTGTGGGAGAGCTTTGGACCATAGAGGCATAATCTAGGAGACACCTGTTGGGGACAGGCACAAGGAGGCAGTTTGACTCTCAGAGGGTCATGAACCTCTGAAATTCTTTACTGCAGCCAATGTTGAGGTTGAGTTTTTAAGCATATTTAAGGCTGATATACCAGATTTCTAATCATTATGAGGGTCAAGGATTATGAGGGGGGAAGGCATGAAAGTGGAGTTGAGCATTATCAAATTAGCCATGATCTCATTGAATAATAGAACAGAATTGATGTACTGAATGACTTTTTTCTGCTCTTTGTCTTGTGGTGGGAAAAGGGGCCACTCCAGACTCAAATAGTATTCAACAAAACCATAATAGAACACTTTTGTATGAACCACATAACTTGTATTGAAATACACTTCCTTCACACAGGTAATTAAATGTTTGGTCAGAAATAGGTTTCAGGGAGTGACTTAAAGAAGAAAAGAAAGGCAAAGAGGTATATTTGGGGGAAGATGGTGGGTTCCAGAGTTTAGGGCCTTGGCAAATGTTAACGGTAGCGTAATTACAATAAGCAGTTGTCTCCAAGATTATCAGAGAAAGTGAGAGAAGTGGCCGGAATCGAGAATGACCATTTTAACAATCAAAGCATTTCTTAACCAGCAGCAAAGTAAGTTAATGAGCACAGGAGTGCTCAATGAAGGGAATTTGGCATGACCAAGGAAATGGTCAGCAGGATCTTGAGGACCTAAAGCTGGCAGATTATTAAATATTGGAGGCTGACCGGGGCAAGTTCAAATCTAGAAGTAACTAAGAAATCAATCAAATTTCAGCCGAATAAGGCTGAGACAAGGGCTGATTTGCGCAATGTTGTAAAGTGGAATTTGTGATTTTCACGATGGTCAGAATTTCAAATATGATGGCAGAATTTAAAGTTTGTGATGAGAGTTGATGATAATGGTTTTTGTCTTCTCAATATTAATTGGATCAAATTTCTGTTCGTCCAGTGCTAAATAGAGACAAAAAAACTGCAGATGCTGGAATCCAAACTAGACAGGCAGGAGGCTGGAAGAACACAGCAAGCCAGGCAGCATCAGGAGGTGTAGAAGTCGATGTTTCGGGTGTAACCCTTCTTCCAGACGAGGGATGGATATATTGGGAGCTACAGATGAAGGGGGAGGTGGGGACAGGGTGGATAGGTGAAGGCAGATGGAGGGTACGACCTTGTTGGTCAATGGGAGGAATGGATCCAGTTGGTGGCAGGGAGCAGTGGCAGGGCGGGAGAGGGGATGGGAAAGGAGTCAGGGGATAGGGAGGGAGGTTATTTGAAATTGGAGAATTCAATGTTGAGTCCTCTGGACTGTAGGGTGTCCAGTATTTCACTGAAATAAATCAAAGATTCCTGGTGAAGGGCTCTGACCTGAAACGTCAATTTTCCTGCTCCTCGGATTCTGCCTGATCTGCTGTCAAGATAAGATGTTGTTCCTCCTACAAGTGCTGTGGTTTGTTTTGACAATGAAGGAAGCCAAGGATGGTCATGACGGAAAGGGAGTGGTTGGGGCAATTGAAATGGGCACTGACAAACAAAATATGATAATGACTCACATAAGGACATAATCGATTAGATAGCCAAAGCTTGAACAAAAAATAGATTTCAAGGCCAGAAGCAACATAGAGAAGTAGTGGGAAGGATTTCAAAGCTTGGGGTCTGAGGAATTGAAGGCACAATCAACAATGGTGGAGCAATTATGGTTGAGGACGCACAAGAATTCAGAATTAGAGGAGCAGAGATATCTTAGGTATTTGTGGGGTGGAAGAAATTACAGAGATAGGGAAGGGTAAGACTATGAAGGGACTTGAAAACAATGATGTGAACGTTAAAATAGAGCCATTCCTTGACAGCGAGCCAACAAAGGCTCCGAATACAGCCAATAGGGAACAGAATTTTCTGCAAGGTCTGACAGAGGCAATAGAGTTATGGTTGACCATAATTTATCAAATAATGTGTGATACCAACCAGAATTCATTGGAAGAGTATCATGAAGAGGTGGGGAGTGATGAACCAGCTTCCTACTTTTTAAACATCACCAGGTCAGCCACAACAAATATTCGTATATATTTTTGAGCATGTGATTATCAAACTTCAATTAAAGATGCAATGAACTGGATCAAAATGAAAAAGCCAATTGTTCGGATTTATTGAGTAAAAGAAAAGGTTTATTACTTACTAATCCCGAGGAGAAAAAAACAAAAACACAGTCACACAAACAGATAATAAATTTAAAGAGGAGAGTGTCTGGGACAGACAGGAAGATTAAAGGTTATGTGGTTTAAATGTCCTGAAGAGTTGTCGAGTTGTTCGATTTTTAACCTGAGGCCACAGTTATTTCATTGTTGACTGGTATTCTCAGCAGTGGTGAAATTTGCATTATCTTATGGTTCTCAAACAATGGTTGTTTTCCCAAACTGTTTTTGATTGGGAACTGGCTTCATATAAGATGAAACAAACAGGTAGCCAGGAAGTTCCAGATGTTGTTGTCGCAAATTCATTTTCCCTTCTCTCTGCTTTTTTTCCCTTACAATTAATAACTAAAACATGGTTTGTTTGCATTTTTGGAAGTCTGGCTCCATTGTCTTTGAAGCTCAACAGTGGCGGGCAATGTTTCATGCCCAATA
Organism: Chiloscyllium plagiosum; assembly: GCF_004010195.1. NCBI lineage: Eukaryota > Metazoa > Chordata > Chondrichthyes > Orectolobiformes > Hemiscylliidae > Chiloscyllium > Chiloscyllium plagiosum. Next base: position 50,176,865 of record NC_057727.1, read on the forward strand.
TGTGCACTTATTATACAAGTGTGCAAATGTACCAATGCTGACTCATTTGCCTGGTTTTAAGGACTTGAGATAAAGTGGTAATTTCAGTGATGACAGATTTGATTATTTCACTGATGAAGGGCTCCGCCCCGAAACGTCAATTTTCCTGCTCCTCGGATGCTGCCTAACCTGCTGTGCTTTTCCACTGTCAACTCTGATCTCCAGCATCTGCAGACCTCACTGTCTCCATATGAGATTTGTTCACAGTGCAGCATATGAGGAATGTTATAAGTCCTGGTATAAAAGGCACAGAGGAGTAGCAAGTGGTGACAAAATTAGCTGAGTAACAGAAAACAGGATATGATGGTGAATTGACATTTTTCAGCCTGGAGGAAGTTTGGAGTGGAGACTACCAGGGTTCAGTTTTAGAACCTTTGCTTTATCTGATATATATTAATGATCTGGATCTTGGGTGTGCAGAGGACAATTTCAAAGTTTCCTAATGACACAAAACTCAAGAAACGTAAACTGAGAACACCAAAATGACATGGACAAGTTGGAGGAGTGAGCAGATTAGCAGCAGAGAATATGAGGTGATGTATTTTGTTTGGAAGAACACTGAAAGGTAATATTAAATCGGAGTACAATTCTAAAGGGGATGCAGGGGCAGAGGGATCTGGGTGAAAATGTGCATAGAATATCGAGGTTGGCAGGACAGGTAGAGAGGTAGGTAGAGACAAGTAGAGAGAGGCTGCACTGTCCTTAACTTTGTTCATAGAGGCACGAATAATAAGAATGAGGAGGAAATATTGAACTTTTATAAGACACTTGTTAGACCTTAGGTGGAGTATTGTTTTTACAAGCATGGGTGTCACATTATAGGAGCAATGTGAATACAATGTAGAGATTGGTTCCAGAATGAGAAGCATCAGTAATGTGGATAGATTAAAGAAGTCCTTTTAGATGGAAGTGGTTGTGGGTTTGGAAGGTGCTGGCTGAGGATCTTTGGTGAATTTCTGCAGTTCATCTTATAGATGGTAAACATTGCTGCTCCTGAATGTCGGTGGTAGAGGAAATGTATATTTTTAGATCTGATTCAAAATGACCTTATGGAAGTTCATAAAATAATGAGGGGTATACATAGGGTCAATGGTAGTTATCTTTTCCATAGGATGGGAGATTTCAAGACTGGGGGCACATTTTTAAGGTAGGAGGTCAGAAATTTAATAAAGTCATGAGTGGCACATTTATACACAGAAGGTGACTTGCATATGGAATGAACTTTCTGAGGAAGTGGTGAATGTGGGTACAATTATAATATTTAAAAATCATTAGGATGGATAGATGAATTGAAAAAGTTTGGAAGATGATGGCCCATGAGCAGGCAGGTGGGACTAGTTTGGTTTGGGCATTGCATTCGGTATGGACTGATTGGACTGAAGGGCTTGTTTCCATGCTGTTTGATTCTATGACTCTAAGCTGTGTCTTTGCATCTTGCAGAGGACAATTAATAGGGCTTTCAACTTTTTCACACAATGAGTAGTTCGGGTATGGAAGGCAATGCCCAGAAATATGGTGAAGACACGTTCAACTGCAGCATTTAAGAGGAAAATTGAATGATGAGTTGGATAGAAATATTATGCAAGGCTCTGGGGAGAAAGCAGAAGATTAGCATTTGGTAATTATGCTTATTTGAAGAGCTGGTGCTGGAAAAATGGGCTGAATGGCCTCTTCCTGTGTCAAAACAATTCTGTGATTCTGTGATAATTGTGAACCTACCTTGAGAGATGTACATTGATCATTGTTGTACTTGCTGGATACACGGTTATCTTGCTGCTGGTTACTGTCAACTCAACACCACTGCACAATCACCATCACCACAGTATTCTTCCTCACTCACTAGGTGTGTCATAAGTGTGCCGTAATTTGGTCTGATTAGCTTTACAATGTAGCACCATCAGTGGTTATGGCTTTGTATGATCTTGGCTGGTCGCATGTTTTTGAAACCTTTGGATGGATGGACAATTATTTGTGTTTAGCTTTTTAACTCACTCTCTCTAGCCTTTGCATTGTCTTGGTAGTTACCTACCTGTTTTCTTGTTGTATATCTCTTTCATTCCCCTCTATCTTTGATGTACAATGTCCGTGTCTTGGAATAGTGTATCAATTGGTTTTTGGGCAATGTCAATCATATTTGTCTTCCAAGCATCAGTTGTGCTCAGGATGGTGATCCTTTCACAGTTGCTATTACAAACAAAGCAGCAAAGCAATGCTTAAATCTTGCGCTGTCCTTTGCCTGTTAATGATGATTGATTTGATACTATGCACTATACATCCTGCGAGGCCAGTCGAACATGGTTAATGAGGTGACAATATATGTTTCACTCTACACTGCATACATGTCTTGAAACAGTTTGCTGGTGAATTGTGAGACTCTATCTATTCTGGGATACTGATTAAGCTAAAAATAATGTTCAAGGTGTCAATAATGGTCATACTTATTGTGTTGGTATGTTAATGAACAAAGAGGAATTGATAGAGAAGAAATCCATCACAAGGATACAATCTTCCTAATGCACTGTAAATAAATCTGTTGCTATTTTACCCAATATTGAGCAGGATGTACAGTCTCTTTCTGCTGCTGAGGGTGATACAATTGGCAGGCCTCACATGCATTCATGAGTCATTGAATATCCAGATTTATCCCTGATCAGTACATACTAATATGCTAACGATCTTCTATGTTTGATGCCCATGTGTCCATGATGGAACAGAGACATCATATCTTGGCATAAGGCTTTTGGTGATGGAAGGTATTTGTCCTTAAAAAGACTTGTTGTGATATACCAAACTAGTCCCTGGAAAGCCAAAACAAAGGCATTTTCTCAGATACTTTTTAACCTTGTCAAGCCATCCCTAGATTATGATCTTTTTCTAATTCTTGTTGTTTTCCACCTTTGGTAGTTGTTGTTTGCAACTGTTCAAGTGGCTGGGTTCCAAGTGTGACAAATCAACTTTAAGGATGTCTTCATTTCCAATGGCTTATAATCTGACTACATGAAACCACATGTCACAAAATACCAGAGCTGCTATCTTGTACTCTACCTTGGAATGGTCAACTTAAACACAAGAGGGGGCCTTTGAACCAAAACCATTAGATTTTGTCTTGGATACACCCACACCAGTTGACAATACATCCATTTGAAGAATCAAGGCTCTCCTGGGGTTGTCATATTACAGTAGACAGACAATCATGTCTTCTTGAGTAAACCACTTAGTGGAGATACCTTGCCTGTGAAGTTGGGAATATATCGTGAGAGAAAACTTTAAAATTCCAGCACAATATTGCAGATCCTCTTTACCCTGTAGTTTTTTTTAAAATTAAAACATATTTCATCTTCCCTGATCAGGATGGACTCCATGGAAAGAGTAATTGGATCCAGAGAAATCTATCTAGCTAATCTTGACTTGGTGCTGTTAGATGCCAATCCATGTTGTCATACTGCTTTCATCATGATGAGGGTGTTGACTCCAGCAGGGTATTGCACCTGATGAAACATTGCATGTTATCTCACAAAACATCAACTTCCAAGCGTGGGTGCCTTGATGTTGAAGAATCCACAAGTATTTATGACAGTTGGCTATTTTCACCTGAACATTATGTTCACAGGCACATGAGCGTCTAAGCTTCATCAAATTACTAAGATAATAGACAGCAGCATACAATAAGTGATAAACATCAAGATAGATTATGTGATGTTAGGTCACATGCTTTTAGAGTCATAGAATCATACGGATGTACAGCACAGAAATAGGCCCTTCAGTCCAACCCATACATGCTGACCAGATATCCCAACCCAATCTAGTTCCACCTGCCAGCACCCGGCCCATATCCCTCCAAACCCTTCCTATTCATACACCAGACAGATACCTTTTAAATGTTGCAATTGTACCAGCCTCCACCACATCCTCTGGCAGCTCATTCCATGCACGTACCACCCTCTGTGTGAAAATGTTGCCCCTTAAGTCCCTTTTATATCTTTCCCCTCTCACCTTAAACCAATGTTCTCTTGTTCTGGACTCCCCAACCTTAGGGAAAAGATTTTGTCGATTTACCGCTTGTCTCAAAGGTGTACTGATATATTGCAGGTCATGGTCACCATAATTTCCCCTCCTCTGTTATCAATGATGTCCTTAAATGCACCTCCTCCATTTCTCGCACCTCCACCCTTGAACTCCACCACCCCAACTGCAATAAGGATAAAATCCTTTTGGTCCTCACACTCCACCCCACAAAATCTCCAAATCCAGTGTGTCATCCTCCACCATTTTTGTTACCTACCATTAGACCCCACCACCAAGTACACATCTCCCTCCCCACCCCATCTGAATTCTGTAGGGATCGTTCCCTATCTGACTCCCTCGTTGAGTGCACACTTCCCACCAACCCTCTCTCCACACCTGGCACCTTCCCCTGCCACTATAAGAGATGTAAACCTATGCCCACATCTCAGCCCTTATCTCTGTCCAAGACTCCAAATCTGGCAGAGATTTACTTGCAAATCCTTGAACCTCATTTACTACATCCCTTGTTCTCGATGTGGTCTCCTCTACACTAGAGAGGCAGAGCGTAAACTCATGGGATGGTTCAGGGAACATTTCTAGTCCATATGCACCAATCAACTTCACCTTCCTGCAGCAATCCATTTCAACTCCCATCCCCATTCCCTCCATGACATTTCCATTCTGGCCTCCATCACCACCTCAACAAGGTCACCTGCAAAATGGAGGAGGATCATGTCATCTTCTGCCTCAGGAGCATACAACCGCACGGCCTCAACATTAAATTCATCAGTTTCCAAATCTCCTCTCCCCCCACCCCATTCTAGATTCAACTCTCTGACTCAGCTTGACCTGACCTACCTATCCATCTTCCTTTTCACCGATCTACTCCACTCTTTCCATTGACCTATCAAAATCACCTTCTAACTTTGCCCACCTATCAGAATCCCATCTACCCTTTGCCCTAGTCCTACCCTACTCCCCCTATTTATCTCTCAGCTCCTTTCCCCCTCCCTGGTCCTGATGAAGGGTTAAGCCCGAAACATTGACTTTCTTACTCCTCAGCTGCCTGACTTGCTGTGCTTTTTCCAGCGCCGCACTCCATCGACTACTGATATAATGTGTTTCTTAGGAATATACTGACATACTTTGGGAAGTAACATAACACTCAGGTGATCGTGGCAACTATTCTCGGTTAGTATTTGTATTTAGATCATGGAAGTGCACAGGTATGACAATCATATTGCACAAGTTATAATTTGATGTTTCATGCAGTCTTCATGAATGTATGGACAATCATTAATACTATTTCTCCTTTTCGTTTATATTCTGTGTTCCATTGGAAGGTAAATGTTAAATAATAATGCTAAATTTAGGATGACAAAACACATATTCTGCTTTTACTTGCTTTGCTCTCATTGGATTCAAAACGTGCTTGAAGACTAACAGTTGAACTGCTTCCCCCTGCTGAATCACCTTCCCAAGTTCTAAGCCTTTACATTCCAGCTCTGGAATCCATAGGTAGGATTGAAGCATTATTACAAATTTGATTTCTTGAACATTGGTGGTTGATAATCTGAGGTCTTCCTCCTGTGGGGTGTTTGTGGAAACTTGGTTAGGCAACCACTATCATAACTTCCATAAGTCTTGAACTAACAGTGGCATGAGCAAAGGTTTCACCAGCAGTTAAACTGAGACTTAGGCAAAGTCAAGTGCCATAGGCACGAAAATAAGCCATCTTACAGATGACACAAATATCTTACTCAAATCAGGAGCTCCTTTGCCCAAAATGCTCAAGAATCAACAATTTGACCTACCAGAAGCAACAATCAGGTGAACAATTGCAAGAGATACACCTCCCCATCACCTTTGCCATCAAAAAAAGTACCAGCATGATTATCATTATTGCTCAGTAATGAAAATCCCCAATTTATCAGGTGAAACTATGTCAATGTGTAAATGGAGGTCCGATGACATACATGGGCCATTGATTGTCACTTTGAGACATAACCAATAGAGTGAGCACTGTGCAGGCAGTAGACAGTTTGAATAATGGCACAGACAATGATAATGGAAAAAAGGAAAGTTTGAAAGTTTTTGGAGGTTGAGGGTGAGCAAGAGTGTTGAAAATGGTCATTTGCTGATGTTTCTGCTGTCTGAATTTTACCTGCAAATTGAATTACTAACATGGATGTTGTCTAATTCCTACTGTCACATGGAATTCGATATTTTCCCTTCTGAGAATATCTCAGCAGAACTGTGATGTGGAGGTGCCAGTATTGGAATGGGGTGGTCAAATCTAAAAATCACACAAAACCAGGTTATAGTCCAACAAGTTTATTTGAAAATACTAGCTTTTGGAGCATTCCTCCTTCATCAGGTAGCTATGGAGCAGGATCATTAGATACAGAATTTATACCAAAGAATTAGTGTCATGCAACTGAAACAATATATTGAACAAACCTAGTTTCCGAAAGCTAGTACTTCCAAATAAACTTGTTGGACTATAACCTGGTGTTGTGTGAGTTTTAACTTTGTCAACAGAACTGAACAGTGTAGATTCAGATACAATCATCTGAATGACTTCACACAATATGCAGATCAAGACTCACCCATCAAACCACACCATTAAAAACAGATTCATGTCATTAATTTCTGTTGATCATGAAATATCTGTGTGAACTAATCAATGTAACAATGAGCAAATTTAAAAGAGAATAATAATTTTGATGTGTTAGTGTACATTTCTCTGGCCCACATTCTACTTCCTCCATCAACCTGCTTCCAATTTACAATCCACCCTTTTATCACTTAAAATGTTTCAACAACGTGAGAACAAGTGAACTGGCTCTCCTGTCTGAGCAGTTTTGGCTGGTCACAACCATGTTGTAAAAACAATGACTGTAGATGCTGGAAACCAGATTCTGGATTAGTGGTGCTGGAAGAGCACAGCAGTTCAGGCAGCATCCAAGGAGCTTCGATATCGACGTTTCGGGCAAAAGCCCTTCATCAGGAATAGAGTTTTACACAGACCCTGTGAGAAGAAACAAAAACAGATGACAGGACTCTCAGGAGCTTGCAAGATCCGTTCTTTCTCCAGGCGTCTGGTGGTGAGGGAGCGGTGGTGAAGGAGGCCCAGGACCTCCATGTCCTTGGCAGAGTGGGAGGGGGAGTTGAAATGTTGAGCCACTGGGCGATTTGGTTGATTGGTGCAGGTGTCTCGGAGGTGTTCCCTGAAGCGCTCTGCTAGAAGGGATACAATGATATTAGTGGATGTGCAAGTAAAACTTTGATGGATGTGGAAGGCTCCTTTAGGGCCTTGGATAGAGGTGAGGGAGGAGGTGTGGGCGCAGGTTTTACAGTTCCTGCGGTGGCAGGGGAAAGTGCCAGGATGGGAGGGTGGGTTGTAGGGGAGATGGACCTGACCAGGTAGTCACGGAGGGAACGGTCTTTGCGGAAGGCGGATGTTGTGTTCAAGTTTTCTATAGCACAAGGCTATATTTCATCTAAGTCAATGTAATTATGTATAAATGTATAAAAAGCCAATGTTATAAAGTTTTCTTGAATGAAAGCATGAGCAATTTCATTACCTTCAAAACCTGGGAATAATAATAAAGATGTGATATCAAGCAAAGTGTCTTTGTGTAGGCCACTAAATTGAATTGAATTGAATTGGATTTATTGTCACGTGTACCGAGGCACAGTGAACAGCTTTGGCTTGCGAGCAATACAGGCAGATCACAGAGTTAAGTAGAATAGATAAGCATATATGAGGTAAACAGCAGCAAAAACAAAAACACAGGTACAGGCAAATGTTAAGAGTTTGTGAGTCCATTCAGTATTCTAACAACAGTAGGGTAGAAACTGTTTTGAAACTGGCTGGTGCATGTGTTCAGACTTCTTTACCTTCTCCCCGATGTTAGAGGTTGGAGAAAAACATTGCCAGGGTGGAATGGATCTTTGAGAATGCTGGCGGCCTTTCCTTGACAGTGGGCCTGGTAGATGGATTCTATAGATGGGAAGTTGGCCTTTGTGACTGTCCAAGGTGAGTTCATCACTCTCTGTAACGGTCTCTGATCCTGATTGGTGCAGTTGCCATACAAGGTAGTGATGCATCCAGACAGAGTGCTCTTGATGGCGCACCTGTAAAAGTTGGCAAGGGTATTTGTTATCTTTTAGCCTCAGCTAGCTGAGGAAGATGAGACATTGTTGGGCCTTTGTAACCAGTGCATCCTTGTAAAGAGTCCAAGAAAGTTTGTTGTGGATGACCACTCCCAGGAGCCTGACACTCTCCATTTGTTCTATCGGTGTGCTGTTAATGTGTAGGGGGGCATGAGTAACATCCTGCCGAAAGTTAATAGTGAGTTCCTTGGTTTTACAGGCATTGGGAGCGAGGTTGTTCTCAGTGCACTATTTTTCCAGGTATTCCACCTCCCATCTGTAGTCTGTTTCGTCACCATCTTAGATTCGACCGACTATCGTGGTGTCATCAATGACCTTGGAAATGGCATTAATCTGGTATTTGGTGACGCAGTCATAGATATACAGTGATTACAGTAGGAGGCTGGGTACACATCCCTGGAGGGTTCCATTGTTAAGTGTTCGTGAGGATGAAATATTGTCCCCAATCTTCACTGATTGTGGCCTGTGGGTTAGGAAACTGAGGATCCTGTGACAGAGGCTCTGGCATGCACACACACATACAATGCTAAGACAGGATAGTATCCTACACAAAGCAAGATTAAAATATATCCAGTTTCTCATATTTTAGGTGCCATTGAGATGTAAGCTTTTATCTGAGACCACAGTTGGTTAGTTGACATTCTGGACCACTAGCAGTAATGAGCATTGTGCATATCTTTAAAGTTTTCAGGCCTCTGATGCTGCTTTCTCATCAATGCAGTTAAACCAATCACCTTGCTACTTGAAAGAGAAAGCATTGTAAGCCTGTGTTTAATTCTCCATTTTTGATTCCACTTTTTTCTTGGTTAGTCAAAAATAAACTACTTGATACTTCACCTTATTTGTATATTCCACATTTGCTGATGTTTTCTTTTCATGCTTAGTAATGGCATGTGCGTTTTCATCTCCAACATGTGAAGATTCTCATAATGCTGTAAATTAAATCAGAGATGAGGCCCTTTTCATGCTTCACATGCTTCCAAGACTTATACACTTAATGGTAAGGTCCGAGGGAGTGTTGCTGAACACAAAGACCTTGGAGTGCAGGTTCATAGCTCCTTGAAAGTGGAGTCACAGGTAGATAGGATAGTGAAGAAGGCGTTTTGTACGCTTTCCTTTATTGGTCAGAGTATTGAGTACAGGAGTTGGGATGTCATGTTGCGGCTGTACAGGACATTGGTTAGGCCACTGTTGGAATATTGCGTGCAATTCTGGTCTCCTTCTTATCGGAAAGATGTTGTGAAACTTGAAAGGGTTCAGAAAAGATTTACAAGGATATTGCCAGGGTTGGAGGATTTGAGCTACAGGGAGAGGCTGAACAGGCTGGGCTATTTTCCCTGGAGCGTTGGAGGCTGAGGGGTGACCTTATAGAGGTTTACAGGCATTTGGATATGTATATGAATAGGAAGAGTTTGGAGGGATATGGGCCGGGTGCTGGCAGGTGGGACGAGATTGGGTTGGGATTTCTGGTCGGCATGGACAGGTTGCACCGAAGGGTCTGTTTCCATGCTGTACATCTCTATGACTCTATGACTCTATAGCTCTATGTGGAACCGATTGATTGATTTTATTGTACTTGAGGGAGATGCGAATTTCAGCTCAGATCGTCTTCGATCCCATCCAAATCCATTTCACAAAAAACATGGCCATACTATGTCAGTGAGGTGATCTCTATGGCTGTTTTAAATCAGTGTTTTTATCTCTTTTTATAAAAATTATTTCAGTCCATGAAATGGATTAAATTTAAATTAAATTGATTGATGGTATTCAGAGATCATTTGTCTATCTTTTGTATCATTACAAAAAAAACTCCCATCTTCCACTTCATCCATAGACCATCCATGCTGTTTTTCAAGAGAGGCATAGACAAGGTAAACAGCAAAGGTCTTTTCCCAAGTTGGGGGAGTTCAATATTCAGCAGCATATTTTTAAGATTAGAGGAGAAAGTTTAAAAAGGACAAGGGAGCAGGTTTTTTTTACAGAGAGTGAGTGGAATGAACTGCCAGAGGAATTATACCTGGTGGATGCAGGTACAGTTACGATTAAAAGACATTTGGATAAGTACATGATTTGGGAGGGATATGAGCCAATTAAAGGCAAGTGGGATGAGTTAGGTTTGGGACTAGGGTCAACATGAACGAACTGGACTGAAGGGTCTGTTTCCATGCTGTATGACTCTATGGTGAGTATTTCCAACAGTGTCTGATTTTCAGCATCCACAGTATTGAGCTTTTGCTCCAGAATGAATTCTAGAACCACTTTGGAATAAGGCTTAAACAATTGAGATCATGTTGTTGTCTGAAGAATAATTTGTCCACTTAGTATTGATAAAACTTTCAACAAACTGATGGGCCCAACAGGCAACATTTATACTTGGGTTTTCTGCCTCATTTTGTTTCTTGCTTTATAACTTGCATTTATGCACCAAACAGCTTAAAGTAACATTTCCAGATATCACAATAATATTGTTGCATCAAAAACTATTTCTGATATGGTTTGTTCAGAAAACGATGAAGAAGAAAATTACAAAGGACAGAATTCAAGCACATAAATACATAACTGATGGGCAACACATGCTGGATGTAATGTATTCTCAACTCATTGGAAAGATTCAACATAAATTGAACAAATTCACATTTTTCCAATTAAATTCAGCTTGAGAGATACCATATAAGAGATTTTCTCCCTCCAGAACCATACTACAATTTCAGTCTTTCACTTTTTCCTTCCTCAAACAGTTGTAGGTTTGCCAATGTTAATCGAGGGCTGAAAGGCCTGTACTGCGCTGTAATTTTCTATGTTCTAAACCCATCTTTGAAACTAAATACTTGGTTCCCACTCGTAACTCTCCTGCTGTAGCTTGACAGCCAATGTCAGCTTTTCCTATGCAAAATTATCTAAATGCAAGTTGTTGATCTGAATTCATTTCCCACTATTCTTATTGTGAACCCAATTTATGATTTACAGCTATTTTAGAATTTGTACACATTTAGTGATGGATTATTCTGTCAGATTTTGATAATTTTTAGGGTTCAAAGATCATTGGAAGGTGATATTTTAATATTTTGCTTCAACTCTTAAAAAGAAATCTGGTTTTAATTGCAATCTGCTGAATAAGAAAATCAAATGAATAAAGCTGTTGAGAAAGCCACCTTCTTGAATCATGGTTGTCCTTGGGATGTAGATACATTCACAGTGCTGTTAGGTAGGGAGATCCAGGGATTAGTGAAAAAAATAGCAGTAGAAGATCATGGCCATGAATCACTTATGCATATACCGAATTTGTTTTAGAAGTGTTAATATTAAAAGAGAACTGCCACAGCCAAAATATTCAGTGGGTATCCAGTGAGGAATACTGGAATATAACACCTGCACAAAGTCGAAAACACTTCAAACTGTAGATTAAAAACCAAGATGGCTGTTCAAACCTGTCTAAGAAGGCAGCTACCTTCTGCAGAAATGTTTGCCTTTTACTCTTCCAGTGATATACAGAAGAAGGATTAAAACTAACTTCAATTCTGGTCTCTGTATGTTTATGGCTTGACATCCTAGTGTATGGTTTAGTGTGCTGGGAAGATCACAGCTCTGACAACAGCCATTAAACATCTCTACATATCAGGTAAAGGCAGGACTATCCAGTCAGCCACTGTTAAAATGAATCAAGACAAATGAATATCAATCAACTACAAAACCAAAAGTCACTACATCAATTGTTCAATGACAAATGTCAGTGCTCCCAGTAACCTCCACTTCAAATGGTCACAACATTCAACTATCCATTTCTTATGAATGAGTCAAGGAATTACTCATTCCTATTGCTTTTTCATGTTTTCTGGGCTCACTTTTGATTCCTAATCTGGGTGCACGTGTGTTGCATTATTCTTGTTTATCGTGGCTAGTGACGGATCAAATCACTTTTTGTTAACTAGATATGTCTCATTAAATTGTCTTTTTTTAAAACAAAATTATTTTGGTCTGGGAGAAAGGGAACCACATGAGAAGGAGCTTTTTTTTAAAAATATTAACTTTATTGCAACCATCCAAAGGTGTGGGTCCACCTTTCCTTATCAGCATCTTAACAATTTTGGGGTATCGTATCTGAACATAGAACATAGAAGAGTACAGCATAGTACAGGCCTTTGGCTTCAATGTTGTACCAACCTTTTATCCTCCTCGAAGATCAAACTAACCTACATACCTGACATTTTACTATCATCCATTTACCTATCCAAGAGTCACTTAAATGTCCCTGTCTGACTCTACAACCACTGTTGACAGTGCATTACACGCACCCATCACTCTCTGTGTAAAGAACATATCATTGATATCTCCCCTAAACCTTCTTCCAATCACCTTAAAATTATACCCCCTCATGATAGCCATTTTTGCATGATGAAAAAGTCTCTGGCTATCCACTCTATCTATGCCTCTCATCATCTTGCACACCTCTATCAAGTCACATCTCATCCTATTTCACTCCAATGAGAAAAGTTCTTACTCCATAAGACATGTCCTCCAGTCCAGGCAGCATCCTGGTAAATCTCCTCTGCACCCTCTCTGAAGTTTCCACATCCTTCCGAAAATAAGGCAACTAGGATAGAACACAATATTCCAAGTATGGTCCAACCAGGGCTTTACAGAGCAGCAGCATAATCTCATGGCTCTTAAACTCATTCCCCTGGTAATGAAAGCCAACACACCATATGACCTATTAACAACCCTATCAAGTTGAGTGTACTTAGCCCCAAGATCCCTTTATTCCTTCACACTACCAAGAATCTTCCATTTAACACTGTCATCTGCATTCAAATTCAACCTTCCAAAATGAATCACTTCACACTTTTCCAGTTTCAACTCCATCTGCCATTTTTCAGTCCAGTTCTGTATCCTGTCAATGTCCAGCTGCAACCTACAACAGCCCTTCACACTATCCACAACTCCACCAATCTTTGCATCATTGGCAAACTTACTAACCCACCCTTCTACTTCCTCATCCAAGTCATTTATAAAAATCACAAGGAGCAGAGGTCCCAGAACAGATACCTGCTGAACACAAGTGGTCACTGAACTCCAGGCTGAATATTTTCCTTCTACTACCCTCTGTCTTCTATGGGCCAGCCAATTCTCTATCCAAACAGCCAAATTTCACTGTGTCCAATGCCTCCTTACTTTCTGAATGAGTCAACTATGGGAAAATTTATCAAGCGCCTTGCTAAAATCCATATACACCACATCAACTGCTCTACCTTCATCATTGTGTTTTGTCATGTCCTCAAAGAATTCAATAAGGCTTGTGAGGCACAAACTGATCCTCACAAAGCCATGCTGACTATCTCTAATCAAACTGTGCTTTTCCAAATAATCATAAATCCTGCCTCTAAGAATCTTCTCCAAAAATTTGCCCACCAGTGACGTAAGGTTGGCTGGTCCATAAGTCCCAAGATTATTCCTATTTCCTCTCTTGCACAAGGGAATGACATTTGCCACCCTCCAATCATCTGGTACTACTCCAGGGGACAGTAAGGACACAAAGATCATTGCCAAAGGTGCAGCAATATTCTCCCTCACTTACTGCAGTAACCTTGTCTATATCCTGCCTGTCCTAGGTGTCTTATCTATCTTCACATTTTTCAAAATTTCAAGCATATCCTCCTTCTTAACAGCAACTGTTCAAGCATATCAGCCTGTTTCACGCTGTCTTCACAAATAACACGGTCCCGCTCACTCATGAATACTAAAACAAGGTATTATTTAAGGGACTCCCCTACCTCCTCCGACTCTGAATCCACTATCCCTGATTGGCCCAACCATCACTCTGGCCATCCTCTTGTTCCTCACATAAGTAGCGAATGCCTTGGAGTTTTCCTTAATCCTACCCACCAATGCTTTTTCATGCCCCCTTTTAGCTCTCCTAAGTCCATTCTTCAGTTCTTTCCTGGCCATCTTATAACCCTCTAGAGCCCTGTCTGATCCTCGCCTCCTCAACTTGAAGTAAGCTTCCTTCTTCCTCTTGACTGGATGCTCCACGTCCCTTGTCACTCAAGATTCTTTCACCCTACCATCCCTTCCTTGCCTCAGTGGGACAAACCTATCCAGCCCTCGCAGTATGTACTCCCTAAACAACCTCCACCTTTCTGTTGTACATTTCCATGAGAATATCTGTTCCCAATTTATGCTCCATAGTTGCTGCTGTTATGGACTAAACCAGACTACTCAAAACATTCTTAAGCAGGTAGCCCAGACCGTAACTTTGCAATTTGTTTCGGTAAGTGTACAGTGGAAATCACCTGGATAAAATTAGGTAGGTTGACTACCAGGTTTTAGAACAGCCAAAAAATTATTCACAAAATTATGGAATGAAACTCAAAGAACAGATTATAGAATACCCACAGAACTCAGTCTGTCCAAACTAGACCTAATTATGCTGTTCCAAAAATACACAATAGTCCCAATTAACAAACCCCTTAAACATAGAGTAAAACTGAAACAGAGGCTTACAGCTCAAAGTTAGAAGGGTAGAAGGAGAGGGAGTTCAGCAGCCTGTTTCACACACTGCTCCTGCTGCACCAAGTTGACTAACAACAAAAATTCAGCTTCCAGGACTGACCACTCCCCTTTCGTTATACAGGTTACTTCTAAAACATTAAAGCTGTGGCCTAAAGTCTCATCAGTTTATGTACAAAACAAAAAGCCTCCCAATACGCTTTCATCTCTGTACTAACCCAGCCAATTTGGAGCCCGGACTGTTTTATGATCCCTCTGAATAAGAAACAAGGACACAGTATCCTTGATAAAGGAACAGCTTTTAGAAAAAGGACCAGCTTTGTGACACTGCCTAGTAACATTGTAATTTAGTCTCCCCAGTTAAATTCTTTCCCATACTGTCTGCTCCTATCCCTCTCCATGACTATACTAAAAGTCAAAGAGTTGTGATCACTATTACCGAAATGCTTTCTCATTGAGAGATCTGACACCTGACTTGGTTCGTTGCCACATACCAAATTCAAAATGGCCTCCCCTTTGGTCCACCTATCTACATATTGAGTCAGGAATCCATCCTGGACACACCTGACAAAATCTGCTCCATCCAAACTATTCGCACTAAAAAGGTCCACTCAATATTAGGGAAGTTTAAGTCACCCATGATAACAACCCTATTACATCTACACCTTTCCAAAATCTGCCTCCCAATCTACTCTGCCATTTCTCTGTTGTTATTGCGGGGTCTATAGAAAACTCCCAATAATGTGACTGCTCCTTTCCTGTTTCAGACTTCCACCCATTCTGACTCAGTAGACAATCCCTCCTTGATGACTTCCCTTTTTGCAGTAGTGATACTAACTCTCTTTATTGATTTTTACTAAATATGTCTGAAATCCTATCAGTAAATTTGACTGGATTCATAAGTACTGACTGATTGTGTTGCATATGCTTGGTTAGGTAAGGTACAACTGAGAACTCCACTGCTATAAATTAAGATTTTGGAGCTAAGGGATTTAATTAAAAGGGTTTTATACCTCAAATCCCTAAAATGTATCAATCTGCAGTTACAGCAAAAAAAATATAAATTTCTGTGATAGTGTGTATAATACTTGCACATTCAATGTCAGAGTTTAAAGTCCTCTTCAGGGAAAGAAATAATCACCAATATTAATGTGCAATATATCAGTCATAACCAGTTTAACACTTGTGTGTAAAATATCAAAAATAGTGGTATTGTTTAATTTAAGTTTCTGGAGAATATTGCACATAATATTTAATTAACCATCTTTACTTGTCATAGATGAAATCCGTGAGGAGAAAGTGAGGTCTGCAGATGCTGGAGATCAGAGCTGAAAATGTGTTGCTGGAAAAGCGCAGCAGGTCAGGCAGCATCCAGGGAACAGGAGAATCGACGTTTCGGATATAAGCCCTTCTTCAGGAATGACTGAAGAAGGGCTTATGCCCAAAACGTCGATTCTCCTGTTCCCTGGATGCTGCCTGACCTGCTGCGCTTTTCCAGCAACACATTTTCAGCATAGATGAAATCCGAGCTGGAACTCTTCACACAACTCATATATTGTTAAGATAATTTGAATTCGTCCATGTCGTACAGGCACACACAATGTAGTATTGAGGAGGGAGGAAGCTCCAAGGTTTTGATCCAGTTGTTCATTTAATGATCATGAGATATGAAAAGCTACGTTCAAGTTTCCCAACTGCATTATAATTTGAATATCTTCAATAAAATGCCTTTCTTCTAAAATCACATTTGTAGATTTGATTTGATGTGATGCTTTGACAGTAAAGATATTCAAATATTTCAATAAAGATTTGAAATGTGAAGCACTATTTTAAATGCTATCACCATGATTTTAATGGCAGTATTACTTATTCTTTACTGTTGTAACAGATTAGGAGGAGAGTGAAATAGGTTAGCTTGGTTTATGTTAATTTTGAAGCAGCTTATCCATCTTTCAATATGTCTAGCATTCTACCAATCAATCAAACATACATCTGGAGAGCAGCAAAACCATTACTGTGATATATATGTCCTTGGCAAACAAAGGATTTGTTTTCAGACCCAACGTTTGCGTTATCTGAAATGTAATAAAGTTACATGACAAATATATGATGGATGCTTCCTGATCTAAATGGTTGAGGCTGTTACAATCTTCTCTAATCTTCACACGTCTGTGCAGATCCATGGTTCTTACTGTAAGTGTCCTGTGCAAATGATTCAGACTTTCAGGAACAGCAAATGTTCTGGAGGTCAGTTAGATCAGTTGACTAGGTAGCTAAGATGTGCAGCACAACAAAGTCAATGGCATTCATTCAATACTTGTACTGGCTGTGACAGTTCTTAGAGGTCTGTCTCCTTATCTTCTCCCACACTTGATGTGGAGTGGTGCCTCTCAATCTGTATTACCATATGTCTCTTTTTAGAAGACAGAGAGATATCTGTGATCCTTTGTGGACAATGGCAAGGCTGCCACCATTGATTTCTCACAGAACTTATGTGAAGTGCACTTGGTTTACTGTATGTGAAGAAATGTTGATGTCATTTTGTGCATTTGTTTCATAATTAAAATAATTCAATCACCCACCACCCCTTCAAAAAGGTTGTAGTTACATGATTTAAGTGTAACATGCATTAGAATGGTCAATGATATTTTTACCACAGCTCCAAATACACGAGGCACCTTGAAATCTTGTGCAATGACAGATCTTAAATTGTACTTGACCAATAATTTATTTGAAATCTGAACCATGTCTTTCACTCACCTATTTCAAGTTCTCCCTCTGCTTGTTTCAGACTCCATCATTTTTTGTTTTTCTCCTCATTCGCTTTCACTTCACCCTGTCATTTTAGTTCTTTTTACCATTCACAGCTACAGTCCAGTTCATCTCATTTTACTCTTTTCTCTGTAATTCTTCATGCTCTCTAATTCCTCAGCCAACAATTCATCTTTCCTTTGCATCAATTTCATATTTGTTTTAGCCCCTTTTATTTAATTTTGTTCTCTCACTTTCTGGTCTTTATTCTTGATGTATCATTGTATTCCTCCTATATGTTCTTGTCACTATCTTCTATTTCTGTCACTTTTCTCAAGTGGCACTGGATAAAGCAGAGCAGGTCAGACAGCATCTGAGGAGCAAGAAATTGACATTTCGGGCATAACTCTTGATCAGGACTGGTATCTGATGAAGGGTTATGCACGAAACGTTGACACTCTTGCTCCTCAGATGCTGTCTGACCAGCTGTTCTTTTTCCAGGGCCACATTTCATCAACTCTGACTTTTCCAGCATGTGCAGTCATCATGACTTCTGAGTGTATCTCTCATTCCCTCTCAGTGCCTCGGTTCATTTATCTCCATCCCTGTTTCTCCTTTTTTACATTTTCACTTGATTATTGCTAAGTCCAGTATAAATGATTTTTTTTTTCCTTTAAGTACTTAAAATGAATATGGGATTAGAGTCATTTTGAGTCTTTTTGCTGTTTAAAAATTCATTTTAAGTTGAACAGACATTTTCAACCAATCAACATCACAAGGAAGAAAACAAAATAGATGCCATTCTGATAACAATAAACAATTCACTCAACCTTCCTCAACCAGGAAGGTTTCTATTGAAACAAAAGCACATTTTTAAGTTAAAAAATTATTCTTTACTGGAAGAAATCATGAGTCAAGATTAAGGAGTGGATGAATTATTAGCTAAAATCTGCTCAGCATCATAGAGTCATGGGGATGCACAGCATGGAAACAGACCCTTCGGTCCAACTCGTACATGTGAAGCAGATATCCGAAATTAATCTCGTCCCATTTGCTAGCATTTGGCCCAGATCACTCTAAACACTTCCTATTCATATACCCATCTAGCTGCTTTTTTAATTTTGTAATTGTACCAGCCTCCACCACTTCCTCTGGCTGCTCATTCGATGAAGGAAACGTAGTTGATGTTGTCTCCATGGACTTCTGTAAAAGCCTTTGACAAGGTCCCTTATGGGAAGCAGGTACAAAAGGTGAAGTCACATGGTAACAGGACGAGCTGGCATGATGGATACAGAACTGGCTTAGTCATGGAAGACAGAGGGTACCGGTGGAAGGTTGCTTTTCAGATTGGAGGATTGTGATTAGTGATGTTTCACAGGGATCAGTGGTGGGACCTCTGCTGTTTGTGATCTACATAAATGATTTGGAGGAAACATAGCTGGTCTAATTAGCAAGTTTGAGGATGATGCATAGATTGGTAGAGATGCGGACAGTGAGAAGGATTATCAGAGGATCCAACTATCCCCACTGCACCACCCGACCACTGCCACCCCCTTAATCTGCAGTTCTCCACACACCCAGACCCAATCCTGAAGAAAGGTTACACCTGAAATGTCGACTTCTCCACATCCTAATGCTGCCTGGTTTGCTGTGTTCTTCCAGCCTCCTGGTTGATTACCATAAATCAGTTAGTGGCATGAAAAAGGGCAAATGGAGTTTAATCTCATCAAATATAAGCTGGTGCATTTTGCAAGGTCAAGTACAAGTGGAAATTATGCAGCAAATGGCAATATCCTTAGGAGTATTGATATGCAGAGGGATCTGAGGGTGCAGGTCCACAGATCTCTGAAGGTGGCAGTGCAGGTAGATAAGTTAGTAAAAATGGCTTATGGCATGCTTGCCTTCATTGGAAGGGGCATTGAGTATAAGGATAGACAAGTTATGCTGCAGGTTTATAGAACTTTAGTTAGGCCACACTTCGAATATTGCATATAGTTCTAACCGGGTGTTTCGGTTTCCTCCCAGAGTCCAAAGACATGCAGGTAAGGTGAATTGGCCATGCTAAATTGCCCATAGTGTTAGGTACATTCGTCAGAGGGAAATGGATCTGGTGGGTTACTCTTCAGAGAGTTAGTGTGGACTTGTTGGGCTAAAAAAAGATTGGATAGAGTGGGTTTTCTTTCACTGGAACACAGGAGGTTGGGGGGAAGCGACCTGATAGCAGTTTATAAGATTGTGAATGGCATCGATAGAGTGGAAAGTATGAGGCTTTTTCCCAGGGTGGAGAGGTCAATTACGAGGGGAGACAGGTTCAAGATACGGAATGGGAGTGAGGTTGTGGAAGGGAGTTTAAAAGAGATATGTGAGGCATGTTTTTCACATAAAGGGTGATAATTGCCTGGAACGCGTTGTCAGAGGTGTTGGTGGAAGCAGACACAATAGCATCATTCAAGAAGCACCTGGATGAATACATGAATAGGAAGGGAATAGAGGGATACAGATCCTGTAAGTGAAGACTGTTTTAGTCTAGATGGACAAAATGTGTCTGCGCAGGCTTAGAGGGCCGAATAGCCTGCATGCGCTGTATTGTTCTTTGTTCATACATGCACCATCCTCTGAGTGAAAAGGTTGCCCCGAGATCACTTTCAAATCTTTCTCCTCTCACCTTAAACCTAAGCCCTCTAGTTTTGGATACTCCCATCCCAGGGAAAAGGACTTGTCTATTTAACTTATTCATTCCTCATAATTTTGTAAACCTCGATAAGGTCACCCCCCTGCTTCCGACACTCCAGGGAAAACAGCCCTAGCCTATTCAGCCTCTCCCGATAGTTCAAACACCCCAACCCTGGCAACATCTTTGTATATCTTTTCTGAATCCTTTCAAGTTTCACAACAGTTTCCTATGGCAAGGAGACCAGAATTGCATACAGTATTCCAAAAGCAGCCGAACCAATGTCCTGTATAGCCACAAGATGACCTCCCAACTTCTATACTCAATGCACTGATCAATAAAGGCAAGCATACCAAGGTTAAAAATCACACAACACCAGGTTATAGTTCAACAGGTTTACTTGGAAGCACCAGCTTTCGGAGCGCTGCTCCTTCATCAGGTGGTTGTTATCTAGTCATCTGGTGTTGTGTGATTTTAACTTTGTACATTCCAGTCCAACACTGGCATCTAAAAATCAAGCATACCAAACACCTTCTTCACGATCATATCTGTCTGCAACTCCGTCTTCAAGAAACTATGAACCTGCACTCCAAGGTTTCTTTGTTCAGCAACACTCCCCAGAACCTTACAATTAAGTGTATAAATCTTGTCATGATTTACTTTTCCAAAATGCAGAACCTCACATTTATCTGAATTAAACTCCACCTGCCACACCTTGGCCCATCTGATCAAGATCCTATTGTATTCTGAGGTAACCTTCTTCGCTGTCCACTTCACCTCTAATTTTGGTGTCATCTGCAAGCTCATTAACCATACCTCCTATATTCATATCCAAATCATTTATATAAATGATGAAAAACGGTGGACCCAGCATCGATCCTTGTGGCACACCGCTGGTAACAGGCCTCTAGTCTGAAAAAGCAACCCTCCATCACCACCCTATCTTCTGCCTTCCAGCCAGTTCTGCATCCAAATGGCGAGGTCTCCCGGTATTCCATGAGATCTAACCTTGCTAACCAGTCTACCATGAGGAACCTTGTTGAACGCCTTACTGAAGTCCATATGATTTTGCCACCAAAAGGCTTGATTTTCCCACAGAATACATAACCTATGATTATAATTCACATTGGCACACATGCACTGTCAATGCAAGTGAGGAATGCTATTATTCTTTGTGTATGGATGCCATTTAGCTGGGCAGCTGGTTTCTGATGCAAAGTAACACTAATAGCAAAGGTTCAATTCCCATCCCTGCTGAGATTACTATGAGGACTCTGCCTTCTCAACTTCGCCCTTTGCCTGGGGTGTGATGACCCTCAGTTTAAACCACCACCAAATATCTCTCTTTCTCTCTTTAAATGGACAGTGGGACTATGATGACTTTTTAGGTAGTTCTTCCTGTACACTTAAATATATACAGTTAATATAACAATATTTCAGTATGCTAACTTGATCAGAAACGTCAGAAATTTGTCTATTTTCTTCTGGATAACTTTAGCCAAAGTTATTCTGCACCTTTCAAATCACAACTCATCAAGTTATTAAAAAATATTGAAGTAATTGACATTTTTTTTCTAAAAGAGAGCCAGAAATTATTCACCATTCAGTTACATAATTGGAAGATTCTGATTATGCCTCAATATTTAATATTTCACTGGTTAGTAAGTTTTAGAGTGTAAGTAGCTACAATGTATAGCAAATTAGTTATTTAATTATGTAACTCTGGTTTAGTTTGTTTTAATTTCAGGATGTTCATTTTTGTCTTTAGCTGCATAGAGGGATACATCCGCTGGTGACATCATTTTAAAGAAGAAGGCTTAGAAGACAAAATCTTAAAATGCCAAAGTTTAAGATTGAAGTAACAGAGAAAAATTATTTCAAGAATCCATTGGACAAAGCAGAGCTGAACAAATAAAGAATCATAGAAGCTGTACAGCACGTTTAAGAGGCCATTTGCCCTATCAAATCTGCACTGACCCTCTGAAGATAATCCCACTCTGACACAGCTCCCTACTCTATCCCTGTAACTCTGCATTTACCATGGCTAATCTACCTAAACTACACACCTTTGGACTGTGGGAGGAAATCGGAGCACCTGGCAGAAGCCTACACAAGTGTGGGGAGAATGTATAAACTCCACACAGACAGTTACCAAGACTGGAATTGAACTTGACGCTGAGATGGCAATGCTAACCACTGAGCTGCTGTGCTGTCCAATGCCCAAAACTTTGCACTCTGGGAATCAATAAACTAGAAATTTTGGAGTCTGAATTTCAAGATGGAGCATGCATCTTTTCCTTTCTTCCAAATATATTCTTGTTTTTATTGCTGTTCTTTCAATGTTTCATTAAATTCTACTTATTTTGAAATCCTTGTCCTAAAATTCATTGAGGAATTCCTCAAACCAGTTGTGCTTAGGTTGCCAATGTTTCCAGTAAAGTTTGTAACGGTGAAATTCTGTTTTCTAATTTTTCCCTCCTCAATGCATTTTCCAACATCTATTATGAACAAAATGGCACATAACCCTATACTGACCCAGAAATGTGTCTTCATCAGCATTTGTCAGGACCACGATTATCACTGCATTCTGATGTTCCCGCTCTGCTGCACCAGCCACTCCCATGATCTGTTTGAGTGAAATTATCAATTCTATGCAATTCTTTTCATGCCCTTCAGAGGAATCTCCTACTTTTGGAATGGAACTGATGCAGAATGGACTTATTTCATGTTGGATGTGCTTAATTTTATTTCATTGTCAAATTCAACACCAAAGGTGAAAGATCAATGTTTTTGCTCACAAGCCATCCCTCGGCCATTCTAAGTTTCAGATTACAAATTGTCACAACTGCACAGGCCTCAATAAAGTTGAGGCACATCCCTCAAAATGCAATTATTTGAGTGTGGAAGTAAAATAGCATGACTTTAATATATAGAGGTTTTATTAGGGATTTATTGTACAGTCAGGCATTCTGCATTTATTAGATTTAAGTTCCAGTTTTTTTTTGAATGAAATCTCTGAAATAGGGAACACAAAAATATCACCACAAGTAATTTCCTGCACATTTGAATTGAGAAACACATAGGATTGAACGTTATTGGAGAGCTGATCAAGAGATTGGTTGGTACAGGTAGCCCCTGAGAAGAAAAGTCAGGGGCAATACTCATTGAGTAATGCTCGAAGTGCTTGTCCCATAGAAATAACATGTCCTTCAGTGGGAAGGAGTCTTGCCCTTGGGAGCTGCTGGCAATTTCTAATTGACTGACAGCATTAGTAGTCTCAGCACTATCAGAACTCAGTCATACATGCTGCTCGGAAGACGAGGGGGCTTTTGCAGCAGGATCAATGGATGCCAGACCAGGTACCAGGCTTTTTGGGTGAAAACAGATTGGAGAGCCAAGGGTGAGGTGTAGGCTTTCAATATCTATTGAGGATGAACAAAGAGAGGATAATACATTGGACAAAGGTCCCTCTGATCTATATAACGTACCTATCCCCCCCACCTCTATCTGCCAAAAGATGCACATCCCTTCCTTCTTGCTTTTTCACTCAAGTTAATTGAAAAACGGCCATCTGAACTTCTCTCTCCTGCCCACACCAACTATCTTCTGTCACAGGCAGTGTACTAATCAGATCAATTGGGTTGTTAACAAGTCTAATTGCATTCTTTTTGTTTAAATTGTGGACAGACTGACCTGTAGACTGAAGTATGGGGTCTAGTTTGATTTGGCAGAAATGGATAGGGCTAGACATCCATGATACTTCCATGAGCTGGATTTTGTGGATTCCCCCACTTCTGAAAACATGGTTAAGCAGTGGAACCCAGAAAATCCAGCTTTCACTAGACAATAGACAATAAACAATGGGTCTATTGCACAAACTATGCTATAAATAATCAACTCAAGTAATTAAGAAAAATGGTAATTTTCTTTTGAATGTGAATACACTGAACTCAAATTTTCATAGACTTTCATGCCATTTATCAATCTCATGCTCACATAGATTTTCGTCATTATAATTGGTACACCCAAGGACCAAGAGGTAAAATATGAATTTCCTCCAATCATGTCAGATCAAATATGAACAGAAAATTAATGACACCCAGGGAAAAAAAGTCATTTTTTCTTGTGTTTTATTGTTGTCATTAAAAAAATGACAACATTGTGTATTTAAAATTATCCTTCCCAAAAACTGTTCTGCATTTTTGGCTTCTAAATTTCTATGTAATTAAAAAAAAAACAGCAATATCTTGCAAACCTGTTCATAAGAAGATAGTGGACAGTCAGGAATATCCAGCTGGCAGTACAAAGTGATCATCTTTAGTGTCTGGCCTTTTCCTTACCTACAACTTTATGGACATCATTTCTTTCTCAAAGAATGTGATGCAGATATTTAGGCCATAAATTTTATGAAACTTGCATTAAGTAAACGATTCAGTGAAATCGAGCCTTTTAGCAAAATATAGACTGTTTATGACAAACTGGAGATTACATTTTCATTTCTCAAAGTTGCCTCAAGGTTAGTACAAAAATTGCATTCCTGCAGTTGTGCAGCAGTAAACTCATTCTCTTATTTGCACATCATAGTCGCCCAGTTTGATTCTTAAGGTACTGGTAGCAACAAATTAAATGAAGCCCACATCAACAATTTAGATAAAAGAGTAAGTGTACATTTTTCTTGGAACTATCGGCAGAATATTTTCAACTGGCATAAATCTTGCATCCTTCCGAAAGCTGGTGGGGGTGCAAGTGTGGAAGGTGGAAATGGGTGATATGTCCAACATATGACCGAGGATAGGTGACTCGTCATGCAGGCAGCACGAGAAGCAAAACTTAGTGCATTTGCTTACGGGCTGTCAGGAAGGTTACCTTACACAAATGTCATCAATGTTTGACTTGGGGTGGTGATGAAAGGGGTGGGTGGTGCTGACTGAGAGCAATGGGACCCCTGTCCTTCCTGGTGAATCCCCTTCCCCTCTTCTGCCTTGAACCTCACTCTTCCAAGTCCATCCTACTTGCAGCTGTCAATCTTTCCCCCAATGGCACCACTGATAAGAGAAGAGCCACTGGGCTCTGATCAGCTGGCAGTTTTCAACTGAATCTGACCCCAGAGTCTTTCAATCTGGTGGATAGACTACTGCAAGCCTGCTAAGTGCTTTAGTAGTGCAAGTTTCAGTGGCCTTTCTCAAAAATTGGGCAACTCAGAACTCTTATCTCGTCTGCAACCAACAACTAAGATCCCTGTCACTTCCACAAGATTCCCTCCATGTTCTGGTACACTTTTAATGTACATCAACTGTATTTTATGGAAAAATGATTGGTCTTAATGACCACCAAAGCCCATTTTTTTTAGATTTCATACTAATAGGAAGTATAAATTCTGGTCAAATCAGAGTTTTGCAGCTATTATGTTGTGCTCATATTTTCAGCTATATAGATGGTGTTTTTGAATACACATCCTACAAATTTGCAAGAAATGTTTTCACACTTGTAGTTTAGAGTTTTTGGATTGTTAAATGCGTAGCAATTATGTTCTTAAACAGAATTCAGCAAAACTTTCAAGGAAATAGGCATACTTAATTTGAAAATAAATTGCATAGAATTTCCTTTAATCATAATAAATAGGAAATTCAGCCATTTTCTGTGAAAAGCTATGTTCCTCAGACTATCTATCCCATTATCATACACCGCAGTGGATATTCCTAAAATAATACATATCTTGCCTTTTCGAGTTTATGACGAGCCTTTAGGCTCTAAGAGTCTTTGACTGACAGTAACCTACAGCCAAAGAGCAGTTACTAACTACATATAAACACAAGACATGATTACTGAACTTGACTGTGATACAAAGTTTTAAATAACTTTGAAACAGATGGTATGAGTAGCACTGTGTTTAATAGCAGAGTATTTCTGTGGGTATGACTTGCACAGTGAGTAAAAGCAGAATAGCAGGACAAATTTTGGTTGAAATATTTCACCTTTGAAGGGTAAATAAACATCCTTCAAAAATAACTTTGAATCCAAATGATAGAACAGCACAACCTTGTTGGCAACTGAACGAAGGTCACCAGTGCACTCCAACACTGGTAAACATAACTTGTCCACATTCTGTCCCAACTAAAAATGGCAAATACTCCATATTGTGAAACAGCATTCATCAATCAGGTAAAAATACTTTAATTCAGACCCATTAGGCAGTTTTGGTGGTTGTGTGGCAGTGGCATTTAATTGGGTGGGAAGATTGCAAGTGGAGAACTTATTGCCTTCCCATCTTTTCCCAGATTGTCATGGATGGCCTGTCTGTCTATTGTACATTGGAAATCCTTAGTGCCAAGTTAGGACTTCATTACCTCCTCTATCCAAACAGGGAATGGGTAGAACTGGACCTTGTGTTGGGAAATGAGCCTTGCCACATGATTGAAGGTTTGGGATGGAAATTTAGAAACGGTGATCATAATTCCATAAATTTTAAGATAGTTATGGATAAGGATAAAATTAGCCCTTGGGTGAACACATTAATTTGTGAGAGGCTAATCACAACATTATTAGGCGGAACTGGAGAAATTAGATTGAGGATGAATCTACACCTGACATGTGGGAGTCTTTTAAAAGCCAGTTGATCAGAGTTCAGTACAAACATGTTCCTGTCAGGATGAAAGATAAGAATGGCAAGATTTGGGATCGCTGGATCATAAGAGATATTGAAAGTTTAGTCAAAAAAGGAAAAAAAAAAGCATATGCAAGGTTTAAGAAAGTGAGCCCTTGAGGAATATAAAGCAAGCAGGAAAAAATTTAGACAAGGAATTAAGAGAGCTGAAAGGGACCATGAAGTGTCCTTAGCAACTAGGATTAAGGAGAATCCCAAGGCAATTTATGTATATATGCAGAGCAAAAGCTATATTACATCCAGTTAAGGTCAAAGGAAGATTTATGCATTAAACCAGAGAAAGTGGATAAGGTTCTTAACAAGTACTTTGCATGGGTTTTCACAAAGAAGAAGGACATGGATAATGGTATGATTAGGGAGAGGTATGTTGTTATTCCAGAACATGTTGACATTAAGAACATGGTGGCTTTGGGTACCTTGTAAAGCATTCAGGCATCTAGGTCATCAGGGATTGATGGAATATATCATAAGGTACAGAGGAAGGCAAGGGAGGAGATTGTTGGACCTTGTCAGAAATCTTTGTGTCCTCTTTATTCACAAGCAAGGTCCCAGAATATTGCAGAATAGCCATGTTTTTCCTTTTTCTTAAAACATAAGGCAGCCAAGTGGGATTATCCAGGAAATTATAGGCTGGTGAGCCTTATATCACTGGTAGAGAAATTATAGGAGAAGATTCTTGGAGACAGGATTTCCTTACATTTTAAGGAAAATGTACTTATTGAAGATACTCAACATGGCTTTATGTTGGGGAAGTCTTGACTCAAAGATGACTGAATTTTTTGAGGAAATAACAGAGATGATTGATGAAGGCAGGGCAGTGGATGTAGTCTAGTTGGACTTTACGAAAGCATTTGATAAAGTTTGTCATGGTAGGCTGACCCAGAAGGTTAAGTTGGATACAAAACTGGTTTGGGGTGTTTTTCTGACTGAAGGTTTATGACCAGCAGTGGGATCTCTACTGTTTGTAATATATATGTCAATGATTTGAATGAAAATACAGGTGGTCTGATTAGCAAGTTTGGAGATGACACAAATATTTGTGGAGTTATGGGCAGTGAGGAGAGTTGTCAAAGGATAAAACAGGATATCGATCACTTGCAAAGCTGGGTGGTGAAATTGCAGGAGGGATTTAATCTCCACAAGTGTGAGGCATTTTGGGAGGTTAAATGCAAGAGGAAAGTATACAGTAAATGGCAGGACCCTCAGGAGCATTAATATATAGAGGGATCCGAGTTCACAGTTCTCTGAAAGTGGCAACACAAGGTAGTAAAGAAGGCCTACGACATGCTTACCTTCGTCGATTGGGGCATTGTGTACAAAAGTTGGCCAGTCATACTGCAGCTGTACAAGGCTTTAGTCAAGACACATCTAGAGTGCTAAATCATAGAATCCCTACAGTGTGGAAGTTGGCCATTTAGCCCATCAGGTCCCCATCGACTCTCTGAAGAGCATCCCACCCAGACCCACCTCCCCTATTCTATCTCTGTAACACTGCATTTTCCCACACAGTGTGCAGCTCTAGTTGCCACACTATAGGAAGGGTGTGGAGACCTTAGAGAGGCTTAGCAGGATGTTGCCTGGATTGGAGTGTATTAGTAATAAGGAGAGGGAGGACAAATGTGGACTGTTTTCAGTAGAGCATCAGAGGCACTGAGGGTGACCTGAATGAAGTATATAAAATAACGAGAGGCATAAATAGGATGGGTAGTTGTAGTCTCATTTTCCAGAGTGGGAATGTCCAATACTGGAAATATGGGTTTAAGGTGAGAGGGGGAAACTTCAAGAAGACATGCAAGGCAAGCTTTTACACAGAAGGTGTGAGGTAACTGGAAAGTGTCGTCAGGGAGAAGGTAAAAGCAGATATAATAGCAACTTTAAAGAGGCATTTAGACAGACACATGAACAGGCGATGTGCAGGCTGAGGGGATAGTTTAGAATGACATCATAATTGACACAGACATGGTGGGTAAAAGGGTATGTTCATGTACCGTACTGTTCAATGTTCTATGATCATCAACATCTCTGTGGTTCATCATTGACTTGAAGCCTATGTCAAGATTATAAATTGATCGATAACATGAATACAGTAGTGGAACAAAGATTGGCTACTCTCGAACAAGTGGCTTACAAATCTTCAAAATCTTTGTATTTTGCATTTGTTATTTGTAATTCATGCAATGTAGGTACACCTATACATAAAATTTGGCAGTTTCCTCATACTAAAACTTACCTCGATTTAGCAAACAATAAGTCCCTCAACTGGTGTCTTTTCAACTGGATTTGTAAGTCTAGTATGTCCAATTTGTACCAGCAAAATCATCTTAAGTGCAACTTGTTTCCCTTCAAACATTCTTGTGGAGTAAAGAGTTAGCCATCCCGTTACCCTCAGAATAGCGACTATGTATACAAGAAGTTATGTTATAATGATGGTGCATCACATAGAACTGAGACCAGAATTTATAGGGTTTCAGAGGTGTGCTCTCTTATTGTCACTTGATGCAGTTATACTCAATAACAGCTGTTAGTGTTTCATCATCAGTGCAAAAGCAATGTAATGAAAATGTTGCCACATTCAAGATTCAACTCAGAGTTCGCAATCCTGAATTGGGCTGACATATAGCAATTCTTTGATTTGAATGGATATGTAAAATTCCCTACCCATCATAATTGCGTAGCATCAGCACCATAAATATTATATCAGAGAAAGGAAATGTTCAACTATCAGGTTCTTAAAGCAACAAAGGAATAAAGGTCACCTTTTCAAGAACAGAAAGTAAACAACTTGAAGATATGGTTATAAGGGTGAAAGAAGACGCCTGCATCAGCACGAATCTGTCAGCAACACTCAGCCTAATTATGGATATTAAGGTCTCCTGCAAGTTGAGAAAGCGACATTCTTAACCGTCTTGAATGCTGATTAAAATGCAGGATTGAAATATACTACCACAATGTGTGCATTACCACAGTATGTTGTTGAACCAGTTTCCCTGATTGTATTTCTTGCTGTTTTCATTATTAAAAATTAAAATAGTATGCTGGTCTCACTGAAAGTTGTGCAAAGCCTGTCATTCCAAACTTATGAGGCATGGGACTGATCCGGGTGAAACATGAACATCTTCTTGCCTCCAGGTTGAAACAATGCACAAAATTATTTTCAATTCAATTCTTTGATTTTATTTTCAATGAGTTGGAAGTAATCAAATTTGCATTTTTATCTCTTATCACTCATGTTTGAGTTTTAATTGACTTCCAAAAATAATTGAAACCTAAAAGAAAGCTGTTGTCAACCACAAATGGAATGGTTTTAAAAGATGCAATTTCGCACATGAAATGACAACCTGAAATTCTTCCCTCCATTGTGGCAGACTGAAAAAAAAAGGTGTTTTGATTCAAACTTTTTTGTACTAAACAATAAGTAATACATTTTGGCAATGTTTGAACTTAGAAATTTATGAGTGAGAAAATAAATGAATTGTTTCAACAGGAACAAATAGGAAATATTAAATAGGGCTTGTAAGTCAAACTGATCCTGTAGAAATAATTTCTGATTATAGAGCAAAATAAATCTTATAAAGCTATAGAATCTAAAGATCTCCTTCAGCACAATAAAAGATGTATTCAGTGAAGAATCCTTACAGTTCAAACATCGCAAACATCTCACAACAGATTTTCTGCTATACTGAAAGCTCTGATTTTACAGGTCAGCTAGTAGCAGGTTGGCCAAGTCCAAATGACCCTATGAAGAGCTAAAGGCTCAACACTTAGTTTTTATTTAAACAGATACTTTCTCCTTATTGACAGCACAAGCATTGAGTTTATCCATCCTGATAATTTTAATTGCTGTCATGCCAGTCTTAAGACAAACTGTTTTATTTGACAAAGACACAAAATATCTCTCTTTTTTTTCTGAAATGCACTGAGAATATATTGGCAACACCCATACTTTCAATTTCCCAATAATCTAAGCTTCTTTGGAGATTAGTTTGCACACTTCTATTAATGAAATGGCAAAATACAGGCAGAGATGCAATTCAGTGATCAAATGGAAAGAGTGCACTTTCATAAATGTAACTCACCCTAAATACATAATGAAACAAATACATATATTGAATGTACAGTTTGGTCACCCTTGATGCCTCAAAGGATTAAATCTCAACAGGAGATATGTTATGTCACAAAGTCACCCATACTCTGAATGAATCCACACAACTTATAAAAACTTCATATTGCAAAGGAGAAAATACGTAACAACAAGAAGTGTAATGTCTTGGGAAGGAAATAGAGAAAGAATCACCATAATAGAAGAATTAATTTAAAATCAATATTGACCGTGAAACAATTACAAATGAATGACAAACCATCAAGAATGAGGTTAACACTGATATTGTCAATCAAGTAAGACTTCTCAGCAAAACTTCATATAAGTTATGGGGTATTGCATGGAAGTCTTATTTTATTGTAATCCAATGATTTGACTTAATAATCTCATGGACAAGGTCAAGTTCCACTATGACCGGTTCAAAATTTGCATTTAGTTAAATAAAATCTGGACATAAATCATCAGTGAAGTGACCATGAAGTTGTCGGACTACCATTCAAAACCTAATCGATTCAAAATGTTCTCAAGGACATACGCATGTTATCCATAATCATGTTTGGCCTATATAAGACTCCAATCTCACGCTGATCTAAATATCTCTTAACTGCTCTCTGAACTGACCTAGCAAACTATAATTTCCAGTAAGAATATCATGTGGATAGAAAGACTCAGAACAATAATCAAACATTACTTTTTTTTAAGCTAAATAGGAATTGCCTACACAGTGATTGAAAAATTATGCAAGAGTATATTTCAGTGTTGACTTATCAGGCAGAATTTTCAGTATTCCTGTGATGAAGATGAAAGACGGTAAATTAAAATTCATGGGTAAACCCACTTAAATTAACAGCAATTTTAAAAAAATTGCAACTTTACCGATCATTCCTTATCAAAGAAGATTTTCATGGGGCAGAATACAATATATTCTGATTGTGAGACAGAAAACAATAATTTAAGCAAGAAAATGTGAAGTAAAACTGCCAACCATCACTTTCATGTGACAAAGCAAAATACGAGCACTTATATTTTCCCAGCAGAAGGCAAGAAAATCCAGCCTAAACTTACCTCACGCTGCATTGGACTGATTGTAAGGGAATATGATTGGTTTTCCAGAGACACAGATATCTCCAATATTGTGCCAAGAAGAGAAATAAATTAGCCAAGAATAAGCACAATGAGACTGGCAGTGATATTCACATTAGATCACCAAGAGATAAAGTGGATGCATAGTTTGTTACCACAATACAAAAGATCAAAATTCTCATCCCTAATTGGTTAGCTATCACCAGGTAACCTACCTGGTTTAAAAATGACAAATGTTCAAATATCTCAACTTGTCTCACCTTACTCTTATGACTCAAACTATAGATTGCGACAAGTGAATTAATGTAGCCTCTTGCAAACTTGGTATTCACTACATCTTTCCAATAAAAGCTTTGAATTTACACTAAGATAATGAGCCACATTGTAGTGAGGGAAGAGCATCTGGTAGATTTAGGCTTGGGCATGGGGAGCAATGTTTGGGGTGGCCAAAGGATACACGCTTTGGGTGAAAATATTTGCGGGATGTCTCAGAGGTGTACAGGTTGGACAAGAAATACAGTTTGAAAAAGGAAGCTTACGGCTTTACTGGGAAAATTTGGTAGGAAGACAGTTTGGGAGGGGAATAGTTGTGATGGGAACAGTTTGGAGGGGAACACTTGGGAAGGGAACAATTTGGGAAAGGAACAGTTTGGTGGAGGGAGATAATTTGGAATGGAGATAGGGGAGACAAGTTTCTGTAGCAAGAAAGTTGAGGTGGTGTTGTGGGGGGTAGGGAGGTGAGGGTGTATGGAAAGAGGTAAACAATTTGTGGGAGTGGGGCAGGCAGCCAAGAGACTCTGGTACAGTGAGATGTAGATACAATACAGAGTTGAGAATTCTGAGCAGGGTGGAAGTAAGAGCTTTATCTTCTGTGTTTGTATGGTCAACCTTTATTTTTTCAGTCTCCAGTAGTTGGCAAGAGTTTCTTTCGTTGTTTTGAAAACAGCTAAATACAAGTTTCTATTATGTTCTCTAACAGAATTGTTTTGACATAGTTTGACATTTTATCACAGCTTTCATTTATTCTTATAAAATTTCATTCAGGCATCACTTGCACTTCTTGTATTGAAATACAAGATTTCAGCCATCAGTTGATATTAGTTACATTGAAGACCAATCACAAAGCTGTAATCTGACATTATCAACTGACATCATTGTTATTAATTGGCAAATGTATTATCACAACATTTGTGCACTTAAAGCTCCCATCAGGTGATTTCCCTTCAATGCTACAGAAATGACCAAAGGACAAAATATGATCCACACATCAGCAATATTATGCAATGGATTTTTCTTAGTTGCATTATGATTTGGAGGTTCCGGTGTTGGACTCGGGTGTACAAAGTTAAAAATCACACAAAATCAGGTTATAGTCCAACAGGTTTATTTGGAAGCACTAGCTTTCAGAGCACTGCTCCATCATCAGGTGGTTGTGGAGTATAAGATCATAAGACAAAGAATTTATAGCAAACAGACTTGAACCTTACACCTTCAATGCATTTCTGAACTGATATGGCACCGATTATTAAAGTGCACTTGAGAATGTAACTTTAAAAGAAGTTCCAGGAATAACATATGAAAGAACTGAAACCAACATGGTCATTCTAAAAGATGAGAGACTTAACAAACATTCCAGGTCTTTTTCAATATATCATTTCAGTTGCATCATACTGTAAACTTTTGCTATAAATTATGTGTCTTACGATCTTTTACTCCACAACCAGCTCATGAAGGAGCAGCGCTCAGAAAGCTAGTGCTTCCAAATGTTGGGCTATAACCTGGCATTGTGTGATTTTTAACCTGATACATTATGGCTGTGTAAACTGTTGAATAAGTAGTGCATAGATCATATAATGGGGTGCAAACATATACACCTCGCTTTTAAATACCCGATAGGTGATATGAGCACATGTACCTGTGGAAACCACATTGTATTAATAGTTTTTAGATATAACACCCTGCACCATCGAATCTCTAAGGTAAATTTATTTAGCTGAAATTATTGTTAGCCTTGAGGAAGGAGAAACCAGTTTTGGTTCTTGCATTTCTCAATGAAAAATCGCTTGTGGAGTATTTTTTTACCTAACTTTTAATTTTTTTTGTGCATAAGTAATCATTTAAGTGGAGATTTGCAAGTGTTAAAACTTTTACTTGTTTTTATTTCATGCATGGGATGTGGGGATCATTGACTATGCGAGCAGTTATTGCTGAGGGGGCAGTTAAGAGTCAATCACATTGGTCTACATGTGACTCCAGATCCCACATCAATCCAGTAAGGATGGAGTTTCCTACCTTGAGAACCATTTTGAGAGAATTGACAAAATGGTTATGATTAGGTTCTTAATTCAATTTATTTTTTTATTGAATTCAAATTTCACCATCTCCCATGGTAGGATTTGAACCCATATCCTCAGAACATTACCTGGCTCTCTAGTGATAATATCACTATGCCATTGCCTCCCCTTTTGGGTAGAAATTAGTGGGATTAGATTTGTCCTGCTTTTAAGTAGACACAGCATACTTTGGCAATTTTCCACATTGTCAAATAGATGCTAGTGATGTAGCTGTACTGAAAAAGCTTGGCTAAGGGTGCAACAAGTTCTGGAGCACTAATCTTCACTACTCTTGCCAGAATGTTTCAGAACCCATAGCCTTTGTAGTATCCAGTACCTTCACTTGTTTCTTGATGTCATCTGAAGTGAACATAATTGGTTGAAGACTGGCATCTCTGATTACAAAGGGGGACCAAAATGGATAGTCGACTTGACAATTCTGCTGGAAGTTGACCCAAATGCTTCAGGATTATCCTTTGCACTGATATGCTGGGTTCTCTCATGATTGAGGATCGCACTATTTGTGAAGCCTCCTCATTTGGTGAGTTGTTTAACTGTCAATTACCATTTATGATTGGATGTGGGTGGACTGCAGAACTTAGATATGATCATTCAGATTTGTGTGATTACTTAGTCTTATCTATTGCATCAATTTCTACTGTTTGACAAGCGAGTGGTGCTGCGTTGTAGCTTTTTCAGATTGGAATGCCTGGTGCTCCTACTGGCACACTCTTTGACAATCTCTTTTATGAACATCTCCCAACTTAACGGTAATGACAGAGTTGAGAATATATAAGCCTGTGTGATTACAGATTATAGTTGATTACAATTCTGTTGCTGCTGATTCACCAAGGTGCCTTATTGACATCCAGTCTTGAGTTGCTGCATCTATTTGAAGTCTGTTCTATTCAGCACAATGACATAGCCACACAACACGATAGGGAGTAACCTTTATGTGAAGACATAACTTTGTCCTTGCTATGACTGTGCTGCAGTGACTCATACTGATACTGTCATAGACATACACATTTGTGACAGACAGATTGGTGAAGACAATCCGGTTAGCTTTTTCTTCTCGTCGTTTCCGTCACCACCTGCTGCAGAACCAGTCTGCAGCAATGTTCTTCAGACTCAGTCAGCAGTAACACTGCCAAGCTTTTCCTGCAGTCCCCCACCTAGAGCACATTCTGTGACCTTTCCGCACTCAGAGCTTCCTCTAAGTAGTGTTTGACATCAGAGGGGGAATGATGAAAAATATGTTTACTCAGAGGATGGTAGCAATCTGGAACTCTTTACTGTGAGCAGAAACCCTCAATTCATTTCAAAGGTATTTACATATGCACATCAAATGTTTTAATGTGCAAAGCTACAGACCAAATACCAGAAAGTAGGGTTTGGTTGTATGGCTTATCTTTCAGTTCAAGAACTGCCTCTTCTTACAGTGCCTGTAATTTAGACTTTTTTATGAATAATTAGAGGTTTCTGAAGTTAACATTTTTATTTTACTTATATTTAAGTAAAGAGTATTGTTTTAAATATTAAGTTAGAATATGTGGTTATATTCTTTACAAAATGAACCCAAACAGAAACTTTAAAATATTTATATCAAACCATGTAATCTCCTGCCATCATTGTGACTTTTGTTTTTACTTATATCAACACTTACCAGGAAAAAAAAACGCAATGCTTGTAAATCAAAACAGCGAAGATTTATTGAATTACAACCAGCCAGCATCACATTTTAAGAAAGCAATTTAATCTCATAGGTCGTTGTTGTTAACAACCAATTTGCATTACTGTCTTCTATCTCCCTGCCAGACATCTCCTGTCTATTTTATGTCTTTCTCATATCTCTATTACTTCAATATATTTTGGTTCATTTTAGATCTGGCAGTTCTTAAGTTTCAAAGATAATTCTGTTCCATTTACATCAAAATACTTTCATTGAAGGAGGCAGCAAATATTATACCAAATCTGACAGAAAATGTAGATTTGACTGGAAAAATAAGCCATATACTTGAGCTTACTTTAATTGTCATCTTCATTAATTATCACGATTGAGCTAATTTCGATCAGTTGACTGAAAAAAGAAACTTAACCTATAATGTATTATGTCTACAGGGATATGGAGGACATTGCAGATTGCTGTTTTCCTTGTTCCTTGCAATCTGCAAAGTTTGCAGTTGGCCTAAATTGTGTAATGTAGGAGGACATGGGAGTTCAATCTTTAATAAAATAAAAATCACTTTGTTGACATAAAGAAGTCCAGATGAATAAA
Organism: Chiloscyllium plagiosum; assembly: GCF_004010195.1. Classification (NCBI taxonomy): domain Eukaryota; kingdom Metazoa; phylum Chordata; class Chondrichthyes; order Orectolobiformes; family Hemiscylliidae; genus Chiloscyllium; species Chiloscyllium plagiosum. The sequence goes on from NC_057727.1 coordinate 50,213,471, forward strand.
AGTAGTTTATTGTCTGAAAGCTTTCAAGAAGACAATGTCACAACAGTCTAAAACTTCACAGGAACACTATTATCTACACGTTTCCATCCAAATAACAGACCATCCTGACTTGAACATAAATCAGTGTCACCCTTGGGTCAAAACTCCATAACTCCTTAATTAAAACCTCAGCACAATAACGTCACCAGAAACACAGGGGAGGCTCATCAAGAAGGAGTGCCATTACCTTCTCAAGGCAATTATGTATCAGCAATAAACATTCTCCTTCCAGTGTTGCTCATTGCCTGAGAACAAATTAAAATCATGCAAGTCAAAGTCATCTGAACTTAATAAGTATATTCTCATATGGCCCCTATCATCAAATAACACCCACAGCATTCAACGAGGTTGTCTGGGTCCAGATTCATTAAAAATAAATTAACACTTAAGCATTCAGATCGACCAACAGAGAACAATGCTGGATCTTCTCGAAGAGAAGGATAGACAGTTCTAAGTTAATGGGGAAAGTGCATCAATTGCTAAATGCCAATTATATGGATGCTCCAACAATGGGTTCTTCTCAGTCCCAGAAAATTCTTCAAAAAATTCACCTGTGGCTGTTTCGGAATGAGCTTCATTATAGGCACAGAATGTTCAGTCCTAATAGGGATAAGGTTGTGCACTGAGAGCTTCTTGATTTTGATTCAAATTTGGACCCACATCTAATTTTATTAGAGGACAAATTATGTGATGTCTCACAACAGATATAATGATACACCTTTCAGGGACATGCTCATGATGTCATAATTGTATTATGGTATCTGGCATAATGGTAACAACACTCAGCCTTCATCTTACTGAGCTGTGGTTTTTGCTGCATGATATCCTAAGGGGAACATGGTATGGTACATCTAAATTGCTCAGCTTTAAACAAGGCACACAAGTGCTGTGATTGAGGTGTATACATGTAATTACCAAGAGCTGTCATCAAAACTCATTAAATTCTGGAGTACCATGAGACCGATACCTCGTCCTTATTTTCTGAGAGCTGACCGAAGTATCATAGCATGGTAGTGGCTGATCATCAGTATATCTTACCACCCCATGCCAGGAACCATACACTAATTGTCATGAAACTGGGTCAGAACCCTGAAGTAAAGTGGACACTTTTAATTCAGAATTACAACATGGATTTAAAAAAAAAACAGATTAAGGCATTAATACTTGAACTTAATTTTCTATTCTCTGAGCTTTCAAAGCTGCTAATGAGAATTAGAATGGATAACATGCCACTTTGAAGCTATTTTTCAGAAAATCAGAACTGCTAAAAGCTTTCTAGAATATGCATTGTTCCAGAATAGAAAAATATTTGATACCAGCACACTCCAAGTAGAATTAGGATAAGTAAATTTTAAGGATTTAAATGTACCATCTCACAAACAATTGAAAGATTTATTGAGGCCACTTAGGATTATAATTTTGTCTCAAAGCCGTTATACCTGAAATATTAAGTAAGTGGTGAACAGTTTACTGGTGGAACCTGAGGACAAACTGATGGAGTACAGTTAGGGAAATTTTGAGCAGTTAGAGAAATGCTTCTAATTTCAAGAAAAAAGAACAAAAAAAGTGAAAGAGAGCAATGAGCAAAGAGAGAATGGTGTGTTCCAGGAAAACTGTGAGAAAAGGAGTTTGATCTAACACTGCTGCGAAACAGGAATGTGTGCTACAAAGACACTATTGGCTCAGAATGGAGGGCAGAGGCAAATTGGTTCAGAACTTTTGTTCCAAGGTTTGACAGCATATAGATAGAAGTTTTCTTTATCACATTCAAGCAAGTGCATAGCAGTTAAACAGACCAGTTCAACATTGGACCTTACTACTGTCAAGTCATCTTTCAGCAAAGTGCACTGGTTTTACCCTCACACGTTGAAGTGCCACAGATTACAAAAGAGTGAGGACGGCAAACTTAAGTGAGTACCAATTAGTGCTGAAGGTGTAATGTAAAAACTTCCACAGCTTTAGGAAATGGTCTGACCAGATGTATATGGAATTTGAAAGGCTTATGCAGCTTGATTTTGGCCATTGAGTATGGGCACTTAAAACAGAAGCCAATTAGAAAAAAAAACCTCTGTGAATTAAATTTTCTTGAGGAATTTTAAAAAACTACATTGCTCTCCTGACAAGAATACATTTCAAGAAACAGAAAATGACCAAATCAAGGCAGGATGCCACACTGGCTGCTGACTATGAACTCATTCATAAATCTCTGTTCTACAAAAAACTGTCCCCTGTCACAGCCAGCCAACTTACAAGGAGTGAGGTAGGGAGATAAGCAGGAAATTGAGTACCCATGAGTCAGGAACATCCTGAGAACCCACTTCAGGATAGAAAAGGGTGATACTAAGTGTAGTGATTGTAATAAGATCAGCCAAATGGACTTCACAGAATATGAGTTCCCTAATTGGTGTTGTTAACCTGGTCCATTCAGGGAGCCCTGGCTGACAGAGGTAAATCAGAAGTTCTGAGAGTTAGAGTCAAAAGGTGTGGTGCTGGAAAAGCACAGCAGGTCAGGCAGCACCTGAGGAGAGGGAGAGTTGATGTTTTGGGCCTAAGCTCTGCATCACAATGTGGATTCTGCTGCTCCTTGGATACTGCCTGACCTTCTGTGCTTTTCCAGCACCACACATTTTGACTGACTCTCTAGCATCTACAATCCTCACTTTCTCCTACTCTGAGAGCTGGCTCTGAGTAAGCTAGACAAGTGTCAAGGATTCTGTCCACATGTGAATAATGGGTGACCTGGTGGCAGACACCGACCTTTCTGGTGTAATTTCACTGAGATGAAAGATGAGGCTAAGAAGCCTGTGTGATTTACAGCCAACTGCTGGAGGTGCTGAGAAAAATAACAGAGGGATTTGTCAAGGCACATGCAATCTACAAAGAATGGAAGTCAATCTGAGAGTGTAGCAGACCAGGATGTGGCTCCAATGGTCGTGAATAAACGAATGCAGATTAACTTAAACAAATTCCTGAGAGATTTTGGGATTTTCTAACCAAAGGAAAATGTGGTAGCTTTTCCTTTAAGATGGGGCAAATGAGTCTGTCGATATACTGAGGGATACCAGGGCCAGTCAAACTCTATTGGTGGGTAAAGGCAGGAGCTTCTCACCAGAGAATTCAGTCAGAGCACAGTACTAGTAAATGGGACAGAGGAGGATACATATCTATCTCCTTTTACTGGGCACCTGTAGAGTGCAGCTTTGTATCAAGAACATGATTATGGGAATCATACTACGGTTCAACTGTAGATGGGCTCAATCTGGTGGTTGCCAGTGTGGCAGGATCCAAGATAACACCGTCCTCAGTGGTCTCCAGAAGCCCATTGAAATCAAAGAGTCCTAACGCCTGGAGGAGAAATTCCTAGAATGTTCCTTTTGTAGTCATGTTGTCTGTCTATAGAAAACATCAGTGAGTGAGGTGGCACTGCAAACCTATAGGTCTGCTAATCCAAAATGACTTCTGTTTGTCGCTAAGGGATCACTTAATAACAATATTGTGTTTACTCTATTTGAATCACTTGATGGACACCAAGTAAGACAGCCTAATCAAGGAGAGACTTTTAGAAGAGAAGGAAGAATTATCCATGCTAATGCAGAGTTACAAGAATGATGCTTGCAAGCTTGTGAAGTGCCACAGGAACATTTGAAAATATCCCAAACAGTAATAGAACAAAAGGCAGACATCAATGCCAGGGCCAAATCTTGCAGCCAGCGCTCCTCCCAACCAGGGAAATCATAGAATTCCTACAGTGTGGAAACAGACCTTAAGGCCCAACAAGTCCACACTGACCCTCTGAACAGTATTTCACCCAGACCCATTCCCTTACCTTACTATTTTGCATTTCCCCTGACTAACACACCTAAACTTACACATTCTTGAAAATTATGAGCAATTTAGCATGGCCAGTTCACCTAACCTGCACATCTTTGGACTGTGGGAGGAAACCATGGCATCCAAAGGAAACTCATGCAGACACAGAGAGAATGTGCAAACTCCACATAGACAATCACCCGAGGCTGGAATCAAACATGGATCCCTACCACTGTGAGGCAGCAGTGCTAACCACTGAACCACCGTGCCACCCCTGAAAGACCTGGTTCAGTGTCCCATACCAAGTTGCCAAAAACTTGGGAAAGTGAATTATCTGAGTGAGAAACAGAATCAGGGTTTGGTGAGGGGGTGGTGGGTCGGTGGGGGGAAGCTAGGATTCTCCCTTGTCAATATGATAAAGTAACACCACTGTTGAGAAAGGGGAAAGCAGCTAATAGTCTGTCTCACTGTCACTAACCTAGAGGAATAGGGTACCTGAGAGGATGAATTGGAGGAGGAATACGGCTGAGACCCACACAGACTCCTCTACTACTTAAGTAACTCATTCAGAAATACTAGAAAGCTTCGCCTCCTTATTCACCTTCCTAGGTACAGAATGGCAAGCAGACTTAATACAGCTAGATTGAAGGACCTCTTGATTGCTTGTGCAAAGGAAATCTCCACTTTCCTAACTCTAGACAGGTTATAACAATGTCAAATCATGCTTTTCAGATTCGAAAGCCATATGTCAATTGTTGGTGAGTTGCAGATTTATTGAATTGAATCATGTACCTAGACAATCTATTTATGTGCAAAAAATGTACTTTAAGCAACTAAAAACCCTCTTCCAGAATATATAGCCAACTCACCTCGTGGTCAGTCTCACAAGCATCAAGTTTGCAAAGGCCGAAATGACCTATGTCAGACACATATTGGATCAAGGATGCGCGCTGCTCAGGGCTGTTAAGTTAGAAACAGTAGTAGAGTTCTCCATTCCCACAAGAGAATGGGGCATCATTAGGGGCTCTTGGAATTTGTGGGTCCCACTGAAAGTTTGAAAGTTTGAATGACGCACCTACTTCAGAAAAAAACACAAAGTATGAACTGAGGGCTGCTTTTGAAAATCTAAAGGCCATTTTATCAAGCAAGATTATATACCTGTTTCTTTTAAACTTCTAACCTTTTGATTTCACCCCTCATTTTTAATCTATGTGTTTGAATTACTAATCCTTCTCACTTTTAGTGCTTAATAAACTCACTGCCTATGAACTCAAGAAAGCCTGATTAAATGGTTTTATTTTAAAACATAACTTCATTTGGATCTGGGAGAAGAATATCCAAAAAGTAAGATTCTTTTTCGATTCATCAGCTCACAACCAAATGGGGAGGTGGGTGAAGAAAAAGGGGAACCTCCTCACCTGGGAGTTTAAAAGTTTGGTGTATCCTGACTGGAAAGCTAACAAATTGGCAACTTTGCCTGTGATTTGGTTGTAACAAAATTAAGCTTTTTTTTTTGCAATAAATATCCTAGATGCAGAGAGGTGGAACTTTTTGGTGTATAATAAATCAAGACTTGAACTGAGTTATTACATTATTCAATGCTGCACTCAGCAACATATTTTTGAAGGAAAAACTTCAGTCATCATTGTTCAATGAGATGTTACGACAAGAAAGTTCAACACATCTATTACTATTCACTGAAGGAAATCAATATTCATTGTGGATAAAACTATTAATTAACCATACTTATTTATGCAGATAAATTCTAACTCTTCTTCACAAGACCATGATGAATAAGGTAATCCTCTGCAATATCAGATCAAACAATTTGAAGCATGTGCAATTTGTGGGGATTAGAAAAAATATACTTTCCTGCAAGTACCGCTATGCATGACTGGATGAGATTTTCAAACACAAAGCCAATTTGAAGAAAGCTGACAAAAAATGCCAGCATGTGAACACACACAGCTTACTCATATTTCTCTGAAACTCATAGATCACGGGTTTTAATGCATGCTTTGACATCACACTAACCTAAATTGTGCCTTTAAATGGCAGAATATTTCCAATTAACTCCCTTGAGCTTTTAACATGATAAGCTAGATATTATGTTTGTTTTTATTTTGATTGTTTTGAATAAATCTTGTGCCATTTTAATCCATTGTAATCAATGCAATTTTTTTCAATAATCTGTACTAAAAATGAGTATTCAAAAACATTTAGTCAGAGTCATAGAGACATACAGCACAGAAACAGACCTTTTGGTCCAACTTGTCCATGCCAACCAGATATCCTAAAACATCTAGTCCCATTTGCCAGCATTTAGCCCATATCCCTCTAAACCCTTTCTATTCATATACCCATCCAGATACCTTTTAAATGTTCTAATTGTACCAGTCTCTACCACTTCCTCTGGCACACACGTACCATCCTCTGCATGAAAATGTTACCCTTTAAGTCCCTTTGAAGTCTTTCCCCCTCACCTTAAACACATGCCTTCTAATTTCGGACTCCACCACGACAGGGAAAGGACTTTGTCTATTTACCCTATCCATTACCCTTCATGATTTTATGAACCTCTAAATGGTCAATCCTTAGCCTCTGATGCTCCAGGGAAAATAGCCCCAGTCTATTCAGTCTCTCACCTACAGCTCAAACCCTCCAACCTTGGCAATGCCCTTGTAAATCTTTTCTAATCCCTTTCAAGTTTCCTTCCTTTAAGAGGGATCCAAAATTGCAAGCAGAACAGAGGAACCCTGATTATCCCAACAAGACGGGGGAGTGGGGGGCATTATTTCGTTCGGATAATTGATTGTTCGGTTAATTGATTTCCTCGGGGGCTCGGAGTTTTCTGTAAAGTCTGCTCGCCGTTCAGGAGACGAGGCAGCACACCGTGTGTGAGCCCCCATGTCCCCTGTCCACCCCCTGCCCACCTCCAACCCTGCCCTCACCTCCTGTCTGTCCCCAACCCCATCAACCCATCCACCACCAATTCCACCCCCACTCCCTGCCCAACCCCAGTCCAAACCCATCCGTCCCCCACCCATTCCCTGATTCACCTGTTAATTGGATATAAACAGGGGGACCAGAGGTTCTGTTCACTCCAAGAGCTGGTTCTGA